>NC_091006.1:11390909-11693939 GCF_041146395.1 Eulemur rufifrons | reverse complement strand
CCCCACTCCTGTGATAGGCTAGACCAACGTCCTTACCACATGGGGACCGGTTCCAAAACAGCACACTGGCAGCTGCAAAGCCTCAGGTCACTTCTACCACATTCTGTGGGTCAAAGCAAGTCACAAGATTCAAAAGGGAAGGGAAACAGATGTCATCTCTCGATGAGGTAAGCGTGTGCATGGAGCGGGGCAAGAATTGTCGGTGGTCGCTCACGGCAGCCCGAATAATAGCTCCCCGGAAGGTGTCCACTTCCTAATCCCCAGAATGTGTTACCTTATGTGACGAGAAAGGATTTTGCGGATGTGATCAAGTTAAGGATCTTCAGGTGGGGAGATTATCCTGGTTTAGCTAGGTTGGCCCTACATGCAGTCCCAGGCACTTCCATAAGAGGGAGCTAGAGGGAGAGTTTGCTACGCACAGGAGGCAGCGATGTGCACAGAGCAGAGAGAGACTGGAAGATGCTGCTGGTCTTGAAGACTGGGGTGATTCCGCCACAAGCCAAGGGATGCCGGCAGCCACCAGCATCGGGCAGAGGCAAAGCACTGACTCTGCCGGAGCCTCCGCAGGGAGTGTGACCCCGCTGACAGCCTGTTTTCAGCCCAGTGAGGTAGGTGGATTTTGGACTTTTGGCTTCCAGAACTGCGAGAGAAAAAACAACTGTGTTTAGTTTTAACACTAAGTTTGTGCTAATTTGTCACAGCAGCCACCAGAAACTAATATGGCATCTTTGGCGACGAGGCACAGCCACCTTTTGTCTTAGTTTCTATGTATCTCGACATCTTGACTCTTTTTTAAAAATTGTACTAAAAACACACATAACACGCAATTGACCATTTTAACCACCATAGTGTACATTCAGTGGCATTCAGTACATTCACAATGTCCTGCAGCCATCGCCACTATCTTGTCCCAGAACTTTGTCATCACCCCAAAAGAAAACCCCGTAGCCATCAGTGGTCCCTCCCCTCCTCCCTCCCCCCAGGCCCTGGCAACCACTGATCCCCTTCCTGTCCCTATGGACGTTTCACATCAATGGACTCAAATAATATGTGGCCTTTGGAGTCTGGCTTCTCTCACTGGGCATCGTGTTTTCAAGGTCCACCCGCGTTGTAACACGTAGTGGTGCTTTGTTCCTTTTTCTGAATGAATCCCTGTGACATGAGCGCCCACTGTAGGGACAGGCCCTGTTTTGTTCATCTACCATCAGTCTTGAACTCTTCTATTCCTTTCCACAGTTTAGGGTTGGGAGGTGCGTTAGGGTTCTCCGGGGAAACAGAGGCCGGAGGCTGGAGGTAGGGGAAGGGCTGTTGTTGCAGGTCAAGTTCAAAGGCCGCCTGCAGGTGGAATTGCTTCCTCCCGGAGAGACTCAGTCTCTTTCCCTTAAGGCCTTCAGCCGACTGCATAAGGCCCCCGGTCCCGCCAGTGCAATCCGCTGCGCTCACAGCAGCATCTAGGCAGGTGTCTGAACAAACTGCTGGGCACCACCGCCGAGGACGCACGTCGTTAACCACCACAAGAGGCATCTCTGTTCCCCTTGTGTCCTCTCTCTGCCCACCGCCAAGTCCACGCCCCCACCGGCCACTGTCTTAGGCTGAGCACCCCAGAAGCCAGCCCAGGCCGGGGTGGGAGGCAAGGGTCTTGTTTGGGAAGTGACCCCAGGAGGCACTGGAGGGTGACAGGGAAGGGAAGGAGGCCATTCAAGGCCGTGTTGATGAGCAGGTCACCCCGTGGGCAGTGGGGCCTCAGTCTCGCTGGGACCTCTCAGGGACCGTGCAGAACTCGCTCGGAGGTGCCCCGCCCGAGGGTGAGGACGTTGGGGTGTTTATCCATCAAGTTCTGTGTGAGGGTGGTCGTGCTGACCCCGGCACTTCCTGCCCCGGCCAGAGAGCGAGTTTGGTGAAGGGTTGCGGATGCTGGTGTGAGCGCTGCTGTTGGGTCCTAGGGGATACGAGTGGGGTGGTGACAGCCTCTGCTATGATTACCTCCCAGAATGGGGGGCTCACTACCTCCCTCTTTCAGTAAGTGGAGGCACCTCCCAGCCTGCAGCTTCCGGGCCCTCCAGGGAATCAGGAGGGGCTGGTTTCAGGTACCTCCTTCACTTGCTGTCCCCCTGAGGATTGAGGTCAGACTCTGGGGGGGACTTCCGTGCACACAAGGCTCAGGGGGAGAAGGGATGGGCGGGCCTCAGCACCCCCGGGGGAACGTGCGTGCTGGCTCCTGTCCCTGCCCTCTCCCTGCGAGGAGGAGGGAAGGAAACGTCCAGGGTGCTGGATCAGAGCAGGCAGCTGGGGTCAGCAGGGGCGGGAAGGCAGGGCTGGCGGGGCAGGGGCACAAAAACAAAAAGGGGGGGCACAGAACAGAACCTGGGGGCCAGGGAGGCAACAGAGTCAGAAATAAAGACAGAAGGACAGAGAGAGGAGGGCACAGGGAGAGGAAACCCGGGGACTTCAAAACTCAACGCCAGGGAGTTGAGAGAGAGAGACAGAGACAGTGAGGGCGCCGGGGGCTAAAGTGACCCTGAGACCCCTTCACCGGGGGACAAAGCCGGAGACAGGCGGCCGCCTAGGGATGCGCACAGGGCAAACCAGGGGTTAAAAAGGCACCGGCCGGACAGAGTCCGAGACAGCAACAGGGACAGAAAGAGACTCAGCAAGAGAAACGGGGCGAGGGCGAGAGGAAGGGTGAGGAGGAGGAAGAGGAGGAGAAGGGGGAGATCCAGAGGCGAGGCACAGAGAGAAACCAGCAGAGGAAGCAGATTCAGACAAAAAGGACAGAAAGGGCAAGGAGAAAACAGAAATGGAAGACGGGGGAGGGTGGCGGGTTGTTGGAGGGGGGAGTCTTGGGGTGGGAGAGTCACAACCCCGCGCCCCTCCCCCGCCCAGGTCAGGCGGGGTCCTCCCGGTGGCCTCTGCTGAGCCATGGCTAATGGTATGATTGCTTGGTGGGGCGGGAGGGGAAGGGGCGGCAGGCATTTGTCAGGGCGGTGACAAATGAGCCGCCTGAGTCGCAGCTTCGGTGATGGATGTCCCAGCGGCAGGCGGAGGGGCGGGTGCGGGGGTGGGGGGACCCACCAAGATAAATGTTTCCTTCTCCTGGAGCCAGGCCGGGCAGGGGAGGGGGGGCCGGGCAGGGGAGGGGGGGCCGGGAGCCAGGGCGGCAGGGAGTGGGGGAGGGGAGAGGGAGGAAGGGGGTGAAGGCGCAGAGAGATGAGAGGAAGGGGGCAGGGAAGCGCAGAGGCCCCCAGAGACAGAGAGAGACAGAGAAAGAGACAGAGAGATCATCCAAAGAGACAGAGGGAGAGACCTGTGAGACAGACAGACACACACACACACACTCACCCCAGGAAGAAACAGAGACACCAGGCCCGTCTTTTAGGGTCCTTCTTCCTCCCCCCAGTGGAGACACAGACCCTCAGAGAAGGTCTAGGAGGGAGAGAGGAGGGACAAAGTCTGGGCCCCGGGGAAGCAGGGAGAGAGACAGACACAGCGCTGTTGACAAAGAGGGGAAACTGAGGCAGGGCGCCAGTGGGACCAAGAGAGAAGACAGGAGGAGCCCTGAGCAGGTGCTTGCTCATGCGGTCTGTTCCTGCAGCCTTGGAAATCTCGTCCTGGGGACCGCTGGGGATAGCTGGGGATACCTGGGGGTCGTGGCTGCTGTCCCAGTGGTCCCTGCTCAGGTGGGGGCCGAGAGGTGGGGACTGCGGGGAGCCAGAGGGTCCTGGCCAGGCCAGGAGAGGTTGCCCAAACTGTGTCGCGGGGACCCAAGAGGTCCCCCAGATGTACTCACAGAGGGCTCCACGGGTGGGTGTGGCCTGGGGCTCTTCCCATATGTAAAATGGGGGCCGGGAGTCGCCCCCACTCTGAGGGGCACACCTGGACATGCGCAGCTGCGCAGTGAAGACACTCCAGATACCTGCATAGACAGGCCCGAATCCCACTCACAGAGGCACCGCAGCGACGCTGGGACCCCCTCCAGGACGAGGCCCGACCACCACCTGCTCCCTGCCCTGGGAGCCCGCTGAGAGGAGGAGTGTGTGTTAGAGACAGACAGACAGACAGACAGGCTGGGGTGGGGGAGCCGGAGCACCTCCCCTCTCCCCCTTCTGTCCCCAGCTCCCCCAGCAGTTTCTCTCCCAGACACCCTTGTTTTTTCCCTTCCCAACATCTCACTCCTTTCTTTAATTAAAAAGATTTATGCCGAGAGTCCGAGCCCCTGCTCTTGTCTGGGGGGCTGGAGGGGCCTTCTGAGCTCACAGCGACGGACGACAGACGGCAGGAACAACTCTGGAGTCTCTGTGTGTGTGACACCCCTGCCTGTCCCCTCCTCTGCCTGTCTCTCCCATAACTCAGCGCCTCTCCCCTCTCCGTGTCCCTCTCTGTCACTCCACCTTGCCTCTCTCCCAGCCACACCCCCTCATTGGACTCACGCCCCTCCCAGCTCCGTCCACTCACCCCCCACTGGGACAGTCAGACTCGGCCACACCTCTGGTTTTCAAAATCAGCTGGGGCCCAGGCGAAGGGGACTTCAGCCTACACCCCCACCTCAAGGTGCAAATTGAGGCAGGGTCCCCCGACCCCTGGGTCCCCCAACCCTGAATCTTGGCTGAGGGCGGGGCAGGTGGGGCAGACTGAAGAGCTTTGCATCTTTAATGTCAAAGTGATTTAAATTAATTTTCTGCTCCAAAACCCCGATCTTGGGGGCGGTTGCGTGGCAGTGATTAAAGGCTCTCCAGACCCCTTCGCCTCCCCTGCCTTAAAGGGCTAGCATCACCGTGGGACAGTCAAGGACTCTGGGGTCCTGGCACCCTCCAGTTTAACGGTTTCCCCACTATCTGTATCCCTCCCCTACCCCAAGCTCATTGGCCACCCTGCAGATGGGGACATCGAGGCTCAGAAAGGGAAGGACCTGTCTGAGCTGGGTCCAGACTCCAGATTCCCAAGGGACTCCTGGAGATGGCCAGGGACAAGGGTCAGTGGTGTGTCCAGGTGTCAGAGGAGAAAGCAGGGGCCGGGAAGAGAGAGGGAGAAAGGACAGGAGAGAGAACGGAAGGAAGAGAGAGACAGAGACAGGGACAGAGTGAGACTGAGAAACTCAGAGCAGGAGCTGAGCCCTAGGTGGGAGAAGAGGGGGCCTTCCAAGGGGCTTGGGGGGCACCAGGGCCACGGTCTCTTCCTCTCCTACCCCCACAGCTTTCCAGTGCACCCTCTCCTGCCGAGAAGTGCAGCAGCTGCCCTGACCCAATGCCTGATGCTGCGACTCGCCCCTTGCCTTGGGCCCTGGTGGTTTTGTTTAATTTCCACAAGACAGGAGGGGAGGGGAAGCAGGTTGAAGCAGGCTAGCCTGTTTATGACAGTCAGAAAACATACTCTGCGAGCACAGCAGGGGTGCTTGGGCCGCCAGCCCCTCCCAGCTCCCTCCTCTCTGCGTCCCTGTCCCCTCTCCCTCTGGGTCTGTCTTTCTCTGTATCTGTCCCCTTCTGTCCCTGGGTCTCTGCAGCCCCTCACCTCACCCCCATCTCTCTCTCTCTCTTTATTTGTCCTTGGTGATAGTCCTCTGTAGTGATGGTTTATAACTTTTGGGGGGAGTCAAGGATCCCTTTGTGAGAACAGGCACCTCCGTGGGGAAAAACACATCAGCACCACGTCCACGATTTCCCATGCAATTTTAAAGGTTCAAAGGTCTCCTGACACCCATTCATTCACCCTAACAGGAGTCTGAAGACACCAGGGGATAAAGACCCCTAATGTAGAAAATGTCACGAAGAGAATGAGTCCCGGCTGTCTCTCTCTTCTCCCCTAGACCCTCCCTCGCTGGCCAGGCACACTCCCACACTCATGCCCCAGGGCCTTTGCACCTGCTGTCCCCCCCAGCCAGGAATGATCTGCATGGCTCAGATGTCACCTCCTCCAAGAACTTTCCCTGTCCAGCCTATATAAACCACCTGCCCCATGCTGCCCTGTCTCAGAGCACTCCGCCTGGGGCATTATTTGGTATTTATACACTTACTCACTTGACTGGTCTCCGCCGCCCTCCTCCTCCCCAATGGAATGTGAGCACCATGAGGCCAAGAAGTTTGTCTTTTGCTCCCTGCTAGGTCCCCAGAACATCACCTGGCACACAGTAGGTGCTCAGTAAGTTGTGTTGCACAAATCTGTTTCTTGATCTCATTGGAAAGCCCGTTTCAAAGCTCCTCTTAGGGAAGGGGTGAAAGGTGTGGACCTTCTCTCCGACACATATGTAAGCAGGCACATTTACCCTCAAGTTTGGAGATTCCACAAACTCCCTGACAGCAGTTGAGGGGACTTCAGGCTAAGGACCTTCTAAAAGGCAGGGGCCAACGGCGGGCAGAGGGAGGGACAGGCACACGCACACACCGTCCAGTCCCCACTAGGTTCAGAGACAGAAACAACACACGCCCCCAGGCACACACACACTCTGACACCGCCGGGGACACACGGGCAGGCACAGAAGGCCACAGACACAGGCCCAGGAGTCATTGTCTCCCGGAGGAGGGAGGGGAAGGGCCGGAGCGAGCAGAGAAACCAAAATAAGAGGGTTTGCTTCCTCCCGTGGCGGGTTCTCCTCGGGTTCTTCTCACCAGAGAGGGGGGAGAGGAGGGGCGGGGAGGGGCAGGGGAGGGGGAGAACGGGGACCCGGAGTCCCGGCGACAGGCAGAGGCAGGGGGAGGGGCGAGGCGAGACCCGCGGCGCCGAGCGGGGAGAGGCAGAGGCGCCCCGGGGCGGGCGGGCTGGGGGACAGCGACCGCCGAGAGCGAGGCGGGAGGGGCGCGGGGCGGGACCGCGCGACCCCGCACAAAAGCGGCGGGAGGGCGGCGGGGGAGGGGCGCCGAGGCGCGCGCCCCGCCCCGCCCCGCGGCCGAGCCACCGGCGGACAGCGGGTTAAGCATCTCCGCCGTGGAACTTCCGGATGTGACCACAGAGCGGGGGAGACGCGGGGAGGAGGGAGGCGGCGAGGAGCCGCGCACCCTCCGGCCCCGACGCCGGCCCCGCGCCCCGCGCCCTCCGCTCTGCGCCTCCCGGTCCGTCCGCCCCGGGCCGGTTCAATTCGCCCCGGGCCCGGGGGACGCACGGGGGCCCCGGGGAGGGGCCTCGGGCCACCCTCCCCCGCCGGCTCCCCGCTCCCTCGCGACGATGAGCGCCTGGCCGTGACCCCCGCGGGGGACGGGCTGGGGGTCCATGCTCGCGGCCTCCTCCCCGGCCGGCGCCTGCCACTGACGGCGGTGGGGGTGGGGGGCGGGCGCCCAGCCTCCTGCCCACCCCCTGGCGTCCGCGCCCGGGCCGTCCGGGGGCTGCCCCTGCCTGCGCCCCCCTCGCCGGCCAGGCTCTGGAGGGACCCCGCAGCTGCCGCCGGCGTCAGCCCATGGCCCGGAGGGTAGGTCTGAGGGCGGGACCCCCGTGTCCCAGCCCGTTTCGCCTCCCCCCTCCCTGCATCTCCCCCTTTGGGGGCTCCGGCCCCATCGGCCCATCCGCCCTCTCCACCGTCTCTTTCTCTGCCTCTCCTCCCCTCCCTGGGTCTCCTTCTCTCTTCCCTCTGTCCTCCCTCTTGGCCCTTAAGTGTCCCCTCCCTGCCCCTCGGTCCCCCCCTGCCATCCCCCCTCTCTGTGTCCCTGGGTCGCCCCTCCCCCTTCTCTGTGTCCCTGGGCCGCTCCATCCCAGGCCCTTTATCTCTGCCTCCCACCATCCCCTTCCTCTTCTGCCCGCCCCTGTCCTTCCCGGGTCTACTTTTGTTCCAAGCCCCTCGCCCTGAGGGTTAGGGGTGGGGACACTGCTGCGAGAGGGTCTCACCCGCCGCCGCCGGCCGAGGGCTTCTGTCCTCTGGCCCGGGAGGGAGAGGAGGGAGGAGGCAGAGGAGGCAGGGGGGAGGCTCCCAGTTTGGGAGGGCGGGGCAGGGGCTGGGCGGGGTGTGAGTCCCCCACTGGGTGGGTGTGCGAGGGACAGCGGGGGGCGGTCGGATTCAACTTCAGGGCTCAGGAGAAGTTAGAAGAGGAAGTGGAAGAGGGGGAGCGGGACAGGCAGGCAGAGCCGCCCTGGCCGGGTCCAGGCAGGAAGGCTCCTGTGCCTCTTTGAGCCTCCGAGTCTTCCTCGCCAAGAAAGGGTTTGCCCTGGTGACTCAAAGGTCCCTCTGGCTTCCCGGGTGCGTGGTTCTGTGACAATGGGACATGCAAATCTCACCCCCTGCTCCTGCGTGTCTTCCGGGCTGTGTGCACAAGTGTGTCAGTGTTGTCACATGGAGTCGTCCTTTCCTTCAACAAGTGTTTGCCGGCTGTGAGCCAGGCACTGTGCCGACTGCCTCATTCATTCGTTCATTCCTGTGCTAAGCGTCTCAATCATTCATTCATCCCGGTGCCTGGTGTTTGGCTCTGTGTGTGCGCGCAAGGGGGTGTCTCTGGTGATTGGAGGGTCCCCTAAGCCTGCACGTGTGCTCCAAAGTGTAGTATATGGGGGGGTGACGGATACACTCGAGTGGGCTGGTGTGTGTGGCTGTGTGTGTATACGTGTGTGGTGGATCACGTGGCCAATGGGGGGTGACAAGTTGTTAAGACACACTCAGGTGTGCATTTTTGACAAATGCAGAACGAAACGGAAGTGGGGAGGCTGGGTGTGGAAGTGCACCTTTGGGTACAAACAGTGTCCTTTCCGTGCGAGGCTTCTGTCCCTCCCGGCTCCCTCCCTCAATCTCTGCCCCTCCCTTCTCCCACCCCTCTCGGAATCTCTCTCCCCTCTTCCCTCCCAGCTGACCCTACCTCTCTCCCTCTGGGTCCTCCTGCCCACATGTCAGAAGTCTCTGAGGGGACAGTTTTCAGTCCTCGCCTCCCTCAGACAACTCCGTGGGATAAGAGGAGCTTACAGGGGTCGGGGCTCAGACACTGGGGGACCAGAAGGCGGCTTCCTGGGACACAGGGGGACATCTCCTGGGTCCCAGGATAGGGAGGCTCCTCAGCCGCACGTCTGAGTCTCTTGACACCTCCCTGGGGCTCTCCCTCTGTCGCCTCCCCAGTATGATGAGCTGCCCCACTACTCAGGCATCGTGGACGGCAGCGCAGCCCTGGCCGGCTTCTCGGAGGCAGTGTCCTCAGCACCGAGAGCCCCGGGGCCCTATGGCCCACACCGGCCTCCCCAGCCCCTGCCCCCAGGCTTGGACAGCGACAGCCTGAAGAGGGAGAAGGATGAGATCTATGGGTGAGTGGGGACTGGGGCCGCTGGGGGCTCCACGTGGTCTGGGCTGGGTCTCTGGCTTCTTCTTTCTCCAAGGCTGCCTTTCCGTGTTGTCTCTCTCTGACTCTGTCTCTGTCTCTCTCTGTCTCTGTCTCTTCTCCTCCTGCTTCTCTTGTCCCCTCCCAGTTCCTCCACCCCCCCCCCCGCCCGCCCGCAGCCCTCCCCTCCCCTCCCCTCCCCTCATGAGCTCTCTCCTGTCCTGCCTCCCCAGACACCCGCTCTTCCCCCTCCTGGCGCTGGTCTTTGAGAAATGCGAACTCGCCACATGCTCCCCCCGCGATGGGGCCGGGGCTGGGCTGGGCACACCGCTGGGCAGCGATGTCTGCTCCTCCGATTCCTTCAACGAGGACATCGCTGCCTTTGCCAAGCAGGTGGGCACCCCCCGTCTGCCACACCCGGGGCGCCCGCGAGGAGGGGCGGGCGGAGGATGCAGGCTGTACCCCACTGGCCTCTCTCTTCCCTCCCAGGTCCGCTCCGAGAGGCCCCTCTTCTCCTCCAACCCAGAGCTGGACAATCTGGTGAGACCCGGGCCCTGGGCGGGACCCCTCCTGCACGGAGTCTCCTGTCCCGCCTGCTGTAGCCCTGGGGCCGGTTGGGGGTGCGGAGAGGAGGTGCCCCGGCCACCTTCTCAAACCGTGATCCCGTTGCCCCTGTGAGTGCGGTACAGCCGTCACTAGCTCTGTGACTCAGGGCAAGTGGCTCCCCCTCTCAGTGCCATGGCGTCCCCGTCTGTACAGCGCAGCTGCTAGTAACTCCTGTCCAGTAGGGCTGCCGTGGGGTTGAACGAGTTCGTGCGAGTCAAGTGCTTAGAACAGCGCCTGGCACGGGGTGGGACTCCCACCAAAACCAGTGGGAGCCGAGAGGGGAGGAAGGAGCGGAGGGAGGGAGAAGTACCCCAGCCTCTCCTGTCCTTGGCCCCCCAGCTCCCCCCAGGGCTCCTATTGGCCAAACCCTTTGGCAAAGGCTTCTGGGAAATGTAGTTTTCAGGTAGAGGGTGGGCTGGGGCTGGGGGGCAGGTCAAGGCGGGTGCACCTATTGCTGGAGCCCACCTTAGCTCACACCTCCTGTGACAGGCCCCTCTGTTGCTTCTCTGTCCTTGTCACTACCTCTGAATCTAACACCCTCCTTTTCCTTAATTCTGGTCTCTGTCTCTGTTCTGTTTCTCTGTCTGTCTGTCCCTGTCATTCTGTCTCACTCTTCCTGTTTCTCTGTCTCTCCTTTCCTCTCCTTCCCCAACTCCTCCTCCTCCTCCTCCTCCTCCTCCTTCCTCTCTCATCCCCGACCTGCGGTCCCTTCCTGTCCCTGCTTGCAGATGATCCAGGCCATCCAGGTGCTCCGGTTCCACCTGCTCGAGCTGGAGAAGGTGAGTGCTCCCACTCCGCCCCTCTTCCCCCAGGCCTCCTCTTCCCCCAGGCTCTCTCCCCACCCCACCCCTGTGCACCCAGCCCTGGCCCCCGGGTGGCCCCCCCAGTACCCCGGTGCCCCCCCAGGTCCACGACCTGTGCGACAACTTCTGTCACCGCTACATCACCTGCCTCAAGGGAAAGATGCCCATCGACCTGGTCATCGAGGATCGGGATGGCGGCTGCAGGGAGGATCTCGAGGACTACCCGGCCTCCTGCCCCAGCCTCCCGGACCAGGTGGGCCGGGCACAGCGTGAGGGCACGCACTCCCCGCACAGCCTCAGACACGGCCACCACACGTGTGCACGTGGTCACACACCAACTACACACAGGCTCAGGTACAGCCAGACGCTGGGACCCAGACTGGCCACGGTGCCCTTGCACACACACACACACATGCACGCGACCCTGACCATGTCACAGCTGGGCCCCAGCACGTATGCGCACCTGCGTATGCCACTCAGAGCCTCATGGCCCCGGACTCATCTGCAGATTTGGAAATAGACTCGCAGGCTTGGATCCAGCCACACAGAATCACACCCAGCGAAGCAAGGTGCTGCAGCGGCACACTGCAGGCACAGCCTGCACAGAGATAGCGTGGCAAAGCCTTGGGGAGATGTCACATGGGGACCACCCCTAGGCGGTTATACTTTCTACACAAGCAGCAATGACACAACAGGACACGAAGTCAGATACAGGCTCACAGCAGTCACAGAATGGCCTCACAGCCCATAATAT
Organism: Eulemur rufifrons; assembly: GCF_041146395.1. Taxonomy (NCBI): domain Eukaryota; kingdom Metazoa; phylum Chordata; class Mammalia; order Primates; family Lemuridae; genus Eulemur; species Eulemur rufifrons. Next base: position 11,682,561 of record NC_091006.1, on the reverse strand, counting down.
GCACATGCTCAGCGAGAACCCCTTGTGTGTGATGATCGGTGACAAGTCACTCAGAGGCTCATATTCAGAGGTCTTCAATTCAGCCTCAGCTACACTCTCGTGACAATCACCCAACAGTCAGACCCACCCAGACATAGTCCCGGGTCATACAGTCACTGTGCGGGAATCATAGTAACCACGTGCACAGGACGGCAGAACCCTCAAGCTGCAGTCACACGCCCCCGTGATAATCAGTGTCACATCCAGCCATGTAGGCGTGGCAGAGGCAGACATAACCACGCTCGAATGCAGCTGCATTTCTGAGCTCCACCCCATGTAACAACCATGCCACAGCCACATCCTCTTTGGGGACAGCCATGCCATCTTGGGATCCTTGGATACAACTGCAGGGATGTAGGTACACTCATGCGCAGATAAGCCGTGTTCGCTTACGTGACACAAGAATGTCTCAGAACAGCTTTGGGACATCAACTTGGGTACATTCACTTTCAGCGTGCAGTCAGGCCTGATCCGCTAACAGCTCCAGGTGACAGCCACGATTGTGCTCACAAGTCTTCAGCAGCTGCACCCAACTCATCCCCCAATGTGTCGAAACACACAATTCTGCACACACACATTGAGCCTGGACAAAACTCCCCAGCAGGACACGCAGGGTGCACCCACGCTCGGTGATTTGGGGAGGGACTGGTCACAAAGTGGTGGGCACCCTGGGGCTCAGCGACAGTGGGCAGCTGTCCCGGGTCTGAAGGGTGGGTGAGGGAGAATTGCAAAGAAGCCCGGATGCAGTGCTTGTGAGTTGATTGCCCTGGACCACGAATCCAGCACATTCTCAAGTCGCTTGAATTGTGCTGGGGTCCTTACCCGGACGCCCTTACCTGCAATTCTGAGACACCAGAATCTCTGGAAACTCCAAGTTTGAATTGTTCTTTTTCATGAATTTAGTGCAGACTCACTCGGCAGCAAAATCTGACCTGAACTAATGAGAGGCTATTTATAGCCTTTATTTATTGCACTCAGTTAACTGTTCACCCACGTTGCTGCAGAAATGTTAATGAGTCTGATGATGAGGTTGCGCCCCAGACCCTGCTGGCGGTGGTTATGAGCTGCACGGTGCACGCGCTGATTTACTGTCTAAAAATGTGAAAAGTCCTGGATTCTGAAACACCTCTGGCCCCAAGGGTTTTACGGTGGGTGCCGTAGACTCATCTTTGTTGAGTGATTGCTGTGCGCCTTTATGTAAGCTAACTCATTGAATCTTTACCACACTCAGTAAGGTGGAGGCTGTTACCATCCTCCCTTTTCCAATTGAGGAAATGAAGGCACAGAGAGGTAAAGTGACTTGCCTGAGATCACACAGCGAGGAAAGAGGCAGGGACAGGCTTCCCCTCCAGGAGTCCTGGCTCCAGAGCCCATACTCTCAGCCATTGTGCTATCCTGTGCCCCAAGCCTTGGCATTAACTTCCAGCTCTTGTTTTCTAGAATAATACATGGATTAGAGACCATGAGGATAGTGGGTCTGTACATTTGGGGACTCCAGGTCCATCCAGCGGGGGCCTGGCCTCCCAGAGTGGAGACAACTCCAGTGACCAAGGTGAGAAGCTTGGGAGTTGGAAGGGAAACATGGGAGTCGGCCAGAGGATTGAAGTTAGATCACAAGTAGGACTTCCAGAGGGGCAAAGATAGCTGGGGTGTGGAGTGGTGTCTGGGGTGAGGGTTCTGGGGCCCTCTGGTCCCCCACTCTTCACTGTCCCCAACACAGCATGCCTGTCCCCCCCCCAGGAGATGGACTGGACACAAGTGTGGCCTCTCCCAGCTCTGGGGGAGAGGACGAGGAGTTGGACCAGGAGCGGCGGCGGAACAAGAAAAGAGGGATTTTCCCCAAGGTGGCCACCAACATCATGAGAGCCTGGTTGTTCCAGCATCTCTCGGTGAGAGCCCTGTGGCCCCAGGTACACGGTGGGCAGAGAGAGATGGAGAAGGATGGTCTCCAGAGACTGAGCCCCCAAGAGACACCGAGAGATGGGAGACTGAGGCAGGGGGGATATTGGGGGAGGTGCTCACGGGTTGGGGAATGACAGAGCAGCCATCAGTGAGCGTGACCTGTGTGCCAGGTGCTGCTAAGGGCTCTTAACTCACTCAGTCCTTCCCCCAAACCACCCACCCACCCACTCACCCATCATCCACCCACCCACCACCCACCACCCCTAGGAGGGAAGGGCTATTATAGTTCCACTGTGCAGATGAGGAGACTGAGGAACAGAGAGAGGTTAGGAGAATTGCCTAAGGCCACACAGCCAGAAGTGAGTTCAAACGCAGGCAGTCTGGCCTTACCCACTGCACCACACTGCCTCATGGGGAGAGACAAAAAATAGAGACAGGAAGAGGCTGGAACAGGAGGGACACAGATAGGGGGAGGACGAAGACAGAGCAAGGTAGAGACAGGGAGAGACTGAGTCACAGAGGAACAGAGACAGAAAAACAGAGACTCAGAGACAGGGAGGAACTGACTCAGAGAGAGAGACAGACACAAGAGAGAGACAGAGACAGAGAGAGCCGCAGAGAAAGAAAGCAGTAGGGAGAGACACACAGGGGCTCTGACAGAGACTCAGAGAGGGACAGGGCTGGGCTTTGCCTCCCTCGCCCACACCGCTGGGGCCCCCTCCCCAGCACGGCTCCCTAAGGACGCCTGGCCAATTAGCCTCTAATTGCTGGAGGGGGTGGGGGCGTAATTGCCGCAGGAAGCTGGCTGAGCGTCGCCGGGTCACCGGGAGCGAGGCGCTCAGACGCACACGCGGGCCCTCCCGGCCCCGCCCGGCCTGGGCTCGCCATCCCTGGGGCCGGGCAGGCCAGGCCTCCGGGATCGGACGGCGCGGGCAGGCGGGGTGACTCTCGCTGGTGGCCACAGCACCCGTACCCCTCGGAGGAGCAGAAGAAACAGCTGGCGCAGGACACGGGGCTCACCATCCTGCAAGTCAACAACTGGTGAGCGCCCCGAGGGTCGCGCGCTCTGTGTGGCCGCCGGGGCAGAGGCCTGGCGCTGTCCGCGGTGCTGACGGAGGCCCCGGAGCCCGCAGAGCCTGTCCCCCTCGCGCGCTTTCCTCTCTTCCCGGCTGTCCCCGAGTTCACCTCCGCCTCTCTCCTCCTCCCCTCTGCACCCCTGCGCTTCCACGACCGCCCCCCAGGTTCATCAACGCCCGGAGACGGATCGTGCAGCCGATGATCGACCAGTCCAACCGCACAGGTGCGGGCAGACTGGGGAGAGAGGGCCTGGGGTCCTGGGGGGACGTCAAAGCCGGGAACGGGCTTCCTGGGGCTCAGCCTGCAACCCCTCCACCCTCCTCGCAGGGCAGGGTGCCGCCTTCGGCCCAGAGGGCCAGCCCCTGGCGGGCTACACCGAGTCGCAGCCGCATGTGACAGTCCGGCCACCGGGTAAGCCCCGCCCCCAGGCCCAGCCACGCCCCTTTGCACCCGCCCCTTCTTTACACAAAGGCGCCTCACCTGAGATTGGGTTCCAGAGTGACACAGTGCGTCATTTGTATACTAGGGGAGCAGCTGATGCCAACGCAGATTCCTGGGCCCCCACCTTTTCCTCACAAAGCTCACTTCTTCCAGGCTCCGCCCACCACATTGGAAACCTCCCCTTTTTATTAAAGAGCTAACACCCTCTTAAAACACTACTCAGTCTATCCTGGTCGGGGGATCCCCTGGTGAAGGAAGGGGTGAGAGGGACTTATGGGGCATCCGGGGGTGTCTGGGGAAGACCCGCCAACCCTCCGTTTTTGTCTTCCAGGATCGGTGGGGATGAATTTGAACTTGGAAGGAGACTGGCATTACCTATAGAGGCTGGATTCAGGAGAAGTGTGAGTGCCCAAGGTCTAGGGGTATGCAACTCTCAAACCTCCAGAAGACCTCCGGACTCCAATAGTAGGCCCGCCCAGGGCAGGGTCAGCTTGGGTTCCTGAATTGAGGGCTCTCCTAGGGAAGATGTTTCATCCATCCATCCATCTGTCCATCCATCCATCCCCTCCCTCAACCATCCATATATTTATCCATCCATCAGTCATCCATCCAAATGGAATCCACTCGCCTACCCATCCAACCATACATTCACCCACTCACTCCATTCATCCATCCATCCACCCACCCACCCATCCACCCACCTCCACCCTGACGCACCCACCCACACATCCACTCATTTGTCTATCCATTCACCCACCCACCTACCTGCCTAACCATGCATCTACCCCTCCATCCATCAGCCATGCCTCCACCCGGCACCCACCATCCATAGGAACATACATCTGCCCACCCATCCACCCACCCTCACATTGGTCCAGCCACCCACCCACCTACTCAGACATCCCATTTGTCCGTGCATTCACCCCCTACGTACCCACCCAGCCATAGGTACATCTCAAAACATACACTGAACCCTTGCTCCAGGCCCTGACATGCCTCAGGTAGGGTTTGGCTCTTGAGAAGATTCTGGTCTTAAGGGAAATGGACATCCCCAATGACAGTCTGGTGCAACGGTTGAAACCCAGAGAAGGGAGTCATTAGCTAGTGCTGGAGTTTCGGGGAAGACTTCCTAGAGGAAGTGGCCTCTGGATGGGGCACTGGAGGATGAATAGGAGTTCACTGGGCAGAGTTGGGGATAAGGTTGGAGGTCATTATTTTACACTCCCAGGCCTTGAGACTCTCCTCTGGTATCATAGCAGCACTTCAGAGCATCTTCTCATTTAGTTCTCACAACCCCGAGGGAGAGAGAGAGAGAGACTATTATTATTTTCATTTTACAGAAGAGAGACTGAGGCTCAGAGAGAAGAGGTCACTTGTGCAGGTCCACCTTGCTCAGAATAGCAGAGGGAACAGCATGTGCAAAGGCCGGAGGGTGGGGGGTGGGGAGGCAGCCTGGAGTTTCTAAAGCACAGATCAGATCTTGACTCTCCCTGGATTAAACCCTTCTGTGGCTCCCTAGTGCCCTCTGGACGAAGTCCAGACTCTTTAGTTCAGCATCCATCCATCTACCCACCCATTCATTCATTTAATACACATCTTCTGAGCCCCTCCCTGTGCTGGGTGATGCTGGGGACACAACAGTGACCATGACAGCCCCAGCCCTGTGGGGCTTACCGTCCAGCGGGGGAGAAAGGCCCATCCCCAGGCAGTGGTGACCAAGAGTGGGCAGGGCTGGGATGTGGAAGCCCAGGAGCGACAGGAGCCCAGAGGGGACATTCGACTCAGGCTTTGGGGGAGGGGGATGGTTCAGGGAGGGCTTCCTGAAAGAGGGGGCATCTGACCCAGGATGGAGGATTCAAGGAGGGCTGCCTGGAGAAGAGGAGATGAGACCAGGAGAATGGGAGGAGTGGGGCGGGAGAAGGGTATCTAGCAGGAGATCACATCCGTGAAGGCCACAGCACTTGGAGATCTCCTGGCTGGGAGGCAGCCCCCGTCTCCCAGCACACAGAGGAGGGGAAGGACTTGGGCTGGAGCCGGCAGGCTGGGCGGGTGGGTAATAGGTTCAGGGCCAACAGAAAGGCCTAGCGGGTGAGAATGGAGGCCTGGGCAGGGCTGAGGCACACAGGGGGCGCGGGCAGCTGAGCCTGGGCAGAAGAGGTGGGCCAGCGCGTCCAGGGCCTCAGCTCCACCATGGCCGAGCATGGGGCGGGGACATGGTCCGGTGTGTGTCTGGTGACCTCTGGGGTCAAAAGTAAGGGAGGGGACTTCTCCTCCCACCACCTGGTTCCCCAAATGGGCCCTGTCCTCCCCCTCCTTTTGGTCTCTCCTCTTGTCCTTTCCTTGTCTCTCTATGTCTCTCGTTGTCATTGTCATATGTATGTCCACCTGACTCCTTTCTCTCCTCTCTCCCTCTGTCCCACTCTATCTGTCTCCTTGTCATTCTCCGTCGCTTTCTGGGTCTCATTTCCCTCTTTCGTGGTCACTGCATCTCTCCTGTCTGTGGCGCCCCGTGTCCCTGCTCTTTGTCCCCTCCTCTGCGGCTGTGGTGGGGCCAGTGCCCTCCTGCCTCCTCACCTGGGCTCTCCCTGCCCCACAGCCCCCGGCCTCCAACTGTGACCGCCAGCCTCACACCTGTTCCGGTCCCTGCCCGGCCCTCCGGCTCCAGGACCCACCTCCAAAGGCCCCTCCACTCAACGCCTACCTCCCTGGGGCCCCGCCGGGACACGGGGCCTGAGCGCCCACCCGAGGGTCTCTCCAGGACACCCACAAGGCCTCCAGGCCCTGAGCCTCACCTCTGTCCTCACCTCTGCCCAGGACTGAGCTGCGATCCTGGGCCTTGGTCTCCAGAAGGTGGTGGCTGGGGGCCCGCCTCCGGGACAGAGAAGGGACTGCGGGCGGGCGGGCTGGGCAGTTGGGGAAGGAGAGTCGCTCGGATCTGGGCGACATTTTGGGGAGATTCCTTCAGCCTCCCACGCACCCCCCTGTGCTCCCCCACTTCCCTTCTCTGATGTCTTCTTCTTCTTTTTTTTTTTTTTTAATGATAAAGTCTTGAAAACACAAAGGTACCAACTGGATTTCTTGTGTCTCTTCCAAGATTTCAAATTCTCATCGTTTGAAGTTTCTGGACCTCTAACAGTAATAATTGTTACTTTTTATCCCACCCGGGCACCCCATGTGTGTCAGTTAGCTGTCACTGTGGAACAAACCGCCCCAAAACTTTGTGACTCCAAACAGCAACTATTTTGAAGCTCATTATTCTGTGGGCTGGTATTTTATCCCAGGCCCTGTGGCCATGGGACTCCTGGCGCATCTGGGGCAGCTATGGGTCGGCTGGGGCCTGCTCCTGGCCATAGGGACAACGGGAGGGGACCTGAGGCCGTCCGGTTGGTTCACAGGGAGGCCTGGCTGGACATCCAGAGCGCTCAAACCTGGCCTGTCGTTTTCTCGGCTGGATTCTCTTGGCCACTGAAAGTCCACGTTTAAGGAAGAGAAATAGACTCTGCCACTTGTGGTCCGGCAGTGGCAGCTGCAAAGTCACCTTGCGAGACATATGGGTCCGGGAGGCATGAAGAATTGTGGCCCATTTTGCAGCAAGCTGCCACACTGTGGCTTCCTCTGCTGCCCTGCAGGAGGTGAGCACGAAGGTCCTTGAGAGTGGTGCGCACGATGGACGTGGGTTCAAATCCCATGTCTGCAACGCAGTAGCTGTGGCACCTCAGGCAAGTGAGTTCGCCTCTCTGGGCCTCGGTTTGCACACCTGGAAAATGGGGACAGTGGCGATGCCGGCCTGGTGGGATTGTTGTGCTGAGATGGAGACAGCGCTAGGGACGTGCTGAGGATGGTGCCCCGAGTGTAGCAAGCGCTCAATCGCAAGCGGAGGTTATTCTTTGACACAGGGGAAACTGAGGCTCAGAAACTGGGTTGATGGAGTCCACTGGGGCTCCCAGCTTACAAGGCCCCTCTCTGCTGCCCTGAGAGAGACCACGAAGGTGGGGTTGGGGCGTGTCCCTCTGCCCCTGTCTCCCCCTCCTTGTCTCTCTCTGTCCCCCTGACCCACATCCACAGGGTCCCCCCTCTTCTGTGTTCAGGTGAGGTCTCTCCCTCAGAGCAGGGAGAGACTCGTCACACCACCCGCGGGTCCCCTCTCCTGGGGGCCCTCAGCCCCTCTGCTGTCCAGGCACTTTCCCCGCCTGCTCCTCAGAGCCGCCTCGGCCTGGTCTCAGGCACCCCCAGCCATGTTCACTGCCGTGGTGTTCGAGGTCCTTGGGCACATGGTGTGTCACGCTGGGCATGGGGGGGGGCACCATGAAAAATGTGCTCCTGGACACCCCGAGCCCCTTCCGGGTGGGCCCCAGACAGAGATTCACAAAGGAACACACACAGTGCTATAAACAGACACTCAGATGCCAAGATGTGCGTGCATCAGAAACACACGGCAAACGAACAATATGCCACACTCAAACACAGTCACACCCAGGTGTGGGAACACACACACAGACACACACAGACACTGGGAAACTCCAGGAAGACCCACAGGTTAACCACACACACACTTCTGTCTCCACACGCACGCACATTTGCACAAAGTCACTCAAATGTGTTCTTGCACACTCACACACAGCTGCACAGTCGTGCTCATGCTCACACCTTCAGGCACATGTTCACACACTCACACATGTGCGTGCTCACGTGCTCAGAGGCGCGGACACATTCGCACACACATGCTCACACAGACGTGGTCCCACACAATCACACACACGTTTCTGCTGGCTGCTACACATTCGGGCCCACTGACTCACACTCGCACCCTTGCACGTACGCTGGTGTTCATGTACACGCACACCCCGGCTCCAGGACGAGCTGCTCGGCCCCACGGAGGCCACGACCCGGACCTGGTGGACTCGGATCAAACATCCCTCCTGCGCACGTCCCCTGCTGCGGGCGCCCGGCTCTCACATGGTGCCGCTTTGTTCCCATGAAGACGCCGTGCAGCCCGCTGCAGACTTGGAGTCGCTTAGGTTTAGACACTGACTCGTGCAAAGTGACCAGCTCGGTCCCCCTCCTGGGCCTCTGTCCTGGCTGCTCCCTTTGCCTGGGACACCTTGCCCGGCTCAGAGGTCACCTCTCCAGAGAAGCGGGAGCAGCCGAACCAAAGCACCCGGCCCAGTCACACTCTCATTGCCTCATATCTTGTCCCATCAACCACTGTCCTTGGAATTCTCTCGGTCACTTATTTGCCTGTTTTATTATTGGCTTGAGCCTCAGCCCGAAAAGCAGGGCAGGTGTTCATCTTTCTCCATCATCCCTGAGGCAGCAGCTGGTGCCCGGGACACAGGTGGCGAGGACAGGACCCAAGCTCATCGTTCTGAGGCTCAAACTTTGTGTATTCATGAAACAGGTGTTTCCTGCTCTGGGACGCCAGGGAGCGAGTGACTGACAGTGGACTGAGCAATTAAGCACGCTATTCAGTCACTTAGACGGTGGCAAGGGTCACGGAAAGAGGTTACGGGGTGGGAGTGTGGCTGCCACTTCTGTGACTTTACTGAGGCCTTCAGTCAGTGATTGCTGTGGCCCAGGCTCTGTCCTAGGAGCCTGTTAACCCTCAGACAGCCCGGGAGGTGGGTACCACCGCCGTCCCCATTTCCCAGATGAGGAAACTGAGGCCCAGAGAGAGGAAGTCCCCACCCCAGGTCGCACAGCTGGAGAGTGTGGAGCTCCATTCGAACCTGGGCAGCCTGGCTCCGGGGCCCGTGTGCTACCCACTCTGCTCACAGCCTCTTGTTTTAAAAATAGAATTCTCTAAGATTCTATGATTTTTAAAAAGCCTAACAAGAACTGTTTTCTGGGTGTGATATTGTTTTTGTGACTATGATTGAGTGTTTCTTTCTCTCCAAACTCCCCAGGACTAAAGCAGGAAGGGTGACGGGTAGACTGCAGGAAGGACTTCCACTCCCCCCACTTTGAAGGAAGATCGGGGGAGGGCTATGGGGGAGGCGGCAAGGACGGGCCAAGGCCTGAGGTCGGCTTCAAGGGGAGGCATTGTGTTCCAACCCCTGCCTGGCACAGGGGAAGGGTCTCCAAGGTTAGGACAGTGGGGGAGTGGGGGAGGGGCAACTCCCCTCTTCCCCTCCCCCATCTTCTCCCAGCGACTGGAAATGCCTCTCACTTAATCCTCTCTAATTAAACCAATTGGATGAGCCACCGGGGAGGAGGGAAATTGGACGGGCGATTAATTGTAACTAAAAATACCTCCCCTACTTCCTGGTTCTGGCAGTGGGTGGGCTTCGCTGAGCGGGAGGGGCCCCTAGTCCTGGGGGCATTCCACATCGTGGGGGGACCCAGATGGGTCTGCAGGGTGGGCCCAGCCAGGCCTGGACGTTGGTGTAGGGTCGCCATGGCGCGTCTGCTGTGGCTGTGGTCTGGAAGGCGGGGCTATGGGGAAGGATGGCTGCATAGTTGGAGCCACCGCCAGGGTGTCCTGCTGCTGAATGTGGTGTGTGGGTGTGTCACTCAGGAAAGGCTGTCTGTCACACCATGCCTCGGTATAGGTTGTATGTCTCTGTGTGAGTTTGCATCTGTGACTTCGAGACTCTGGGTGTCACTACGTGTACCTGGCTAGGATTGTGCGACAAAGCAGGAATTCACCATTGGGGCCACCTGGTAAGTATGTATCGCTGTGTCTCCGAAATCGCTCTTTCTGTTAAGGCGGAACTTACTGCTGCCGCCAAACTGGAAAGGCCTAAACCCAACAGGGACAATTGGACCCCAGGGTGGCGGGGGCCACGTGACCCAACTTAATCACCAAGGGCGAGGCAGGCGTAGTGCTGTGTGGACAGCAGCGTGAAAGCAGCTGTCACAGTAGTCTGACAACTGTCACGGTGTCCCTAGAAGGGTAACCGATGGGCAGGCTACTAAGGTCTTACTCGATCTGTGTAAGTGGGACAGTTCCACGTCAGGCGAACAAAAGTTTAACTTTCCATTCATAAAAACAGAGAGCCCCGCCCCTCAGTCAATTTCCAGACTGGAGCCAGTTCACAGGCCCAGAACCCCCTGAATGAGGCGGCAGGGGGTCCCCTCTGGGAAGGACCCCTTTATGCTACTGAAAATTTGTGCTGTTCATCTTTCTGCTGGCCTTCCCCGCAGGGACCTTTGGGGACTGTCGGACCCTGGCTCTGAGCTGACAATAGTTTCCGGAGATCAGAAACGCGCTGTGGCCCGGTGCTCGGAGCAGGGGCTTATGGGGCTCAGGTGATGGGTGGCGTTTTAGCTCAGGTCTGCCTCCCGGTGGCCCAGGGGGTCCCTGAACCCACCCTGTGGGCATTGCCCCGGTTCTGGAAGGTGTCTGGAAGGCACGCACACGCGGCCGCTGGCAGAATCCCCACGTGGTGTCGCGCTGCGGTGGAGGGCACAGGGGACCCCCCGGGGGCCACCTCGCGTGGTCCACCCAGCATCTGGGCGCAGGGTCGGCTGGTGTGTGGCCACGGGAGTCCCCCGCATGTCTGTAGCAGTGTGTCACTCCGGTGTGCGGCTTTGCATCCGCCTGTGCATCCCGCGTCCGCGGCAGCGTGACCGGGACATCCAGCTCCGCCGCCTCCGAATTCCACGGACCCGCCCCTCGCCCCACTCGGCAGGGGGGGCCGTGCAGCGGGCCGGGGGCGGCTTCCCGGAGGGAGGTCAGAGTCGAGACCTGAAGGATGACGAGGCGTAGGTGGGTCGGGTCGCTCCAGGCGGGACGGAAGGCGCAGGCCCAGGGGCGCCGCCGGGCGGCCGAGGGCTCGCGGGGACGGCAGTGAGCCTGCCTCCCTCCAGGGGGCGCTCGGGAGCCATGGGTTTTGTTTGTTTGTTTGTTTGTTTTGAGACAGAGTCTCGCTGTGTTGCCCGGGCTAGAGTGCCATGGCGTCAACCTAGCTCACAGCAACCTCAAACTCCTGGGCTGAAGCGATCCTCCTGCCTCAGCCTCCCGAGTAGCTGGGACTACAGGCACGCGCCACCATGCCCGGCTAATTTTTTCTATTTTTAGTTATTTGGCTAATTTATTTCTATTTATAGTAGAGACGGGGTCTCGCTCTTGCTCAGGCTGGTCTCGAACTCCTGAGCTCAAACGATCCACCTGCCTCGGCCTCCCAGAGTGCTAGGATTACAGGCGTGAGCCACCGCGCCCGGCCTGTTTGTTTTTCTGATAACAGCTTTATTAGGATCTGATTCATATACTGCAAAATCCCCCACTTAAAAGTGTACAATTCAATAGCTTTTAGTACGTTGACAGAGTTGTGCACCCATCAAATCAATTCTAGAAAATTTTCAACACCCTAAAAATAAACCCTGTACCCCCTTAACAGTGACCTTCCATCCACAGCCTCTGGCGACCCCCCAGTCAGTTTTCTGTCTCCCGGGACTCGCCTGTTCTGAACGTTTCCTGCGAGTGGGCTCAGGTGACCCTTCCAGCACGAAGCCCCAGATCGACATTTGGATTTCCAACTTGGTAAATAGCCCCACTTCTATAAGCAAATCTCGGTTACTTTTCTTATTGCCTCCGTGGTCGCCGTAGCTGACGTTTGCTGAGTACCTGTTAGGTGGCAAGCCCTGCTCAGGTGCGTGGATTAATGCGTCCAATTCTCACAGCTTTGTGAGCGGGGAACTATTATTGGCCTCAATTGGCAGGTGAGGAAATAGACGTGTAAAATGAGGATGGCCCTGTTCTCCTGGCTCGGGGGACTCTCTGTGATTCAGCAATATCAGCCCCAGAGGTCAGCAAACTGTGGCCTATGGTCTTGCCCTGTGGTTGTGCAAGATCCATACACTGAAAACTAGGAAATGTTGCTGGGAGAAATCAGAGAAGAAAGGAGAGAGAGAAAGACCATATCCATGGGGTGTAAGATATAATATTATCGAAATAGCGATTCTCCCTAAATATCTATGGATTCGAGACAATCCCCGTTGAAGTGTCAGCAGGCTTTTGTAAAAATCAACAAGCTGATTCTACACTGTATGTGGAGACGCCTAGGACCTAGAATAGCCAAAATTCTTTTGACAATAAACCAAGTTGGAGGATACATCGCCTCATGCTACAGAAGCCAGGACAAGGTAGCTACTTACAGGGAAAAGCTTCAACAACTAGATCAATGGGAAACCCGGAAATAGACCCACACACAATCGATTGATTTTCAATAAAGGTGTCAAATGAATCCAATGGGGAACGAATAGTCTTTCCAACAAATAGTGCTGGAACCATTAGACATCCTTATTGCAGAAAAATGAACATTTGAAAATGAATATTAGCTCACACCATACACAACACCTAACTGGAAGTGGACCATAGAGCTAAGGGAAGGATCTAAACCTAAAAAATTTCTAGGAGAAAAACTTCACAACCTTGAGGGTAGGTAAAGATCTATTAGGTAGCACACAAAACAGTACAAATAATAAAAGAGAAATGATAAACTGAACTTCATAAAAATTAAAAACTTCCATTCAGCAAAAGACACTGTTAAGAGGCCGGGCGCAGTGGCTCACACCTGTAATCCTAGCACTCTGGGAGGCCGAGGCGGGTGGATTGTTTGAGCTCAGGAGTTCGAGACCAGCCTCAGCAAGAGCGAGACCCTGTCTCTACTAAAAATAGAAAGAAATTAGCTGGACAACTAAAAATATATAGAGAAAATTAGCCGGGCATGGTGGTGCGTGCCTGTAGTCCCAGCTACTCGGGAGGCTGAGGCAGGAGGATTGCTTGAGCCCAGGAGTTTGAGGTTGCTGTGAGCTAGGCTGATGCCATGGCACTCTAGCCTGGGCAACAAAGTGAAACTCTGTCTCAAAAAATAAATAAAAAAATAAAAAGACAAGTATAGACCATATGCATATCTGACAAAGGACCTGTATCCAGAATATATAAAGAACACTTTCAAATTAATAATAAGATCTACAGCCCTTTTATAAGTGGCAAAATATTGTGTATAAACCACAAAAAGGAGGTAAATGAATGGTTAATAAGATCATGAAAAGATATTTGGCATCATTAGTCATCTTGAAAATATAATTCAAACCACAATAAATATCATTAGAATGGCTAATAAAAAATACTGACAACACTAAGTCAGTTTGTGAAGCAGTTGGAGCGATACATTGCTGGTGAGAGTGTAAATTAGTAAAGACTTTGGAAAACAATTTTGCAGACTCTACTAAAACCAAATACATGCATGTCCTGTGACCCTGGAGACCTACCCCACAGAAAAGCACCAATGTGGTCACCAAAATCCGGGTACCGTGTGGTCAAAGTGGCATTATTTCTAACAGGAACCAAGACCAATGTCCACTGACAAAAGAATGGATATCTTGTGATGAATTGATACAATACAACGAGTCAACCACAGTTGCAAGCGATGTCATGTTGAGCAAAAACAGCCACACACAGAAAGATATTTTACACTGGGCACCACCAGACGACAGTGTGAGAATGTTGGTCACTTCTGGGGGTTGGGGGAGGAGACCCAGCCAGGCCGCTAGGTTGGGGGACGGTGGTCTGGTCGTGTTTTATTTTTTGGTGGCCACAGGTGTTTCATCTAGGAAAATTCACCGAGCTGTTAAGATTCGTGCACTTTTCTGTATGTTATGCTTCAGGGGGACATTTTAAAAGCTTGCTGAATGGATGCGAGAACGCTGCGTTTGGAAAGATCCCGCCAGACGGCTTCCCGCAGACAAGTTCGGCTCCACGGTGGATCAGAAAGTGCGCGCTTCCCCACGGCCTGGCCAGGAGGGGGCGTCATCAATCTTTTTAATCTGTGCCGGTTGGCGATGGGCGGGAAATGATGTCTTGGTGAGGCTTATTTCACGCAGGGACGCGAGGATGCCAAAGCCACCGCCCCACCTGGCGTTTTTGTGGGGCCACAGCCCCACCGGGAACAGACGTGTTTTCCCAGGTAATTAATGGATAGCGAGAACTTCTGGTACAGTTAAGGGCCATAGAATTCGCCCTCCCGGGGCCGTGAGCCCTGGGTTCCCTGCATCCGAGGGACGCCTTGACGGCCACTCTGGCTGTTGAGGACTCCCCGGCCCCAGCTTACATCAGACTCTGCCCAGAGTGGGTCCCGGGACCTGAGGCCTCAGGCGTGCTTAGGGCTTCCGTTTTCAGCATCCCCCCACCCCCACTCTGCATAAATAAAAAACCCTCTTTCTTGCCCACAGAACATTCATTTTATTTTATTTTTTAAGATGAGGAAAGGGAGGAAAAGCAGGAACAAGCTGAGATGCTCTCGGGGGGCGGGGGGAGTTAGTCTCTCCCTTCATCCATTTCTTTCTCTATTTTTCATACCTTGAGTTGGGGAGATTTTCAGGGGTCACAACAAAAAGGGGATAGAAAGTTGATCACCAAAAAATTGAAAAGATTTGAGGGAGTAAAGTCACTGTAAACAAAGCCAGAAGACAAGCAGCAGACTGGAAGAAATGTGTGTAACATCTCTGGTGAGGCTTCAGAGCCACAACATGTAAAGAGCTATGACAAATCAATAAGAAAATGCCAAAGAGCCTAGGAAGAACATAGTTCACATATTTGAACCAGCACAGAGAGGAAATACAAATGGCCCAGAATAATATGCAAAAGTGCTCAAGCTCACTGGCCATCAGGGCAGATAAGAATAATGTGAATTAGTACAGCCTATCTGGAACGATGTTTGGGAGAATCTCTCAAATGACCAGTAAAAATGCACTTTACCTTGAACCAGTGATTCTACCTCCAAGGATTTATCCTACAGATGTCCATGTATCCAGAAATCACAAATGTACAAAGATATTGCCAGCTTTGTTTATAGAGGCAAAAGATTAGAAATGGCTTAAATGTCTCCCCATATGGATCTGGTTAAATAAAGTTTTGACACATCTGTATAATGAAATACTATGCAGCCATGCAAAAGAGTAAGCAAGCTTTGTACTGATTTGGAAAAATCTCCAAATGGTACTAAGTGGAAAAAAACAAGTTGCAGAACCATGTGTGGTATGACCCCATTTTTTAAAAAATCAAAACATTGTATTTCCAAATGCACATGTAATTGAATAGATTTACACACCAACTGGGATGGAATGATTCACAGCAAACTGGAACAATGACTAATTCTGCAGAGGGGAGGGAAGAGGAGTCGAATGAAAATGGGAAAGGGTGAGTTTTCTTTTTAAATCAATTTGATTGAGGCCCAGTTTACCTACAATAAACTGACGACACATTTAGACAAACACACCCATGCAAATACCGCCCCTACCGCAATGCAGACCATTTCCGACACCCCATAAAATTCCCCGATCACCCATCCAACTTCTGATCAACGCCCAGCCCCACCCTCAGCACCAGACAATCACTGGCTTGTTTTCTGTCTGTGTTTACTTGCCTTTTCTGGAATTTTGAACATTTCACACAAATGGAATCATACGGTGTATATATTCTGTTTCGGGCTTCATTCTCTCAAAATCGCGTTCCTGCTGTTCATCCGGGCTGTCGCGTGCATTAGCAGTTTGTTCCCCTCTTTGCTGAGTAGTATCCATTGTCTGAACGTGCCACCGTTTATTCGGTTTCTCAGCGATGGCCCCCAGGGTTGTTCCTGGTTTCAGACTGCTATGATTAAAGCTGCGAAGAACATTCACGTGTGAGGTTCCATGTGGACGTGTTTTCATCTCTCTTAGGTAAATATGTAGGAGTGGAACTGCTGTCGTAGGCTAAGTGGATGCTGAAGTTTAAAGGGAACTGCTGAACACTTTCCCGAGTGGCTCTTCCATCTGCTCCGGGAGACCCACTTTGGGGTCCTCCTTTGCATTTCCCGGAGGGCCAGCGAGGCCGAGCATCTCTCCGGGTGCTAACTGATGCTTTGGATATATCTTCTCTTTGTGAAGCGTCTAAGTGGTCCATTTTCCGTAAGTTGTCTTTTTTTCATGAAATGTCAGAGTTCTTTGCATACTCCGGGTATGAATCCTTGTTGGATATGTGGACAGCGCATCTCTCCCTGTGTGAGGTTGCGCCTTTACACCTTACTGTTGCTTTATTTTTTTTATTTTTTTATTTTTTGAGGCAGACTCCCACTCTGTCACCTTGGCTAGAGTGCCGTGGCGTCAGCCTAGCTCATAGCAACCTCAAACTCCTGGGCTCAAGCGATCCTCCTGCCTCAGCCTCCCGAGTAGCTGGGACTACAGGCATGCACCACCATGCCCGGCTAATTTTTTCTATATATATTTTTAGCTGTCCATATAATTTCTTTCTGTTTTTAGTAGAGACGAGGTCTTGCTCTTCCTCAGGCTGGTCTCGAACCTGAGCTCAAACAATCCGCCTGCCTTGGCCTCCCAGAGTGCTAGGATTACAGGCATGAGCCACCGCGCCCGGCCTTTACTGTTGCTTTATGATGAACAGTTCTTACTTAATATAGTCCGTGTGCTCCTGTTCACCTATACGATCAGCATTTTTGCATCCTGTTCAAGATAGTCAACAACTAGTTATTTATGTTCAGGCAGACTGTTGTAGGCATTGAGGGCAGAAAGTGCAGGCTCCGCCCCTAGGCATCCTGCCTCCCGAAACACTTGCTCGTGCGCAGAGCTGTGCGAGGATATTCTCCGCAACCCGCTGTGGCTAGTGTGCTTTCTGCAACGCGGGGAGCACGGGGATTGATTGCAACGCTAACACAGCCCAAGCTTCAGAGCCTCTCAATTGCACAGGCCTTTCCCAGGACCCTGAGCCTAATTTTGCTTGTAGCTCTATATTTTTTCCAAAAGAAAGCTCCCAAATTGTATGCGCCTTCGCCCCCACAAAACCTGGATCCACCCCTGATTAGATCAGAAAATTGGAAGTCACAAAGACAGTTGGGTAATAGCTGAAATCAATTATATTCTATCTATGTTGTGGTGTTGGCTGAAATCAATTGGGTAACAGCTGAAATCAATTATGTTCTATGTTGTGGAGCTCTACTTGGCTGTTAAAAAGAAGAAACATCTGCAGACAGCCTAGAACTGTAGTTAAGCGTATGGGCTTGAGGGCCAGGCAGCCTAGGTTCAAATCCCAGCTCTGTTACATATTTGCTGTGTGACCTCGGGCAGGTTACTCAACCTCTCTGTGCCTCAGCGCCTGTATCTGCAAAATGGAGGTAATGATAGTATCTATCTTGCTGAGTTCTTTCAAAGATTAAATGACTCCTTACATGTAAAGTGCTTAGAATGGTGCCTGGCACATAGTAGGCATTATTTGAGTGTTTGCTATCATAACACAGTGCATGCAATTTTTCTTGTAAGTTGGACAGAGATACAGATGGTCTAGGCCAGGCACAGTGGCTCACGCCTGTAATCCTAGCATTTTGAGAGACTGAGGCAGGAGGATCCCGTGAGCCCAGGAGTTGGAGGTTGCAGTGAACTATGATGAGGCCCCTGCACTCTACCTAGGGTGACTGAGCAAGACTCTGTCTCCAAAAAAACCCAAAAACAGGAACTCAAAACAGACAAAAATTACTATGAAAAAGCGTATGCACAGATGTTTACTTCTGTGCTATTGGAAGAGAAAAGAACAGAAAGAGTCCAAATCTAGAAGAGGAAGAAGGATTTACAGTGGTGGCATGCCAAGCAAGGGGATATGTCACAGCCACCAGCAAATCTAATTTTGGAAGAATTTATGATACTCTGGAGAAATCCTCATGACTTGCCCCAGAGAAGTATTAAATGGAGAGGACACGCAAGGACATACAGTGGAATCTTGAATGATTTAAAAATGCACATTTAGATACACTGTTATGTATTTATACATAGGCAGAAAGAAAGGTGTTGGGGAGGCTGCTCTCCACAGTGTTAACAGGGCTACCCTCGGATGGCGGATTGTGGGGGGGTTTTATTTTCCCCCTCACATCCGCTTCTCTGCACCTCTGCATTCGCTACCACGCTCTTCACTGCGGTGACACTGGGTGGGCTCGGCTGACTTCCACCCTCCTCCCGCAGCACAGGCTGAAGCAACAGCTGTATTTCCCAGACTCCCCAGCAGCTGGGTTGGAGAATTAGATCCCAACCTACGAGGTGTGGATGGCAGGAGTGACCCCAGAATCACAGCCAGGACCCATGTTCTGGAGCCAGCAGTTCCAGTGGCCTCAAGCGGCAGCGTCCCTAGCCAGTCAGTTCTGGCTGTCATTCCTGAGGGCGTGGCCTAGAGCCACTCCTCCAGCCTTCCACAATTTTGTAAGCACCCAATTCCCTGTATTCAATCCCTTCCTGTTCAAAACACCTGGAGTGGTTTCTAGTTAGGCTCTGATCCCTGCCAAAGACAATCATGCATTGCTTTTCCACTCAGGAAAAAAATATGTATTTATTTAGTATATTAGGCTTTCCAAGGTTTCCATATCTAAATGAAATCTTTGGGGAAAACAGACAGTTTAGCTGTGTTCATTTGTCAGGGGAAAAAAAGTGTCACAGAAATATTGAGGGGTTTATTCAACGTCACAAAAGTTGAAATTTACCACATGCTTTTTCTGTTTCTAATAACAGTGAATCACATTGATTTTCAAATGTTACACCAACCTTGCATTCCTAAATAAACCCCACTTGGCCATGATGTACTGTTTTCATATATTGCTAAATATCATTTACAAAACTTTTATTTTATTTATTTATTTATTTTGAGGCAGAGTCTTGCTCTATTGCCCAGGCCATGGGCAATACAGTGCCATGGCGTCAGCCTAGCTCACAGCAACCTCAGACTCCTGGGCTCAAGCAATCCTCTTGCCTCAGCCTCCTGAGTAGCTAGGACTACAGATATGCGCCACCATGCCCGATTAATTTTTCCTATATATTTTTAGTTGTCTGGCTAATTTCTTTCTATTTTTAGTAGAGATAGGGTCTTGCTCTTGCTCAGGCTGGTTTTGAACTCCTGACCTCGAGTGATCCTCCCACCTTGGCCTTCCAGCTGAACTTTTATTAAGGATTTTTTTGCCTATGTTCATGAAGGATATTGGCCTAGTGTTTTCCTTTGTTGTTCTGTCTTGGTCTGGTTTTGGCACTAGGGTAATGCCGGCCTCGTTAGCAGTCAGGATGTGTGTTCTACATCGTGGAAGGGTTGTTTGTGCTGGGTTGGTATCATGTCTTCCTTCCATGTTTGGTAGAGGTCGCCAGTGAGCCCACCTGAGCTTGTGCTTTGTTAACTATGAATTAAATTCCCTTAGTAGAGTTGTACAATTTTCTGTGTCTTCTCAAGTGAGCTTTAGTAGTTTCCGTCTTTCAAGAAACTCCTTCCATTTCAGCTGAGTGGATGAGTCTATCAGCATCGAGCTGTTCACAGTATCCCCTGACCTTTTCGCCTCCATGGTGGTGCCATTTTCATTCCCATACTGCACCTTCTCTTTCCCCTGATCCATTTCATTGCTCTTTTCAAAGTATCAGCATTTTATTTCATTTATTTTCTCCACCGTTTTCCCATTTTGTTTTGTTTTGTGGTTTTTTTTTTTTTTTTTTTTTTTTGAGACAGAGTCTCACTCTGTTGCCCAGGCTAGAGTGAGTGCCGTGGCGTCAGCCTAGCTCACAGCAACCTCAAACTCCTGGGCTCAAGCAATCCTCCTGCCTCAGCCTCCCGAGTAGCTGGGACTACAGGCATGCGCCACCATGCCCGGCTAATTTTTTCCTATATATATTTTTAGCTGTCCATATAATTTCTTTCTATTTTTAGTAGAGATGGGGGTCTCGCTCTTGCTCAGGCTGGTCTCGAACTCCTGAGCTCAAACGATCCGCCCACCTCGGCCTCCCAGAGAGCTAGGATTACAGGCGTGAGCCACCGCGCCCGGCCTGTTTTGTGTTTTTGAGACAGAGTCTCGCTCTGTCACCCCCGCTAGGGTGCCATGGTGTCATCATAGCTCACTGCAACCTCAAATTCTGGGCTCTGTAGTTCAAGGGGAAGCAGAGACTACAAGGACAGACTCAGGAGAGAGCAGCTGCCAAGGCGCGGTAAGATCCTGCACCTGGAATCGGGGGGGAAGTCCCTGCTGGGCTCTAACTCCCCAAGCCCACCCAGGCTCCCTCAGCTGGCACACTGCAGTAGGATGGATGGAAGCCAGATCCCACGGAGGACTGACAGAGGGCAGCTGCTGCATTCGGAACGGGCAGGAGCAGGCCTGGAGGTCAGAGTCGGGATACAGGCTTTATTGGCACATGTACTCTCTCCCCTGGCCGGGACTGGACCACAGTGCTGAGCCCAGGCTGGGAGTTCAGGCAGGAGTCCTGGCCCTGGCCCCGGGCTGGGGGACACACAGCCTTGTGGGCAGGCACCCCCTGCCCCTGGCAGGCACCCCCTGCCCAGCTCACAAGTGCTGCTTCCGGTGCCGCAGCACCTCTGTGGGCGTGAAAAGAAAGTCCTTCTGGCAGTCCTCGCAGTGGTAGGGCCGCTGCAGGGCAGACGCCTTCTGGAGGGGCTCGGGGGCAGCTTCCTCATCCCCTAAGGAAGGGAAAGGGGGAAGCCGTGACGGGCGTGCCACTGCATGCTCCCCCCCCCCCACCGCCAAATCCTGGGCACTCATGGGGCTCAGCTTCTCTTCCGGCCTTTGAGGAGTCCAGTTTTGCTTCCTCCAGGAAGCCCTCCTTGATTAACACACACACAGAGCCCAGTCTTTACCCTTCATCCACAACGATGAGACAGAGACTGAAAGACGCAGGCAGAGCGAGCCCTGGGGGGGAGGGGGCATGCAGCCCCGCTGCCATCTCCCCCACTGAATGCCAATGTGTGGCACAGACACTGTGGAGTCCCCTGGGTGACAACAGGGTGGACGTAGCCAAGGCAGAGACGTGGGACAGAGAAAAAGAGCAAGAGACGTAGCCACAGAGACACAGAAAGAAACAAAGAGACACAGACATGGCGCGGACCAGAGAGAGACAGACGCGAGAGGTGGCACTCCAGGCCTTTCCTGTCCTGGGCTCTGAGTCTTTGTGACAAGACCTGTGCGTGGCACCAGGCAGGGCCAGAGGGTTGAGGTCTCAGTCCCCAGAGGGTCCAGCGAGTGCCCAGATACACGGGAAACCCCCGTGGGATGGACACACAGCCGGACAGGCAGCGGGCCCGGGTCCCCCACGGCCCTGTCCTTGCCTGGGGGGCCGTCCTGCGGGGCCTGGGGGCAGGTGTTCTCGTGGGCGATGCGCTCCAGGGGCGTGAAGGGCATGTGCAGGCCGCAGCGGGGGCAGGTCCAGAAGGTTCGCAGACAGTCGCTGTACAGGTCCGCGTCGCTCTGCACAGGCGGGAGTCAGGCTGGGCCCACCGCCCTGCCCCACCCCCCCGCCGCCCTGCCCCACCCCCCGCCGCCCTGCCCCCCCCCCGCCGCCCTGCCCCCGCCCGCCGCCCTGCCCCCCCACCGCCCTGCGCCTCACCCCCCCCCCCCCCCCCGCCGCCCCGCCACCCACCGCCCTGCCGCCCTGCCCCCCTGCCGCCCACCGCCCTGCCGCCCACCGCCAGCGGGGACCCTTCCCAGCAGCCCGCGGGACTGCAGGCCCCGTCTGGAAGCCACACCCCTGGACTGAGTTGGAACGCGGTTGGTGGGCTCGGGGATGGGGGCTTCCTAAAGCCCCATCTTCAGGACGGCAGGGTGGGGGGATCGAGGTGGCTCCATGCTCACCGTGAGGCAGTTGTAGGTGAGGAGGTCAGTGACTGCGTAGCCCCCCTTGGTGGGGTGGGGGGACGGGGTGGAGCTGCCAAAGAGGCCAGGGAGATTGGGGGCAGCTGTGACGGTCTGGGGTCCCACATAGAGGTTCTGGGTTTCCAGCCCCGTGAGCCGCCGAAGACTGTAGGGAACCTAAAGATAGAGAGAAAGGAGACAGGGGGAGACGGCCTCAGGGACATGCCACCCGAGCACCTGGATCCAGCTGCGCCTGAAGCCCCCCCTTGGACTTTCCAGTTGTGGAGACACTCATGAGCACAGGCTCGTTTAAAACATGCTCTGACGCCCCATCCCTCGTCTCAACTACCCTCCCCAGACCCCCCTCTCGGCTCCCTGTCACAGGTGGGACCACATCCAGACCTTGGGCCTGGCCTTCCAGTCTGGTCATCTTGCCCTTTCTCCTGCTGGCACATCAGCCTTGTTCCCCTCTCCCCGGCTCACTGGGTTCCTGGCCCTGTCCTCAAGCCCCTCTACTCCAGGAAGTCAGCCAGGATTGCACCCTTCTCCCTGCACCCCATCCCCTCCCACAGGAAGAAGAATCAGAAGCAATTCTCCACTCCCACCTAAGAGGTGGAGGGTTGGTTTCCGGTCTGCTCTGTCCAGTTCTTCCTATTGTCCTCCACGAACACACACCTGGGGCTCCCCTGTCACATCCCGCATGTCCCGTTAACTAGGGAGTATTAACCACACACGCAGGTGCTTGGTTAACATCCGCTGAGTGAGTGACGCCGGGGGCACAGGGCCGTGGAGCCTGGGGTCAAATCCTGGCTCCACCCCTGACCAGCTGAGTGACTCCGGGCACATTATTTAACCTCTGTGGCTTAAAACCCTCCAAACACGCCCACGTTGAGGGAACTGGAGGCCAGGCCCTCTCCGGTTCGAAGCTCTGCAGTGGACGCTCCCCCTGGCCACAGGCAGCCCCGGTGGCAAGTACCTTGGATGCCATGAACTGCAGCAGGTCCCTGCTCAGGGCTGCCACCTCCTTGGGACTGATCGGCAGCGCCTCCTCTTCCTCCTCCTGTGGCCGCGGCCCGGCCTGCCGAGCCAGTTGCCGGTCCAGGGCGCCTTCCCAGCGCGCACGGAGCCGCAGGGCCGCTGCCAGGAGCCGCACGGCGCTCTCGGCATCTGCCAGCTGCAGCTCTAGCCAGCCGTCGGCCACCAGGCGGGAGCAGTCACCATTGGTGTCCAGGGACCGGCTGAACAGCAAGAGGGACTGGCAGGCAGGGGGCGGGAGGTAGGGAGCGGCTGTGAGGGGCAGGGTGCCATCTCTGAGAGGCCCGCCTGGGCTCCCACCCACTCACCCGCTCACGGGGATACCACTGTGAGCAAGACAAAGGTCCTGCCCGCAGGAACCGGCATTGCACTCAGACAGACAGACAAGGTTCAAGAGTAGAATACATTGTGTTTTAAGAAGCTGCAAAGCCAAGGGAGGGGACAGCAGTAGTGGGGGGCAGATTTGTGGTGTGCTGGGAAAGGGAGGCTGCATTTTAAAACAGGGTGGCCGAGGGACAACCGCCACTCACAGACATAACGTGGACCCACGCGCACACTCGCTACGGGACAGGGTCAGGGCCGTAATCCCCGACATTGCGTTTCATGAGAGTATGCGGGGAAATGCTCTGGGCTGGGGGCAGAGGACGGGATGGGATCGGCCCCAGGGCGATATTGTGGGGGCTGGGGGATGGTACAAGAGGACTCTGTACTATTTTACCTACTTGCGTGTGTGACAGTCTCCAAAGGAAAGGGGACTATATAAGGTGACGGAGGTCCTAATTACCTTGACATGATCTTTAAACATATGAATGCATCAAAGTATCACATGCATTGGTACCAACTTGGTGTTGTTTAAAAAAAATCACACGCACCCTGGAAGTTTCTATGTCTATCACGTATCAATAGGAAGTTTAAAAAAGATTCTCCATCACAGACAAGCCATAAAGGGGGAGGAGGGGCAGCACCTTGGCTGGCAGCTGTCGCCCCTATCGTGCGGGGCAGTTCCCCCGCCCCACCCTGCTGGCTTTCGTCCGAGCACCCGCACCGCCTTGCACTCCTGTGTGGTCACCTGCGCTGCCTGCCTCCCCCAGCGTCCACGAGCAACACGTGCACGGGGAGTTTTGTCCACTTGGACCACGGCTGCGACCCCGCACCCGGACACGATAGTGCCTGGCGCAAGACAGGCGCTCCAGGAATGTTTCAACGACTACAGGAATGGAGAGAGCAGGGCGAGTTTTCGTGGTGTCGGGGACGGTGTCACCAAAACCTCCGGAGGCTCTAGAAGCCCTCGGGGTTTCTCTCTTTCCTCCACAGTCCCTGGGACTGACTGAGAGGGTGCTGGTCACAAGGCCATCCAACCGATGGGGCGGCACGAGGGTGTGGTGTGTGAGCCTGAAGCTCTGGCTCAGCCCTACTGCTCGCTGTGTGACTGAGGCAGGTGACAGGCCCCCGCCCCTGCCCGAGCCTGAGTCTTCTCCTCTATATAGTGAGAATCGCAGGCTGCGTGACCTGGGACCACAGAGTGACATACAGGGAGCACTCGAGGTATGGCAGCTACCCTCTGGCGCAGGCACACGTGCAAATGCATCTGCAATTTGAGCGTCCTCCGCCCCCACCCGAGGCCAGCTCTCTCCCTCTCGCCTGATGGCTGCAGTCACCTCCTGGCTGGGCTCTGTGCTTCTGCCCCACGTCATACCAGTCCTGGCCCTGCTCAGAGCCCTCCTGGGGCTTATGCCTCACTTGCCTCTCCGGCCTCGTCTCCACCACGCTGCCCCCACGGACTCTGCTCCAGCTGCTCCAGCTGCTCCCCATGTCTGCCCCAGGGCCTTTGCACGTGCCCGCCCCCTGCCTAGGATGCTCTTCCCCTGGGATCCACATGACTCCCTGCCTTCCGGTCTCTGCTCAGTGAGGCCCACCCTGCCTCACCTCACACCACACCCACTGCCCTCCCCTCCCTCTTCCTCCACCCCCTCCCCCTGCTCTTTTGATCTCCCCTGACTCTTCCCACCCTCTCAAATGCACTCAGTGCTCTACTGCCTTTACTGCTACTGGCTGTCCTCCTGGCCAGGGAGCCCCAGGAAGGCAGCGGCGGGGCTCGTTGCCCAGTTCCCTGCTGCGTCCTCAGCACCCGTAACAGTGCCTGGCCCACAGCAGGCACTCGGCAAGTAACTTGAACAAATCCGTGAATGAAAGAAAAGCCGGCAGCCTCACCAACAGTCCGAGGCTCAAGCCTGCAGCCAGAGGCAGAAGCCAGCTCCTCCAGGCCCGCCCTGGTGCCCCCAGCCCAGCGGCCTAGCAGCTACCAAACCTGAGACCCACCTGGAGGGCGGGGACGCGGACGCAGTTCACCAGGTATGGCTTGTTGGTCTCCAGCAGGGAGACGAAGGTGAGGAGCTGGTGCTTGCTGCTCATCTTGTCCTTGTCCTCTGGAAGGGTGAACAGGGCAGCTCAGGCCCGGCCCTCACCCCCACCCATCCGCCCCGAGGGCTGCCCGTCCCACCCGGTCAGCTTACACATCTGGACAAAGATGTGCTCACGTTAACAATAAGATGTCTGCAACTTGTTTTTAAATACTTTGCCAGAACGGATACGAACTGGACTATTCGGCAACATTAAGAAATCAGTTAATTTTGTGAGTAATGTAAAAAATGGTCCTTGTCATTTTTATCACTAAATGACATGATATCTGGGATCTGCCTTAAAATGCTCCATCCAGAATGAATGAAGGAGAAGACAGAGAAGAAACGAGGGTGGCACATGCAGACGGTCCCTGACGCTGGGGACCCCCCAGGGCTCATCACTCTCCACTCGGATGATATTTAGATATTTCAAAATTTAAAAAAAGAGGAAAAGTAATAGGAAGAGGGTAACCGGACTAGGAATTTACAGCTGTTAAAGGTTAGGGAGAAAAGTTTCGAATTTTCTTAAATACTGAGAGGACAGACCTTGTGTTTCAGGCTACTATCTATCCCTTTACTAAAGCAGCTGTCTTCTCTACACACGGGAGGAAGGGCGGCGTCCTGCAGAGCTCAGACAGACACCTGAGGTCGCAGGAGTCCAGTCCCTGCCCCAGCACACAGGCCGCACCCTGCGGGGCCTGGCACGGCCACACGGGCTCAGTCAGCCACCAGCGCCGTGGGACAGGTGAGGCTCAGCGGGGGGTGATTCACCCAAGGCCACTCGGGGAGGTCCGGCCCTGGCACCTCCCCTCCTGCGCCATCATGGGTGGGGTGTCAGAAGGAGCAAGGCGGAACCCCAGCTGCTAAGGAGCCCCTGAGGTCCCCCCTTCCCATCCCAGAGGGGGGTTCCCTCCGGCTCGGGCTCACTGTACCTCGGCTCCCTTCGCGGCCCCCGGCCTCCTGCTCCCGCGTGTGCAGCACCTCAGGGCTGCCGGCGAAGACGCAGGTGGGGTGCAGCACGGTGCCCTGCTTGGCCCGGGTGTGGAAGATCTGGAGAGGCCCAGGGTGGGACAGAAGCCTCTGATCTGCTCTTCCTCTGCCCTCCCAGCCAGGTCCCCTCCTCCAAGGAGCCCTCCCCGATCCCCTCCCAGGCTGGGTCAGGTGTCCCCTCTGGGCTCCCACAGTCCCCTGGGCTCCCCCATCTCAGCCCTGTCCACTCTGGTTCTCTAATTTGGGATCACGTCTGTCCCCCCTACTGGACTGTGAGCCCCATGAGGGCAAAGCTAGGGTTGTTTCGGTCACCGCTGTGTCCCCAGCACAAGGCAGGCACTCGGGGAATGTGTGTTGCAGCAGGCCCACCTGGTCAGACTCTTTGCGGCCGCTGTTGAACACGTCCGGGATGGCCAGCTGCGGGTACAGCCCCCGGGCCAGCACCAGCTTGAGCAGGGCCAGCTGATCGCGGCTCAGGTCCCGGGCGGAGCTGGCAGCTGCCTGTAGCTGCTCCAGGTTGTGCCGGAGCTTGAACTTCACATCCTGGTGGGAACGCGGGAGGCGGGTTCCTGCGGGGCCCTCCCCGCTACCTAAGGGGCACGTGCCCGAGGGGTTCTGTAAACCACGGGGCCTGATCCTGTCCCCGGAAACCTGGCTCCTGGGGTGAGGGCAGGCTGTGTCCCCTCAGACCCCGGGGCAGGGCTGTGTCCTCAAAGTCCCCCAAGGTGGGCCAAGGCTCCACCCACCCAGCGCAGCCCGGCCAGCCCTAGACCCCACCTGGATGTCCACGCTGTCAGCAGTGCCCTGGGAGGCTGGGCCGGCCCGGTCCTCGTCGCTGGAGCAGCCCTCCTGCTCCTCCTGCAGCCGCAGCACCTTGCGCCTGCGCCCCCCGCCCTCCTCGTGCTGGCGCTTCAGCTGGTACAGGGCCCGGCGCTCGCGGCGCTGCTGCAGCCGACGGTAGCTGTCCTCCGCCTTCGTGGCCTGGGCCCTGGCCAGCAGCCCGTGGTCCTCCAGCAGGTCCTGGGGGAGGGCGGCCGAGAGTGAGGGACACAGGGCAGTGAGTGGGCTCGGGCTTCGGTTCCTGCCCCACCGGCCTGGGGGAGGCCCCTCTTCCCTGGTCCCGGGTGCCGCACGGCCCTGTGGGTCTCCTACATGAGCCCTGCTGAGTGTGGCCTGGCAGTGCAGCATCTGGGACATCTGAGGACTTGGCAGAAATTCCAAGTCCCAAGCCCAAACCACAGCCACCGAGCCAGAATCTCAAGGCTGAGGCCGGGAATCTTGATCCAACAGAACCTCCAGACAACTCTAATATACATTCAACTGGAGACCTCTGCCCTCGCCCCTGCCCCCAGCATTGTAAACAATCCCCAAATGACCCGACTTGACTGGACCGTGTTTCCTGCAGCCCTGACAATGGCTGTGTGCACGCGCGTGTGTTACAGTGTGCCTGTGAAAGGGACCCACACTTTCCAGTAGATTCCAAAGTGTCTGAGGACCAACAGAGGCCGAACGCTGCTCTAGCAGCTGGAGACGTCAGTCAAGAGGGACACTCTGAGCAATGGGACATCAGTGGTCTCCAACACGGGGACCTCAGAAATTGCACAGGAAGCCTTGCCTAGGTGACTGGTCGCCCACTCTGGGCCTCAGTTTGTCCATCTGCAACCAAAGGGGATGGATTACAGAGGGAATTTTATTTTATTTTCGTTCTGTGAATACTACACAACCACTGAGAAGTATGTAACTGCCCATCTTTCTGTACCCAAACGGAGACACGTCCATGGACTATTAACGAAACAAAGTGCAGAACTGTTTGGGTATAGGAGGAATCCAAATCTTTTAGATTTTAAAAGAAAAGTATCTCCCCACCCACTCACCTATAATAATAAAATCACTGCAAGCCCTTGTATAGACCCACCTACATGCTCGGCCCTGTTCTAAATGTGCTACGCATGTTAACACATTTAATCCCCACAGCCTCCCGGTGAGGCAGGTGCCATTGTCACTTTCTCTGTTTTCTGAGGGGAAGCTGAGGCCCAGAGGTGAGCAGTGACATGCCCAGGGTCACACTGTTAGCACGTGGCGGAGCCAGGATCTGCCACTGGGACGTCCAGCTCCGGTGTGCCGGCCCCGACCACCACCCTAAGCTGCCTCCCAGCACTGAGCCTGCGCCGCCAGCTCAGCACCCCCGGTCCAGAGGACCAGGTTCTTCATGAGGATGTGGCATGTCACTGCTGACCCTGTCAGCCCCATCCAGGAAGCCCTCCTGGATTTCTACGCCCCACCGCCCAGGCTACCCCCGCCTGGTCATCTGCTGGGGGAGGGGTGGACGCAGGGTGGGACTCTGGTCTGGTGGCTGTCGGGAAGGAGAGGCAGAGTGCTCTGGAGGGTGCTGACAGGATGTCTGTCTGGGCAGGCCTGGCCCCCACCCCTCCACCTGAACCTCACCTTGAACTGACGCCGCAGGTTGGCCATCTCATAAAGCCGATGCTCCTCTATGCCCCGGCGGCGGCACCACTTGCGTGAGTTTCTGCTCCGTTCGGATTTCACCTGGGCAGAGGTGCAGACACCAGGGTGTCAGGGCCTGGCCAGCTCCGGTGGGCGGTGGGTAGGGGCTGACCACCCAGCATGGGCCCAAACACCACCCCTCGGAGGACGCAAGGAGGTGGAGGCCCTCACCTTCTCCAGGGCTCAGCCCCAACGCACCCCCCTACAGAGAGCCCTCCTTGACACCTACGCTGGGGCGGGCAGCCCCTCTGGGCTCTCCCAGCCCCTTGGACTCCCCACTCCAGCTCTCTCTGAGTTGCCACTGTCACATCACTGGCCCATCTCTTTGCACTGGGTTGTGAGCCCCAGGAGCACAGGGCCAGGGTAGTTTCAGTCACCCCTGGGTCCCCAGGGCTGCCCAGTACAGGGCCAGACCCAGAGCCCTAAGGCGTCTGGACTTCCTCCAGATGGCGCTGGTTCTTATCAGCGCCCTAGGCCCCAGGCCCCGCCTCAACCCTGGGCCTGGGCACTCGCTGTCCCCTCAGCCCGGGGCATGAATGGTGGAGACTAGGTCCTCCCCAGGCAGGCCTGGTGGGGCGGGGTGGGGGTGGGGGTGGGGCGCAGGGAGGAGCCACAGCGCAGGCGGCCTGACCCTGCGCAGAGGAACAGACA
Source organism: Eulemur rufifrons (assembly GCF_041146395.1). Lineage (NCBI taxonomy): Eukaryota > Metazoa > Chordata > Mammalia > Primates > Lemuridae > Eulemur > Eulemur rufifrons. The sequence continues at coordinate 11,652,935 of NC_091006.1, read as the reverse complement.
GGCAGGAGGGCCCCGGCGCCAGCCTCACCTGCACCCAGGTATTGAAGACATTGAAGAGCGTGAAGGGGTCACCCTGGTCGCTCTCCAGCGGCCGCCGTGCAGCCGCACACTCCGGACTGCTCTGGGCGCTGCGGGTGAAGGGCGACTGGACGCTGAGGGCGGCCGCGATGGTGAGCACGGGCTCCTCCAGGTTGAACATGGAGCCCAGGATCAGCATCTTCCCTGCGGCAGCGGGCACAGGCTGAGCCTCCTGGGCTCCAGCACAGCCACACCCCTCACCCCTGGGGCTCTGGGGGGGGGGGGGGGCCCTGACCCTTCCTGTCACCCTCCAGTCCCGCCCCCACCTCCCTCCATCTCACCCACTGACGGTCTCAGGGCCCAGCTGGGCTGATTCAAACCCACACACACTGTGCTTTCTGGTCACATGACCTCAGGTAAGGGCCTCAGTTTCCCATCGGGCACACAGAGGGCACTGTTTAAGTGCTGGCTGCTACTGTCACCAACTTCCCTGCTCTTCTATTTACAACCCGAGCTGCCGTGGTGTATGTCTCCCCTCCCTCTGGAGTGTGACCTGCACTCGAGCTGTCACTTGGTCTGCTTGGTGCAGTACACAACAGGAGCTGCCTTTGTGCCTACGGCAGGACGAATCTTCTGCCATCCTTGTTTAATTCCAGGGTGGAGGAGGAAGAGGGAGGAGGGAGAATATGCGGGGAGGGAGAAAGGCAGAGGTGGGGTTGGGGCAGGGAGGCAGGGAAAGAGGGAGGAGGGGCAGAGGGATGACAGGGAGGACGTGGAGAAGGAAAGTGACAGGAACAGTATCCCAACATGGCCAAAGAGCTGGTAAAACACCGTCTCCACCTGTAAACACTCAAGAGTGGGAATCTCGGCTGGGCATGGTGGCTCACGCCTGTAATCCTAGCACTCTGGGAGGCCGAGGCGGAAGGATCGCTCGAGGTCAGGAATTCGAGACCAGCCTGAGCAAGAGGGAGACCCCCGTCTCTACTAAAAATAGAAAGAAATGATTTGGACAGCTAAAAATACATATAGAAAAAAAAAAAATTAGCCAGGCATGGTGGCACATGCCTGTAGTCCCAGCTACTTGGGAGGCTGAGGCAGGAGGATCGCTTGAGCTCAGGAGTTTGAGGTTGCTGTGAGCTAGGCTGACACCATGGCACTCTAGCCTGGGCAACAGAGCGAGACTCTGTCTCAAAAAAATAAATAAATAAATAAAAACATAATACGAAATACTGCAAAAATTTTTATATTGATTACACGTTGAAATTATGTTCTGGATATATTAAATAAATTATCAAAATTCATTTCACCTGTTTCTTTTTGGTTTTTCAATTTGCTTATTAGACAGTTTTAAATTATGGGGCTCACATCACATTCCTATATTTCTACTGGCAAGCATGCGCAAGTATTTGCACGGCTCCCGCCCCTCACCTCCATTTCTTTGCACAAATGTCACCTTCCCAGTGAGGCTGCCTCGAGGCCTGTATTCTAAATGGCAATGTCCCAATCAGGCCCGACACTTCCCATTCCACCTCCTTGCTTTCTCTTCTCCGTAACACTTAGGACCACCTGATCTACTATATATTTTCCTGATTTATTGCTGGCCTCTTTCACCAGAATGTCACCTCCATGAGGGCAGAGATTTGTGTCTGTTTTGTCCACTGCTACACCCCCGGCATGCAGGACGGTGCCTGGCACAGAGCAGTCATGAATGAACGAATGGGCCCTGGGAAAGAACAGGCCCTGTACCTGCTCTTGGTGCCCTGTATGATCACGCACAGGGGGGTCCTCACCAATCACGACGTCCACAGGCAGCTGGGCCAGCAGGGACCCGATGGGAGTGAGGGCCTCGGAGCTGTCCAGGGCCCCCTGGTCCTGGAGGTAGAAGATGGCAGTTTCCAGGCTGGCTGTTGGGGGGGGCTCGATGAAAGGGAAGGTTCGGGGGTCCCCCACGCTCATGCTCTTCATCTGAAATGAGAACCATATCTCCGGGATCAGGGATCACAAATTATGATATTTTAAAACTCCCAGTGTCAAGATCCATTGTACAGAGGTCGGAGGATGGGGCATTGCCTGTCTCTGTCTGCCCAGCACATCTTCCCCCAGACCCTGACCGTGCAGGAGGAGCACCTGACCTGAGCTGGACCAATCACGGTTCCTCAGTCCCTGGTCATAGCAACTGACCATAGAATGAACACATGACCTGAGCTGGGCCAATCAGAAGCCTTCCCTGGGACTTTGCAAACTGAAGCTGGGAGAAAGCAGTCCCAGCATCCTCTCTAGTTGTAAGTGGCCAGGATAGACGCCCAGAAATGCTACAGTTACTTTTTCCATTGCCTGGAAATCTGCCCATCTAAAACAGATGGGGAAATGCTTGTATTGTTCCTAAGCTAGACACGCACCCACTACATCTACATACAAATTGATAAAAGCCCCCTTTCTGTCTACAATAGTTTGAGATGTGTTTCTTTCACTTGCAATTAAAAGAATCCCAATTAATTCAGAGGCCCACACAGGTAGCAGGTGGTGGGGAAAAAGAAGTGACAGCACACACCCATCACCAGGCCTAACAAGACATTCATAAGCAAACACTAGATGACTAGAAGTCTTCTGGTGATTAGAAGAAAAGGCTGGCGTGGCAGCTCGTTTGACCGCCAGTGAATGAGAAGAAAGCTCAGAGAGCCTGCTCACCTGGCCCCTGATCCAAGGACACTAGAAGTTCTGGCCATCCACCCAGCAACCAGCATTCCACCTTCCTCCTGCTAACCAAGCCTTGATGTTTTCTGGGAGATCACCCAATACTCACTAAACGACCTTTAAGTTAGAAGTTAGAAGCTCTGGGGTTGGGGGCAGGGCATGGATTATTTCTTAAGATCTCTAGGTGATTCCAGTATGCAGCTGAGCATCACTGCTCTGACCCAGTCGGCCAATACCACAGCCCCAGACACACACAACCCAGTTCTGCTGACAAGACAGGACGGGAGATTAGCCAGGGACTTCTGGAAAAGGTTTCCACAGCCATAAAAATTAGACCCACGAAGGACAGTTCCTTGCTTCTGCCTCTGGATGGTAAAGAGGGAGGTGATGATGTGCCCACAGATGCCACAGCCAGGTGGCATTCGAGAGGCAGGCTCCGGAGCCCAGTGGCCTCAGATAGAATCACAACTCTGCCACTTGCCAGCTGTGTGACCTGGGGCAACTCACTTTACCTCTCTGTGCATCCTTTTCCTCATCCCTAAATTAGGATGATAACATAGAGCTTTTATGAGGATCAAAACAATTATAAACATAAAACACTTAGAACAGGACTTGGCCCACAGTAAGCACTAGATAACTGTTTTTTATTATCATCATCATCATCATCATCATCATCAAGAGAGCCGCTGACTGAGGTTGGAAAGATGGAAAGAATCTAGGCCTTATACGACATCGCTGATCCACTTCAATAACCAAGTCTGGAACCTCCCTGACTCAGGGCTTCTTATTAGGTGAAACAGATTTTCTGTATCGTTCAAGCCAGCATTATTTTAAATGGCAGGCTGTGAGTCACTAGTGGGTCAGAGAATCTAAGCAGTGGCTCACAATCAGCATTCTTTACAAAAGATGAAATCGAACAGAATAGCAAACAGCATGCACCACCGCCAGGAAGGGGCTGGTTTGTGCTACTCCCACACGTGGCCCGTGGCAGACACCGTCACTCTCTACCCAGGAGGAGGTGAGCAGATGGCAAGTGTGCTACGGGCAGGCCTGGCCTGCAAACCCTCCTTTGCTCCTCGCCCACCCTCTGTCCCCTTCAGCTGGCTGAGTGCACACGTTGAAAAGGCCCCAGGGAGGCGCTGGAGCCACGAGAGGGGAGGGGCCTAGGTGCACGAACAAAGAAAACTGCCTGCCAACCTCAAAACTAAAACTCTGCTGTGTTAGTCATTTTAGTGATTGAGTCTATCTAGGCTGAAGTAACTAATGAAATGACACATCATGACATAAAATACATTGAGAAACATCGCTTTTAAAAGTCACTTCCTGTTGGGTTTCCTGTTGCAGTTGAAAGCATTCTGATTGAGTCACGGGTTCCTGCTTTGGCCCTGAAGATCTGAGGAACGATTCACCCCTCAACATGGGCTTTGACATGTGGAAGGCTTGAGTTCCACTCAGTGGCGCGGCCCGCCTTGCCCTTCCTGGCCCCGGGACCCTGGGACCGGTCCTGTCCCGATGCCTCCCTGTACCAGCCCCTCCCTGCCCGTGCCTCACCTGCAGCACCAAGGCGTCCAGGGCCACCCGTCGAATTTCGGGGACAGGGTAGGGGGCGAAGGCATCATAGTCCGATTCGGCATAGAGGCGGAAGCAGACCCCAGGGCCCGTGCGGCCTGCCCGGCCCTTCCGCTGCTCCGCGCTGGCCTGGCTGATCCAGAACTCCTGCAGCCGCTGAAGCTTGGCCTGCGGGTCGTAGCTCATCTCCTTCACCTTCCCTGGGCGGGGCAGGGCGGGGCAGAGGGGACGATGAGGGAAGGAGTCTGCGTAGCAGTCACCTGCAGCATCCACACCGTCCCCACGCCGGGCATTCTACCCACTCCACTGTTCACTTACGCTCTCACTACTCCTTTACGCTCCTAACGCTGAGAGCTTATTCTGGGCCCAACCCTGACATTTTGCTCATTTATTCTTTCATTTCCTCATTCACACATACTGTCATTTATTTTCTCAAGTCTTTGCTCCTTCAGAGGTGTGGTCATTCAACAAATAACTTATTAAGCACCTACTATGTGCCAGGCACTGTGCTAGGCACGAGGGATACAGCCACAAAGGAAACAAAGGCCCTGGTCTCACAGGACTGAACACAGCACCATCCTTCATTCATTGCAAGACCAAACTTTTTCGCATTTTCTTGTTTCTGAAAACGGGACACACCTTAAAATCAATAACATGTCAATGTTTGGCAATCTCTTTAAACTTTCTTAATGGTACATGAAATTTTTTACCATAATGGTAAAATGTTTTACCATAACGGCACCCCAGAGTCGATACAATAAGGTAAATGCTAACATTCACTGAGTATTCACTCTGTGCCAGGCACTGTCTTGAGCACCCAAGTGTATTAACTCATTGAATCTTCACAGCCTGAGTTTGCTGTTATTACTGCCACGTCACAGAGGAGCAAACTGACACATGGAACGTCAGTAACATGCCCCTGATCACACAGCCCCAGTGAACCTGGCCAGGCAGGCTCCAGTGTCTCCTAACCACTATGCTATTCTGAATTTCTAGAGAACATTCTAGTTGGGAAGATAGAAAATAAAACAAATATGGCAACAAATATAAAATACTAGTCCCACTCATATGGGAAGTGACAGTGGAAGGAGAAGGGGGATACCACTTAGAATGGACAGGGTGGGCCTCTCTGATGGGGAGACATTTACACAGGCCATGAAACAAGGTGAGGGAGTGAGCCATGTGGATATCTGGAGAAAGAAAGCTCTCAGCTTAGACAACAGTAAGTGCAAAGGCCCTGGGGCAGAAACTAGCTTGGAATGTCTGAGAAAAGTTAGGTTGTGGCCACTGCTCCACAGCCCCAAATGCCACCTGCAGGCTGAGCATACCAATTCTGAAAATCAGAAATCCGAAACGCTCCAAAATCAGAAAAATTTTGAGTGCTGACATGGCGCTCAAACGAAATGCCTGTTGGAACATTTCGGATTTCAGGTTTTCAGAGTTGAGATGCTCAACTGGTTAAGTCTAATACAAATATTCCAAAATCTGAAAAATCTGAAATCTGCAACCCTTCTGGTCCTAAGCATCTCAGATATGGGCTGTTCACCCTGTACTTCTTGCTTCAACCTGGAGCTCCTCACTGCATGTGCACATCTAGAGACCTGGCACTTCCTTCTCGGTCCTTGGGGTGGGGGGCGGGGCCGGAGACCCCTTACCAGAATCTACTACGAAGCGGATCCCATCAATGGTGACTGACGTTTCAGCGATGTTGGTGGAAAGGATGCATTTCCTAACTCCAGGGGGTGCCACATCAAATACCTGGGGAAAGGGAGGAGGTGGCATCAGGGACTAAACTCAGCTCTGATTGACCTGTGTGTCTAGTGACTTCCTGGATGTCCCATGGGCACCTCACACTCGTGTCTAAAACAGCCTTGGCAGCCTCCCGAGTCTCTTCTTCCTTCAGGGGTCTCATTCTGAAGATGGCTCACCCTCCAGCTCACTCTCCAGCCCATCACCTGGGCCGTCCCAGGCCCTCCACCCCTCAGCCCCACAGCCATACCTGAACATTCTGGAATTTCACGAATTCCTTCCCTCCTCCCCACACTCCTGACCCCTGCCCTGGTCCGGGCCCCTCCTTCCCGCTGTGATCCTGCTCCAGCTTCCCCTCTCATTTCTGGCCTCTAGTCTCACACCCTCCAACCCACCCACCACGCGGCACCCAGAGGGATCTGCTAGCGCGCCAGCTGGCCTTGCCCTTGACCTTGCCCAGAAGCTCCCCACGGCAGGCACCACACTGGGTTAAGGCCGCTTGTGGTCCAGCCCTGCCCGCCTCTCCGGTCCCGTCTCCTGACGTCCCCTTCACAAGCTGGGCCCCGCCACCCTGCAGGCTGTTTCCCAGTGACCCCATCTTTCTCTCACTGCTGGCCCTTTGCACACGGCCTTCTCTTGGCTCTCAGAGACGGTCAAGCATAGTGGTTGGGACCAGGAGTCAACAACTACAGCCTGTGGCCAAGTCCAGCCTGTCACCTGTTTTGTAGATAAAGTTCCATTGGAACATAGCCTGGCCCGCTCAGCGTACGGCTGCTTTCATGGTGCAACAGTAGAGCAGAGCAGCAGTGACAGCCTGTGGCCCGCAGAGCTGAAAATATTTACTCTCTGACCCTCTAAGGAGGTTTGCCATCCTCTGGTTACGAGCGTGGGCTCTGGGGCCAGATTGCCTGGGTTCATAGCCTGGCTCTGCCACTTGGAGGCCATGTGACTTTGCATACGTTGCAGCCCCACTGACCAGCGTTTGTGGAGTCACATCCGTCCTGCGTGGAACCGCCCTGACCCCCTCCCCTCTCTGGTCCGCACAGACCGTTGCCTGCGCTGCTCCGCCCGGCGTCACGCGGTACCTTGTCCTGGTCGGCCACAGAGAGGGCACTGTGTAGCGGGAGCACCACCCAGCGCTGCGTGTGGCTGGCGTAGGTCTGGGCGGCCTCGAGCACGGCACCGATCTCCGCCATGCCGCTGAGGAAGACGAGAAGGTCACCGCGCTCCTCGGGGGGGTACTTATTGTCAATGGCCTCCAGCACCCTCAGGAAAGGCCGAGGGTCCAGCTTCTCTGACTTGGATGCAGTCGGCTCTGCCTCCTGCGGCTGGTACACGACCTGCGAGGAGACAGCCCCCGGCGGGAGCACACCTGTCCCTCCAGCTCAGGGCAAGGGCACAGGGAGACCGCAGGCTTATGGAGAAGACGTGGGTCAGTCAGGTGGCAGACAGCACACGCCAAGTGCACAATTTAGCGGATGTAACAAAAAGACAACAGCAAGGTAACTGGAGAGATTCTGGGTGCTGCAATGTTTGGTTTTTTTTGAATCTGTGTGCTGGCTACATGGATGTATTTCATTTGTGAAAATGAATTGAGCTATACTGTTATGATATGTATTAATACATTCTTTTGTATTTAGAATATGATAACTTCTACGAGAAAAAAAAATTCTACGTGATAGAACCAGTATTAAAACCCTAGAAATCACTTCTCAGGAAGCATCCTCGTTCTTTTTGTATGGCTGCTTGGAAGACAGATTGACGGACATTTAGAACTGGAAACCATAGGGACAATGAAGTCCTTCCTGCAAGTTTCTCCCATATGGATGAGGACACTTCCTAGGACAGTATTCTCCACCAGAGGAATATGTGGCAACGTCTGGAGACATTTTTGGTTGTTACAACTGGAGGACGAGAATGCTACTAGCATCCAGTGGCCAGGGGAGCTGCTAAATACCCTACAATACACAGGAGAGCCCTGACCACAGAGAATTCTCCAGCCCTTCTATCCAAAGGAAATCAATATATAAAAAAGATACCTGCACTCGTTATGTGTATCACAGGACTATTCACAATAGCAAAGACACGGAATCAACCTCAATGCCCAGCAATGGAGGACTAGATAAAGAAAATGTGGTATATACACACCACGGAATACTATGCAGCTATAAAAAAGAATGAAATCATGTCTTTTGCAGCAACACGGGTGGAACTGGAGGCCATTATCTTGAATGAAACAACTCAGACACAGAAAGACAGATACTGCACATTCTCATAAGCAGGAGCTAAATAATGTGTACACGTGGGAGCAGAGTGTGGAACAATGGAGACTTGGATAATGGTGGGAGGTTGCTTGGTGGGTACAATGTGTGTTGCTTCAGTGACACATGCTCTGAAGGCCCTGACTTCATCACGATGCATTATATCAATGTAAAAAAATTTCACTTATACCCACATGAATATATAAAAATAAAAAATAAATGGGAGAAAAGAATCATCCAGCCCAAAATTTCAATACTGCTGGCTTTAAGAAATCCTGCCCTATGAGATGGTAGACTAGCAATAAAGGAAAAGGAGCCTGGGTCCCTGAATGACCACATGGAAGAGAGCTGCTCACCAGCCTGGACTGGCTGGACTCTTACATAAGAGAAATAAATTTTTATCTTATTTGAGCCCTTATATTTTTAGGTTTTTTTGTTATAGCAATTTAGCTTTTACTCTTAACAAGCACTTAGCACCCTACCTGGCACATTGTAAATGCTCAGAAAAAATGACAGCTTCAAAAAAAGAGAGAATGTCCTTAATAGAAGAGATGCAAAATATAGCAGTAGAGAGAAGAGAATGCCCAGGTTTGGCCAGTGCTATGGTTTTGATATTTGACCCTCCAAACCTCATGATGAAATCTGATCCCCAGTGTTTGAGGTGAGGCCCAGTGGAAAATGTTTGGGTCATGCAGGAGGATCCCTCATGAAAGGCTTGGTGCCACCCTCAAGGTACGTGGGTTCTTGATCTATTAGTTCCCCTGAAAGATGGTTACTAAACAGAACCTGCACTCCCCTCCCCTCTCTTGCTTCCTCCCCGACAATGTGATCTCTGCACAAGCCAGTTCCTCTCTACCTTCCGCTGCAAGTGGAAGCAGTCTGAGGCCCTAACCAGAAAGCCAAGTAGATGCCAGCATCATGCTGCTTCTACAGCCTGCAGAACCGTGACCTAATAAACCTCTCTCCTTTATAAATGACCCTGTCTCGGTTATTCCTTTATAGCAACACTAAATGGACTGAGACATGCAGAGACCAGGTGGGAGCTCTGAGTGGGAGGAGGAAGCACTCACCGTGATGGGGAAGAGCCGGCCAGGCACCTGCACCACAGGGGCATCACCGAAGTAGCTGGAGAAGAGCGAGATGTTGATGGTGGCCGACATGAGGATGACCTTGAGGTCAGGCCGCTTGGGCAGCAGGCGCCGGAGGACACCCAGCAGGAAGTCGTTGTGGAGGTGCCGCTCGTGGACTTCATCCACGATCAGGACCTCGTACTGGGGCAGGCTGGGCTCCCGCTGGATTTGCCGCAGAAGCAGCCCAACTGTCAGGAACACAATCTTGGTGGCTGCCGAACGCGTGCTCTCAAAGCGGATCTGGTAGCCAACCTAGGGCGTGAGGAAGGCCCAGAGTGCTGTCAGGAGAGGACCCAGAGCCTGGGCACTAGCCCCCCACCCTGCCCAAACAGAAAATCTGAGCAAATGCCATGCCTCTGCATCAGACTCCGCAGTCCAACGGGCCTGAGTTTGAATCTCAGCTCTGCGACATTGGGCAAGCAATGGCATCCCTTAGAGACCTATTTTTTTCTCCTAAGTGCTGTGAGAATTCCATGTGATAATGCACATAAAGTATCTGGCACAGTGCCTGGTGTATATATATTAATTATAATAACAATAATTAACCTTTCTTTGTAATTAACCTTCTCCCTTACTATGTGCCAGGAACTACTCTAAATGCTTTTTGTTGGGCATGGTGGTGCACGCCTGTAGTCCCAGCTACTCGGGAGGCTGAGGCAGTAGGATCGCTTAAGCCCAGGAGTTTGAGGTTGCTGTGAGCTAGGCCACTGCAGGCCAGCTTGGGTGACAGAGCAAGACCCTATCTCTTTAAAGGAAAAAAAAAAAAAGATTGATAAACATTTAGGACATTTCCAGTTTTGGCTGTGAAATTGCTATCCTGGTAATGCTAGCACCTTTGTCATCTGGCTCATATAGAAACCAATCTGTAGATAAAGTTCTAGAAGAATCACTTCTGGGTCAAAGGATAAGTGCTTAACTTTTCTGAAACTGCCATGTGGACAAGCAACCTATTCCCCAAGGTCACGCTGGAAAAATCGGAAACCTGGCATGTCGCACTCACCTGCGAGCCGTACTGACTGAGGCTCTCAAAGCCAACACGCTTGGCCAGCGAGATGCAGGCGATTCGCCGGGGCTGGGTACATGCCACGTGACTGAAGCCGGCAGCCAGCAGGTACTGGGGCACCTGAGTGGACTTGCCACAGCCCGTGTCACCAGCCACCACCACCACCTGATGCTTCTTGAGCGTCTTCAGGATGCGGGTCCCATACTGGGCGATGGGAAGTGCTGCCCGCTCACGCTGCAGTTTGGCCAGCCGCCCAAACACCTGCTTCTGGCCAAAGTCCAGGTAGTGCAACAGGGCTCGGCGGAACTCAGACACTCTCTCTGGGGGCAGGCGCCCGCCCGGCCCCCGAGAGCCCCGCACGTCAGGACCGAGGACAGAGAGGTTGATGCGGTACCGAGGGTCGTAAGTGCGAGGTAGGTCAGCCAGGGCTGGGATACTGTGCTTGGGATGCCCGGGGTCTTTCTCCTCCTTCCTGGAGGTCTTGAGATTCTGGAATCTCTGCAGGCGTTCAAAGAAGGTCCAAAACTTCTGGCACTCCTCAGAACCCTGACGGATACAACCCTCTTCACCGAAGAAGGCATCTTCCAAGAGGCGACGCGTCTCTGGACAATTCCAGTCCCATTTCTCCAGGGCCTTTTCCTCACTGGGAGCCTGGCGGTGGTCTCGGTGATCCCTACCCTCCCTCGTTCGGGGAGGAGGCATGTTGCTAGTCACAATGCTACCACCAATGTGGCCCAAGTTCCGGTCACCTGGACAAAATAGCTTATCTATCCCCCACCTCCAGAGTAGGAAGCCAGTGCCTGAGATAAGGAATTACTTTCTCTTCAAAAAGTTAATTTTCCTCCTCGTTCACAGTACAGGACCACCGTGGATGACAGGGCTAAGTGGCCAGGGGCCTGGCTGAGCTGGCGCTGCACAGCATATACCTCATAACTCCTGTAGTGACCTCTGGGATGGGCACAAGTTTATACTGGGTTTTCAGGCTCTGGATGCTTGGGAAAGAGAACAGAAGACATTCAATCATTTTTAGAAATATCTGTTAAAAGCCTGCTGTTTCTCAAGCACTGGACTAGGAAAAGGAGATAAAGAATAAGACCTCCTGAGTTCTCACAGACGGCCACGGTCACGCGAAAGAGACACACACTCCCAGACTGACAACCACACTCCCAGACTGACAACCCAGTGACGGGAGCCATGGAGTCCAAAGAAGGTGCCTGCCCATGCCTGGGGGTCAAGGAAGGATCCCAAAGGAGGGGACGTTTGACCTGACACCTAAAAGAGGAGTATGGGTCGCGTGGCCAATAAACAGTAGAACTTTGCTGTAAGAGGAAATAACACGAGAGAGGCGGGATATAATGAAAAGAATAAGGCAAGGGTTCTGAACCTGGGGCTCACAAAGCTTCAGAGCATTGAGATTAAATGCAAAATTTTGGCTGCGTGTAATGGCTCACGCCTGTAATCCCAACAATTCGGGAGGCCAAGGTGTGAGGATCGCTTGAGGCCAGGAGTTCTAAACCAGCCTAACAAGAGTGAGACTCCGTCTCTACAAAAAAAATAAAAATAAGAAATTAGCCAGGCACAGTGGCAAACACCTTTAGTCCCAGCTACTTGAGAGACTGAGGCAGGGGTATCGCTTGAGGCCAGGAGACTGAGGTTGCAGTGAGCTCTGATCATGCCACTGCACTCCAGCCCAGGTAGCAGGGCAAGACCCTGTCTCTAAATAAATAAATTCGAAATTTTGCAAGTGTTATGTAAGTATTACTTTTGCCTACCTGGCACAACCCTTTACCCCTTTTCTGAGAACAGTATCCACCTTCCTTTGGAGAACCACCCTTCCTCAATTCCACACAGTTCTGAGGGTCTTTAAGCCAGGGAACCCCTACTCTTTGGGAAAGTGACAAAGGCCTAGCCATTCAGCGTATCCTACTCCCCCTTTAACCAGTGACTGGCCTGGGGAGTGGACACATGACCCAAGCAGCACCAATCAGTGTTCTTTGGAATTTCGATTGGTTACTAGGAGAAAAAAGCTCTCACTTTATTGTGACAAGTTTGATATAAACCGGAGCAGTTTGCAGTAGTTCTGGAACATCATACAGTCTTTCCTAGAAACCTACCCTAGAGAAAAGCCTGCACATGGGCACAGTGAGGCACACCCAAACATGGCTACTGTGCAACTACGGGGAGAAAGGAGAACGACGGAGGGGGCAGAAGCTTGGCAGCATCATTTAGTGCCTAAGGCTTAGTTCCCCTCTCAGCTACACAAGAAAATGCCTTTTTGCTTAAAGTTGGGCATTTGACTTTCAGCTGAAAAACTCCTAACTAATAAAGAGCATACCCTCAATGTGCAACTTTCTGGAGGGGAGTCCATCACTCAGATTCTTAAAGGGGTTTATAATCTTAAAAGGGTTCAAAGCCTTTCTTGGTAAAGGCCTTGGAATCAGGCAGATCTGGGACTGAATCTCAGCTTCAACATTTACTAGGTGTATGCCCACTGGAAAATTAACTTGGGATGGTTTTCTTCATCTATAAAATGGAGACAGGCCAGGCACACTGGCTCATGCCTATAATCCTAGCACTCTGGAAGGCCAAGGCAGGAGGATCACTTGAGGCCAGGAGTTCCAGACTAGCCAGGGCAACACAGCAAGACCCACCTCTACATAAAAATAAGAAAAATTAGCTGGGCATGGTGGTGCACACCTGTAGTCCCAGCTACTCAGGAGGCTGAGGTAGGAGGATCATTTGTGCCCAGGACTTCAGGGGTAAAGTGAGCTATGATATCACACCACTACACTCCAGCCTGGGTGACAGAGCAAGACCCTGTCTCTATTTAAAAAAAAACAACAACAGAAAAAAAAAAACGAGACAATATCCAATCTCAAACCATTGCAATGTTTATCACCTAGCCTGGTACAAAGAAGCTAAATAGTAACTAGTTTTTCTCCTACCACAAGAGATGACAAACATGGGGAAAACAGCGGGACGAACTGTGGTATATAATATGGAAAAAATTCCACTCACAAGGCCACAATTCCCCTTCTTAATGGTATTAGCAATGCTCCACCTACTCTGCCTTCAATTTCTCAAGGGCCATCATGGAACAGTTCAGAGATTGAATCTCTGGGGAAGGGGGTTGGCGAGAGGCGGGGTGGCAGGGGGGAGGGGGACACTCAGGCAAACCCTGGAAGTTACTAGAGCCAGGTACAGGCTTCAGGTCTCCAGTGAGGAAGAACTTGCGAACTGGCAGAGTTGTTTCCCACCGAAACAGCAGCCTATGGGGAGTGCACATCACTTCCTGCTAAACACCTGGGCTGGCTGAGGCTAAGGAGGCATCACCTTCCTGTTCTAGGAGGGAGAATGAGAAGGCCTTGGAGGGCTACCGTGACATGAGCCAATGATTCACAGCAAAGGACAGGGACAACGAAAAGCAGAGCGTTCCTTTCAGGCTACAAACTGCCCACACATGCTGGGGTCAACTGAGAGCATCCCGTGCCTCTCAAAGAGTCTCTTCGGCTTTTAGATTGTCTAGATCTTCTAGTTTCTGTGTTTCTCACCATCTCTCGGCCTATTTCTCCTAGGCCGTGGCCATTTGTGGGTTTGTTTCCCTCTCTCCTCCTGGGCTCTTCATCTTCAAGCCTCCCCTTCTCTTTCAGTCCATCTTGCCCACCACCCTCATTTCTCTTCCCTTTCCTAGTCTGGTCTCATCCCTCTTCATTCATCTGAGTCTATTTTTCAGTATGATTTTCTCTGTCACCCAACTGTCTCTCTCTTCATCCCTTTTCAGTTCTCCAGTTGTCTTTCTCCATCTCTTTCTCCTTTTCTTTCAAATCTTTTTTTCTGGTTCTCCATTTTTGTCTCCCTCCATTTCTCCATCTAATACTTTGTCTCCCAATCGTCTGAAGCTTTAATAACCAGCGCCTACTTACTTGCTTACACATGTGTGTGTTCTAAATCCTATGTATGTACACATCACACTTTTCTCACAACCCTGAGAAGGTGCTACAAAGCTCCCTATTTCACTGAGCCATAAAGACGTCAGGTAAGTAGTAAGTGGCAGATAAAGAATTCAAATCTAGAGATTTGGATTCCACTTCCTCCCTTCTCCATTTTTCGCAAGATTCGCCACCGTCTTTGTCGGGTTCTCCCTATTTCACTGTCTCCATCCTTATCCATCAGTGTCTTGCTTCTCCATTTAAATCGTTCTGGGAACACGCCCACTTTGCTGGTGTGTCTCCCCAATCGACCTCACATTTTACTTCCAATAAACCTTTATCAATTTTTTTTAAATTAGAACAAATCGTTCCCCTCGTCAATTTCTGTACCCTAGTGTCCAAGCTACCCGTTCTACATTTCCCTCCACGTGGTGTGACCACACCTCTTGACCTCGTGTTCTCTGTGAGCCTTTCTCGGCGGAACCCATCAGCCTCTTGCCCACGGTCTCCCTAGCTTTCAGCTTTCCTCCTCTCTCATGCTCCCCATCTTTCGGCCCCTCAGTTTCTCTAAGCTTCTTCTAGTGCCTCCATTCGTCTGGGACTTCTCTGTCCCCCAGGTTGTCTCAGAGACGCTCAGGATCCATCTCCGTCCGCTTCTAACCGCCCTTCGGCTCCCTTCCACATTTCCTCTCATCTGATAATATCCCTCGCTCCTGGGCTCGCTTCTCGATCACCTCCCACGCGGTCCAACACCGACCCCCACCGTCCCCGTCTCTGCGTCCGCCCCACCTCCCTCACCTCACTAACCGTCGCGAACGCCTCAACTTCCGGTCCCAAGAGGCCCCTCTCGCGTCCGTAGCCAGTCCTGCGCCTGCGCACGCCGCTCTACGGCCTGACCCCGCCCCGCCGCCGACGGAGGAGCCAGTCGGGAGCCAAGGGCTGCCCAAGACCCACCTTACGCCTGCGCACAGTACGCTCCCGCCCCGCCTCGCTTTGGGCGGAGCCTCAAGTGACTCTGCGCCCTCTAGAGGCCCGTGGAAGCGTTGCGGTGGAGACATGCAAGCCCCGCCTCCCCGGCCCCGCCCCCTCCTCCCCGAGGTACGGCCACTTGCACCGTGTGATCGATCGCTAGGACGCTGGGGTTTTACCTCAAGAGAGGTCGCCGGAGCCCAGCCACTATTAAAACAGTCCCGTGATCACTCTATTAATGTATAATTTACTAATAAATAATCCAAGTCAAGCCGCCAGCTCCCAGCAGGGGCCATTTCTGTCTTGGTCATCCTTTGTTCCCCCGCGTCCACCCCAGGGCCTGATGTGGGTATACGGTCGCGAAATGTTTGTTGAATGAATGACCAAATGAATAGAAAAGTGAATCCTCTTCAATATAGGAAAGCAACACCATAAGGTACACGTGGAAGTTCAGTGTTCTAGAGTTTACTTTTTAAAGTAGCAAAGTAGTCATAAAGAATTTTCCAACATACCCAACACTGTTTGCGTAAAAATAAAGGGGACTGCTAAAAATATTTCTGAAAGAAAAAAGAATCTGGGCACAGTGGTGGGTGCCTGTGTGGATGTGGGTGCCCCAGCTACTCGGGAGGCTGAGGCAGGAGGATCGCTTGAGCCCAGGAGTTTGAGGTTGCTGTGAGCTGGACTGATGCCATGGCACTCTAGCTGGGACAACAGAGGGAGACTCTGTCTCAAAAAAAAAAAAAAAAAAAATCTAAGTCAGACCAAGACATCCCTATGCTCAGAATAGGGTCGCCTGATTTAGCACACACACAAATTACAGAAGGCCCAGATTTCAGATAAACAACAACAATTTTTTGGTGTAAGTATATCCCATGCGATTATTTGGGACATTGTAACACTAAAACATGTGTTGTTGTTTATCTGAAGCTTAAGTTTTTACTGAGAATCTTGCATTTTGTCTGGTAACCATAGCTCAGAACCCTTCCATGGGCCCCCAAATGTGCTATGGCCTAGAAGACTTTACAAATCTGCCCCCCACTTTGTCTCACACCACTCTCCCCCTCGCTCACTCTGCTTCACTCGTGCCAGCCTCGTCACTGTTCCTGGAAAACGTCAAGTACCTCCTGCCCCGGGGCCTTTGCTCTTGCTGTTCCCTCTGCTTGGAACGCCCCTCACCCAAATTTAAGCATGACTCCTGTCCTTTCTTCAGGTTCTGGCTCAAACATCACCTTACCCAAGGGGCCTCTCCTGGCTAAACCCTCCCCTCCCCCACCCAGCCTGCTCTATCCCCTTAGGTTTTTTAGCACTTATCACCATTTGACATACTCTATATTCCTTTGTTTATTGTCTGTTTTTCTCCACTAGAATGTCAGCCCCTGAGGGCAGGGTTTGTGTCTGTGTTGGTCACTGCTATATGGCCAGTGCCTATAACCGGGCCTTGCGGGTGCATAATGGATGTTTGTTGAATGAATGAAGGAATAAAATGAAGACATTAGTGAGCTCCTGGATCCAGCTATGCCTGAAGCCCGTTTTGTGAAATGGGGTAGGAGCATACAAGCAAGTGTGCCTCTAGCCTACAATTCCATCTCTGAGACCAGGTCATGGCTGGTGGATTTCTTGCTGGCCACACTTTCATCCTTGTCCTGGGACTCCCTCAGGGCCCAGTGACATGCAGCGGGCAGTGACCAGTGGAGTTGAGCCCTCCCGAAATACAGGAAGAGCACAGGATTGAGGCAGCTGTGAGCCAGGGCAAGGCCCACGACCAGCGGATCGGCCCGCAGGGCTTGGGCCAGGAGCGCAGAGTTCCGGGCAGCCATGGCGAATATCAGTCCCAGGAAGTGATAGGGAGCCCAGCAAACGAAAAACCCCACCACGACGGCCGTGCCCAGTGGCCAACGGCGTTGGGCGGCGTGGCACAGGAGGGCACCGTGGCAGCTGGCCACCACCACCAGAGGCCCCAAGAAGCCAAAAATAAAACGGGTGACAGCCACTGCGACCTCGGTCCTGGCTGAGCCACCATAGTCCACCACACACTCCAGCCGGGGAGGGAAGTGCTCCTGGTGCAGCCGGCGGTAGACAGCAGAGGGCACAGTGAGCAGCAAGGCCAGCATCCAGGCTGCCACACAGGCCACCTGCACCCCCCGTGTCTGCTGAGCCGCTGCCCACCGGGTGGGCCTGAACGCCAGCAGGCAGAAGTCAGCGCTGAGAGCAGCCAGGAGCAGGACGCTGGCGTACATGGACAGCAGGATGACCGAGGGCAGCACCCGACAGCCCACTGCCCCATATGGCCAGTGGCCCCTGCCGGCAATGGGCACCGCCAGGATGGGGAGAGACACACAGCAGAGCAGATCCGCTGCGGCCAGGTGTAGCAGCCAGGTGGCACTGACCCTCTGGCGGGCCTCCTTCCCGGCCACCCAGGCCACGATGGCATTGCCTGGCACCCCCACCAGGAAGACAGCAGCATACAGTACCAGCGAGGCCACACGGAGCGAGCCGATGGAGTGGCAGGCGCCATCCGGGCAGTCCACGGGGAGATCCCCAGTGTCGCTGTAATCCCCGTACTCGTAGCTGAAAGACGTGTTCTCCATTCAGGCCCCAGATGCCTGGACAGGAAAGAAACAGGACGAAGACCCAGTGAAGGAGATGCTAAGGCCCTGGGAGCCCTGGGGTGTCGGCAGCCCAGCCCGTCAGCACCTTGCAGACTGGAATAGTATGATGCTAGAACTGCAGCACATCAGAGCACTGGAACTCTGGAGTGCTGAAGTTAGAACACAAGCTCATGAGCATCCCGGAATTCTAGAATATTCCGACGTTAGAACTCTATCTTGATAAAAATCTTGGAATTCCAAAATATTAAACTATTAGAACCCTAGCCACGTATTATTTGGAGTTCTAGGGCAGCGGTGTCCAACAGGACTTGCAATGCTCTCTATCTGTGCTGTCCAATGTGCCAGCTGCCAGCCACATGTGGCCGCTAGCTATTCAAATGCGGCAAGTGCGACCGAGGAACTGAATTTTCCATTTTCATTGATTTTACTTCATTTAAATAGCTACCGTGGCCAGTGGCTACTTATTGGACAGTGAAGTTCTAGCACATTAAAATGTTAGAACACCAGCATGTTAGCAACCTGGAACTCTAGAATTTAAATTATTAAATATCTAAAATATCAAACAGGGAAAAGGTAAATATGTATTCACAGCAAAGGTATTTGTCTTGGTTCCCCTTCATCTGTATTTTCTAATCTTGGTGCAATGATAAGGTACCTCTAAAGCAATTTTTTCATCTTTGTTTATATAAACTATTACTTTGCTGTCTGCATGTTATAGTAAAACACGCAGAAGCAAAGTGCACACGTCACAAAAGGGACAGCTCACTGGGTTTTATAACCTGAACACATCTGTATAGCTAGCACCCAGATCAAGAAACAGAACATTCTAGAATCCTCGTAGAGCGATTTTAAAAAGTAGTGATAACCAGGCATGGTGCCTGTAGTCCCAGCTACTTGGGAGGCTGAGGTGGGAGGATCGATTGAGCCGAGGAGTTTGAGGCTGCAGTGAGCCATGATAATGCCACTGCACTCTAGCCTCGGTGACAGAGACCCTGTCCCAAAAACATAAAATAAAACAAAAACACAAAATGTAATAATAATGTTAAGAAAGTAGGGAAAATAAAATGAATTCTCTGTCATTCATTCATTCATTCAGCACTCTTTCTGAGCCCTTTTCTGTTCCAGGTACTGTTCCAGGTGCTGAGGCACAGCAGGGGACAAGGCAGACAAGCTGGCACTCCAGTGGGAAGAGTCGGACGGTAAAGAAATAAATAAACAAAATCCTTGGTATTTTAGAAGGTGAACAATGTATGGGAAAAAAAATCGCACAGGAAGCCAGCTGTGTTGGAATTTTACATGAGTGGTCAGGGAAGGCTTCGCTGAGAAGGTGCCATTTGCATAAAAGCCTAAAGGAATGGAAGGAGGGAGATGTGTGGAGATGGGGGGAGGCATCCAGGCAAAGAGAACAGCCAGTGCAAAAGCCCCAGGGATGGGGACATGATGTAATAATAATGTTCAAGGAACAGCAAGAAGGCCAGTGTGGCTGGCGTGGAGTAGGCGAGCGGGAGAAGGTAGGAGGTAAGAACAGAGTTATCAGGGGCAAGATCACGTGGGGCCATATGGGTGTCCTAAGGACTTTATCTCTTATTTCAAATGAGACGGGAGCTGTCGGAGGGTGCTGAGCAGAGAAGTGACATAATCTATCATATTATAGCAGTAATAATAACATTATTATCATTATCATTATGACAAGCCATCGCGTAGTGAACACTTTGTGTTATGCGCCAGGCATTGCTCCAAGCAGCTTTAAACATTGTATCATTTAATGTCTATGACTGACTGAATTTGACACTATTGTTATACTCCTTCCGCAGAGGAGCAAACTGAAGCACAGAGAAGTTAAGTAACTTACCTAAGATCACTCAGCTAAGTAGACAACAGAGCTGAGTTTCAAACTGTGTTAGTGCCACTGCGGAGCCCTATGCCCTAGAATACTGTGATCCCAAACACTTAGACTCTGGAGTTGGAAGGCAATGTAGCCAGTGGCCCTGAGCAGACCTCAGCTCTGTGACCATGAGTGACAGACACTGGCGGTTGACTGTCTCACTTTCCTCATCAGAGAAATGAAAGTCATCGAGGTGAACAAACCTCACGGGTTTGGGGAGCCCGGGGCAATGAATAAGTGGAAAGCATGTGGCACAGAACAAGGCTTTGGGTAAATGAAGCTTTGGGGAGGACACGATTCCGAGTCCCCGCCCCCCCCACCTCAATGTCAGAGTGGCCCGGCCCTCTGGCTCTCTGCTGACTCTTCTGGCTTGGCTGGCACTGCCCAGAGCTCCAGCTGGTGTTGACACACAGGAAGGACAGAGAGGAAGTTGGGACACTCCTCCGCAAGCCCTCCGCCCTGCCAGGTAGCACAAGAGACCAAGCCACTTTATGTGTGTGTTTAGAGTGTGACACTCTGCTTTCATATTATTTCCACCCCTAGAGTCAAACAAGTGCAGGATTTAAAAACTCAACCCCCGCCCCACCAGCTGTGTGACATTGGGCACATCACCTAACTTCTCTGTGCCTCCAAAAAATCGGAATAATAATAGACCTACCTTAGAGGGTGTTCCTTAGAGGGTGTTGTAAGAATTCAATGAGTTAACAGGAGAGCCAGGCAACACTGGCCCGCAGTGGCGTCACATGTGTGCCAGCTCTGTTATCACTGTCCCCAGGCTGCCTCTCTCTCCCCTCTCAGATCCCGCCCTGCCCAGCTCTTCTGATTACAAACAGTCCAGGAAACAGGAAACTTTGTGTGCATCAGCGACGTTATCAGTCTATGGCATTTCTTTTGTAATATTTTAACCCGAAATGGGTGCTTTCAACACTCGCTGTTCCATCTCTTCATCTTTTCCACTTAATGTGTTTTAGATCTGTTTTCCTATCCACCTATCTGTACACGCACCAATACAATTCTTCACAAAAGCTTCAAAAGTGGTCCACCGGCTGCACAGGTCATGCTTACTAACCAGCCGCAGACTAAAGGACACTTAGTGGTAATGGTAAAGATAATCACGACAAGCATTATTATTATCGTATTACTTTTTACAATAAACAAAGTCCCTTTGTATGTTTACATACAGATCGTCCCCGACTTACAATGGATCGGCTGAATGATTTTTTGACTTTACGACGGAGCCAAAGCGATATGCATTCAGTAGAAACCATCCTCCAGGTACCCATACAGCCATTCTGTTTTTCACTTTCAGTGCAGTATTTAAGAAATTATGTGAGATATTCAACACTATATTGTTTTGGGGGGGGGGATGAGACAAGGTCTCGCTCTGTCACCCAGGCTGGAGTGCAGTTGTGCGATCATAGTTCACTGTAACCCTGAACTTCTGGACTCAAGCAATCTTCCTGCTTCAGCCTTCCAGGTAGCTGGGACTACCAGTTTGTGCCGCCACACCCAGCTGATTTTTTTATTTTTTGTAGAGATGGGGTTTTGTTCTGTTGCCCAGGCTGGTCTTAAACTCCGGGCCTCAAGCGATCCTCTCGCCTTAGTCTTCCTAAGTGCTGGAATTATAGGTGTGGGCCACCGTGCCCAGCCCATTTGGATCCTTTGACCGAAGCTCTGCTGTTGGGCTGCCCAAGTTAATTCTGAGACTCTGGGACTCTGGCATGTACTCCAACGTGTTGGCATTCATAATAAGATTCCACTTTCCAAAGTCTATTTCTGACGCCTAGATTCTCAAAGTAATGATTCTAAGAGCGCAAGATCATGGAATCCCTCCCATTTCCTCCTTCCCTCCCTCGTTCCCTCCATCCTTACCGTCTCTTCCAAGAAGGTCCCCAATTTTGCCAAATGCCACTTTAGACCACAATCCCAGCCCCCGGCCAGGGCCCAGGAAGTCTGGGGTCTCTCCCCGTGTCTGGCAGCTGGTGGAGTCCTGGGAGCCCACCCTGTGTGCCAGGGCTCCTATGGGACACTTCTTGCACTGCCACCTCCCCGGCCCTAGTGAGCCTTCATGAGCAGGAAAAAACAGGAGTGGCCTTTCCCAGTCCCAGGGTGTGTTTGTCCTGGCTTCTTCCCATGACTCACATAGCCCAAAATTATGGGGCAGCCGGTGAGGCTGGAGAGGGCTCTGGTGGCAGGAAAGCTGACCCTGTGTCCCCAACACTAATCTCCGAGTCCCGCTTCCTGGAAGCCAGACCTACTGTGGTTTGACCTTCAAGGCCTAGAGGGCTGGGCCTGGATGAGGTCTCCCCACAGCACACCACTGCCCACTAACCCCGGCCAGGCCACCCTTCTGCCCTCTGCAGGACACAGAAAATATTCCTCCCTCCTCATACGCCTTGAGGAAGACAGCCCAGGGTCGCAACCTCCACAAAAAGGCCAACGCAGCCGAGCGCCAGGCCTGAGGCCTCAATAGTAGACAATACACAGACAAGTCCTGTCCCCACCCTGGGCCTCAATTTTCCATCTATAAAATGGGAAGATGTTGGCGGTAGTGGTTCTTAACCTCCTCTCGCAGCGCAGCACAGTGGCTGAGAACAAGGACTCGAGGCCCACACTGGTAAGATTCGTGCTTCAGCTCCACCCTCATCGAGTTTCAGGGCCTCGGCCGCTCTGAGCCTCAACTTTCCTTATCTGTGAAGTGGACGGCTGCAATGTGCACTGCACAGATTGGAAACACGAATAACAGCGCCTGGCACACAGGATATGTGGTGTGCATGTTTGTTAACAACAAAAAACAACATCATATAAATTCTTAAAATATACACCCACACAGCACAGGCCTAGCGAGAGGAAGAGGCTCTCACTACTGCTTCGGAATCTCACTGCTCAGCACTTCTGTGTTCCCGCTTCTCTCCGCACATACTTTAGGGATTGAGGGGATATATTTGTGCATTTCTCTTGTTGTTGTTTTAGGGAATAAATTCCTGTTGTTAGAGGAACTTATTTCTGAGGCAAGAGGCCCGGGCTCGTATCCGACACTGGGTGACCCTGCCCTGGGTAGAGACAAACATACCCTCAGTTTCCTCTCCACCCGTCTGTCCTCGTCATTCACATCCTGCCAGCCCCAGGCCCCCGAGGGAACCCACCCTGGTTGGAAAGAGACTCCGAAGGAAGAACCAGGGAGGGAGGCTGTCCTTCGACAGCTCAAACTTTCTCTGACCCAGGGCGTTTACAGTGGTCTGTTGCTCAGATCACTTGATCTTAATAAACTCCTCACCTAGCCACTAAGTCTCTGGGCATAAGTCTCAGATATTCTGGGAGGCAAAGGTTTTCTGGTGTCGCTGGAGGAGGGGGCTCTCGCCTGGGGGTCTGGGATTTGCTGTGGGCCAAGGACAGGGTCCCTGCAGGCTTCAGAAGGCAGGATAGTCTGTGTAGGGGGGGTTCTCTCTCAGCAACCCCCGTGAAATGCTGAGTACCAGTCCCTCAACTCACTGGCCATTTCCAGTTCTTTGAATGAGAACATCCTAGAAGGTTATTAAGTTTACCCATATAACACTGCCATTTTTGTAGATCAAAAAAGGTTGATTTTCAGCAAATCCGTAAGAAGTCAGAATGCAGATTGGTGGTCACCAGCGGGTAAGGGGAGAGGAAATAGGGAGTGGCTGCTTCATGGGTATGGGGTTTCCTTTTGGAGTGAAGAGAATGTTCTGGAACTAGATAGCAGAAACAGTTATACGACACTGTGAATGTGCAAAATGCCACTATTGGTAAATTTTATGTTATGTGCGTTTTACCACTATTTGCAAAAGCAATAAATAAATAATTACACCCTCTGACCCCAAAATAGGTTGAATTTTGGCAATTTCATAGAGTTCAACCTAATGAAATTATAGAAGCCTGACAGGATGAATGTCTAAGATGAGGGAGCCAAAGTCTTTTTTCTCTTTTGAACAATATAATATAAAACAATATATATCATGTGACATATGATGCATGGAAAAGGATGTCTTAACATACGTGCAAATCGTAAAGCACAACCGTAAAAGGAACATCAGTGAAACCACCATCATTCTTAGAATCTTCGATTATCTAGATCAAGGATTGGTAAATACTTGCTGTCAAGGGCCCCAGAGAGTAAATATTTTCACTTTCGCCAGTCGCGATATCATTCATTTGAGGTCTGTCACAATGACTCAGCTCTGCCCCGGCAACATGAAACCCTCCATAGAGAAATGGGCATGGCCTGTGTTCCAATAAAACTTTATTTACAAAAACAAGCAACGGGCCAGAGTTTGCTGACCCCTGATCTAACTCAAAGGCTCTGAAGGCTAGGGTATTAGAATCACAGACACTTAGAATGTTGGAATCACAGCCTATCGGACCCAAGGGAGCCTACAGTGTAAGTTACAGATGACTTGAATCACATGATTCTAGAATGTTCTAGATTCCAGATTCTGGAGCCTTGAAGGGTTAGAAGCACAGAACTCCAGCAATTAGATGTTAGCATTTTGTAGACACTCTGGAACATTAGTCAAGGAAGTCCGGCCCTGAGCGCTTTGACACTCACAGCCACTGGCCGCATGAGGCTACTGAGTATTTGAAATATGTCAGGTCTGAGGTCAGAAGTGCTGTTAAGTGAAAAATTCACACCAGATTTCAAAGATTTAGTACAAAAATAAAAAAGAGTATTAACTCTCTCAAGAATTTTTTTATATTGACCATATATTGAAATGATACTCTCTGAAATATATAGGGTTAAATACAATATATTACTACAATTAATTTTATCTGATTGCTTCGGTTTCTTTGTGCTTGTATTTTGCTTGCCTGCTGGGAAATATAAAATCACGTAGGAGGCTCACGCTATATTTTCATTAGGCTGTGCCCGTCTAGAGTGATACCCTCCTGGCTCTAAGAGGGGTGAGGCTCAGGAAGGTCGCGTGGCACCGTTGCAGAGGAGGAGAACCGAGGGGCACAGCCGGCTCAGCCAAGCCCATCTCCCACTTCCCTTCCCCATCACTTCCCCTTTGGCGCTTGTTGACCCAGCAGAATTCTCCAGGCCGCAGATGTGGCAATCCTCTAGCCCTTGGCCCACTTCCTTCCTGGGCAAGAGTTGCCAACACTGGGTGGAGGCTACCTCAGGAAGGCCACCTGGATGCTACTCATCAGCCTTCAGGTGTTTCTAGAAGACCACTGTGGGGCCCAGCTCTTGGGATAGTATCTCTCTCCTGAATCAGGGTGGGGGGGAAATACTCACTGCCTACAACCCACTCCCCAAACCAGGAAAGCTAGAGGATGACCAGGAACAGAGATGGAGTATAGGCCGGGCGCAGTGGCTCACGCCTGTAATCCTAGCACTCTGGGAGGCTGAGGCAGGTGGATTGTTTGAGCTCAGGAGTTCAAGACCAGCCTGAGCAAGAGCAAGACCCCGTCGCTACTAAAAATAGAAAGAAATGATTTGGACAGCTAAAAAATATATATATAGAAAAAATTAGCTGGGCATGGTTGCGCATACCTGTAGTCCCAGCTACTTGGGAGGCTGAGGCAGGAGGATCGCTTGAGCCCAAGGAGTTTGAGGTTGCTGTGAGCTAGGCAGATGCCACGGCACTCTAGCCTGGGCAACAGAGAGAGACTCTGTCTCAAAAAAAAAAAAAAAGAAACATTCTATACTATATTGATATTCATATAATATATACTATTTTTTAATAAAATTAATAGATCATTATATTGTTCTTATGATAACATGATTATATTATTGAATATTTTATTATTATTTCATCTGTTTCTTTTTACTTTTTCGATGTGGCTACTAGAAAATTTAAAACTAAATGTGTGGCTCACCTCATATTTCTGTTGGACGGTGTTGGCCTGTACAATATTTCTAGACAATCTACATACCCACACATGCACAAGCTCTAAGCAGAAATATCGTAAAGTCAATTACTCATTATAAATAACACGGTCAACATTTCAATACTTAATATAATTTATTTTCATCATTAAAGTCATACACACTAGTTTTTGAAAGCTCGAAGTGTTGCATACTGCATGATTCCACTCAATAACCTTCTTGAGATGACAAGAGCGCAGAAATGGATAGTGGATTAGTGGCTGCCAGGGGCTAGGGACGAGGCTGGGGAGGACGAGGGACGGGGCGTCCCAGGGACCCTCGTGGCCACAGCAATGTCCTGAATGCTTCCTGCATCAATGTCGACATCCCGGTGGGGAGAATGCAATGCCACTTTGCAAGGTGTCACCCTTGGGGGAGATGGGACAAAGGGTACTCAGGAGCCCTCTGTATTATTGCTTACAACTGCGTGGAGTCTGCAGTGATCTCAAAATAAAAAACTCTAATTTTCTTTTTAAAAAGTACAAAGTAACAGTTTTCCAAGTAAAAAGCATTTTTTTACAGTCAGACACTCAGCATCTACCCAGCCAATGTTTCTCCAACCTTAGCCTTTGGCATGACTTCCTCATCTTTTTTCCATACCATATACTATCTTTTTATTTAATGCTTAAAAAAAAACTCCAAATAACATTTTAACTTAATGTTTTTCTTTAAATCAACTCACTTACAAGAGCTTAGATAGGAACACGTAACTTTGTCCTAACCGAGAATAATAACTTCAGAGTTGCCAGTTACATTGTTTCCAACTCTCCATAAAATAAATACATAACTGGGTTTTTTTTTTTTACATGGGAATGTTTCTATTTGCATGTATTCTAATATCCTCTGTTCACGCTTTCTGCACACACACAGGACATATTGCCCTGTGCGACACCACAGATACATTGGCTTCTGTTTGTTTTTCAAAAGTCTGGGATGGAACGACAGGTTGGGGCTCCCCGAAAGGAAGTGTTAGTCCTGGAAGTGAGGAAGGATGAGGACGGTCACCCTGGAAGAGGAGTGACAAGTCTGAGAAAGACAAGAGGAGTGAAGAAGGGTTCGCTGAGATGACACCACCCCGCCAAGAGCGGAGTTCAAACAAGCCGAGCGAGAGTGGCCCCAAAGGAAGGGGGACATCAGCCGTGGTGGCCCAGGTGGCCTCGGCTCACACGGCTTGGCTCTTCTCTGCCGAGGTGTCCACGGTGGAGCGGGTGAAAGACTTGCTCTCCCTCACCACGGACTCCTCGGTGAGCACGTTGCGGAGTAAGCTGGGGAGGGATTTGCGCAGTCGGCTGTGGAAGCCCTGGCCGGCCACCACGTAGATGACGGGGTTGATGCAGCAATTGACATAGGCAAGAGAGACGCACAAGGAATCCACCTTTTGCACTTGGTGGAAGACGGGTGAGGACGTGGGGAGCAAAGCCATCATCATCCCTGTCACCTGGTAGGGCAGCCAGAAAATAAAGAAGCTGGCCACCACTGCCACCACCACCTTGAGCGTCTTGGTGGACCGCGTGGCCCTGCGGCTCCACGCCCGGAGCAGGAGGAAGGTGTAACAGAAGGTGAGGGTGAGCAGGGGCCACAGGAAGCCCACGACCAGCCGGACGCTGGCCACGATGCGCTCCTTGTGCCTGCCGTCTCCGCCGTAGTCAACGCCGCATATCGTCTTGGGGGGGAAGGGCTCCTCGTGCAGCGTGCGGTACAGGAAGGACGGGATGGTCAGGAGCACGGCCAGGCCCCAGGCCACAGAGCAGGCCACCCAGGCCAAGCGGGCCCCTCGGAAGTTCTGGCACCAGATGGGGTCAAACACCAGCACCAAGCGGTCGGCGCTGATGGTGGCCAGGAGCAGGATGCTGGCGTACATGTTCAGCAGGATGAGGGAGGGCAGGACGCGGCAGGCGGCCTCCCCGAAGGGCCAGTGGTTGTGCTGGATGATGGACGTGAACAAGATGGGCAGCGCCAGGCAGGAGAGGAGGTCGGCCACCGCCAGGTTGAGGAACCAGATGGCATTGACGGTCCGTTTGACCTCAAATGCCGTCACCCAGACCACCAGGGCATTGCCTGGCACTCCCACCAGGAAGACAATTGCAAAGATGAGCAAGGCCAAGATGTTCAAAGGGTGCAGGGTGTTAGAACGGTTATCCACAGAGATGTTCGGGTCCAGGTCGAAGTTGTCATAGGAGGAGTAATCAAAATCGGTGCTATTCTCCATGGGGTCCTAAGTGGAATCAGAGAGGCCGGGAGAGGGTAAGTCTGCAGACCCGTGCTGAGGGGCCTGTCCCAAGCATGTGGCTTTTTGCCCACATGAGCCTCACGTTTCTCCAGGGAAATGGGGATGCTGAGGGCTGAGAGTCAGCTGGGATGTCAAATATTTATTAAAATATTGAAACGCTTCCGTGCTGATAGGGGTCCCTGTCACCCTGGGCCTTCCCCACAAAGCCCCTGGGTTGCTGGACTTCCCCACAATCCAGGAACCCAGTGGTTAAATCTTACCCCTGCTGCAAACCTGTAGCCACTACCCATTCCGACTGGCCAGTGCACATGACACGCTGCTTGTTAGATATATCTAATATCATCTACAAATGGCGATGATATGAATGGATGGCTTCCCCCACGCACGCACCCCCACCCCCTCACCCTGCCTTCCACCGCTGAAGCCACCGGTCAGCTCCGTGTCCAGTGTCCGAGTGGCTACCCAGAGAAGAGAGTGGTTTGGCCATGGCTCACTTGTCTTGGGCACAAAATTTAAGGAAGGGCATCCCAACACTCAGTCATCAAGATAAATAACATTTTAATACAATATTTTAGAGAATCAAAATTAATGCAAAAAAAAAATCCAAATTGTATTTTCAAGCAGAAGCCAGCTTTTGTTTGTTTTACAACCCTGCATTATCGTGCAATTGGAGAGGGTCGTTTCCCATCAGCCCACGGGTTGCAGTCCCAGCTGGGCAGGTTTAGAGAGGGTCACACTGTGACCACGCATGCAAACATATTGGGCAACTCGGGGGTTTTATGTGTAGTCATGGATGTTTTGTGGGTTTGGTGGGGGTTAGAGTTTTATTAACCTTTTCTACTTGGTTCAAACTAGGGGAAGATATTTTGGGAGTGTATATAGCGGGGCACAAGATGTATGCTTTTGCCCTGGGCGCTAGTCGTGGCTCAGTGTGGCTCTGGGCTTAGGTGCACTGGCTTTGGAGTCAGTCCCCTGGGGCTCAGATCCTCACTGCCCTGAGTGAAGCCTGCAGTGGCCTTTCTGCAAGTCCCCTCGCTGCTCCCGTAGAGTGCCTAGCAGGCCAACAGTTCTGACTCCCATCATTCCCAAATCCTAAGCCATTAGGAGGACTTTTCAGTCTGGGCAGAGACAAAATGTTTGTGGGCAGCAAGAGGAAGACTAAGAAACAGGAATAAGAAATAGATTTTTCCTTGCTGGGGGGATGAAAGGAAGACAGAAGAATAGCAAATGCAAGAACAAAAGGGACCTCAGCACCCAGATCCGGTCTCTAAATACCATTTGTCATTCAAAGGAACCAGACCTCCTTGGAGAAGCTTCATTCCTATTCTGAAACAGGAAATATACAAGATGAGCCCACGACATCTTGTGCTAGAACATGAGGAAATTCTTTTTTTTTTTTTTTTTTCCCAGAGACAAAAAGTCTCGCTCTGTTGCCTGGGCTAGAGTGCCGTGGCGTCAGCCTAGCTCACAGCAACCTCAAACTCCTGGGCTCAAGCGATCCTCCTGCCTCAGCCTCCCGAGTAGCTGGGACTACAGGCATGCGCCACCACGCCTGGATAATTTTTTTCTATATATTTTTAGTTGTCCGGCTAATGTCTTTCTATTTTTAGTAGAGATGGGGTCTCACTCTTGCTCAGGCTGGTGAGGAAATTCTTTTAAAATGATGGGGCCAGGCGCGGTGGCTCACGCCTGTAATCCTAGCACTCTGGGAGGCCGAGGCGGGAGGATCACTCTGGGTCAGGAGTTTGAGACCAGCCTGAGCAAGAGCGAGACCCCGTCTCTACTAAAAATAGAAAGAAATTAGCTGGACAACTACACATATATACAAAAATTAGCCGGGCATGGTGGCGCATGCCTGTAGTCCCAGCTACTCGGGAGGCTGAGGCGGTAGGATTTATTGAGTCCAGGAGTTTGAGGTTGTTGTGAGCTAGGCTGATGCCATGGCACTCTAGCCCAGGCAACAGAGACTCTGTCTCCAAAAAAAAAAAAAAAAAAAAAACCGAGGGGGATCTGCGGTAGATTAAAAGAGATTTAAGAAGCGTATCATTGAATAATCAATAGGAAAATTAGACCTTTTTTTAGACAATCTGAGGAGGTTAAAAATGGACTGGATAGTTGATGACAGTAAAAATTCAGTGCTAATTTCAAGGAGTGTGAAATGGTATTGTGTTTATGTTTAAAAAAAAAAACCAGGCAAGGTCCTTCTGCGATGGAGCTACACAGCAGGTGAAACAGGATGTCTTGGGTTCGCTTTAAAACACTCCAGCAAAAGAAATGGCTGGAGGGAGAAGGGGAGAGAGGCAGAGAGGGAGGGAGAGCGAGGGGGGAGGGCAGGGGAGAGGAAGAAAGGAAGGAGGGAGGGAGGAGGGCAGGGTGCGGATGACTAAGGATGGCAGTGTTGACAACTGTCCAAGCTGGGGGATGGGCACACAGGGGCACGTACTATCGTTCTCTCCACTTTCGAGTGTTTGAAATTTTCCATGGTAAAATAAAGGACAGAAAGGTCCTTAGCACGTATTCCCAAACGCAGCTGCAGGACGCTGTCATGCCCCCAGGAGAGAGAAGCTACTGGTGGTGGCAGCTGGGCTGCCCAGAGCCTTACAGGCAAATCTGTCCAGAGGCACCAGTGCCGCAGAAACCCCACCCCCAGCCCCGTGCAGCCCACTGAATGGCCCATCATACTAGGGCAGCCGGTACTTACTGAGCACCTGCTCTGTGCTGGGCAGGGCATTTGCTCTTGCAATCCTGATCCCGACCCTACAAGCAGGTTCTATTAATACGCCCTTGTTACTGATCAGGAAGCACAAGGCACCACAAGGTGACATAGGCTGTTCCACGTCACTGTCACGTAGCTAGGAATTCACACCCATGCAGGCTGGGATGCAAACCCAGATGGGCTGCCCCTGACCGCCCCCAAGGGGGGCTGTGGACGAGGTAAGGACACTTCAGGGGCGAGTTCTGTGACCCGTGGAGCTCGCTCATCCCTGAAGGCCGCTTTGACACCAACCCAGGGAAAGGGGGACAGCAAGAAATAGAAATCCTTATAGAAACATTCAGAGCTAGATTTTCAGCTCTAAATAGTTGAATTTGCACTCGAATTTGCAGACTGAGGTTTATAGCTCTAAGACACCCACCCGGAAGGTTCTATAAGATGAACAATGCCTAAGTACCTAGTGTAGTGCCTGGCACACAGGATGGGGACAAGAAACTTCAGCCATTGCTATTATTATTTATCGATATTATGGTTATCAACAAGCTCAGAGCCACATCTTTCTCTGGACCACTCTTTTTTTTCTTATTTCTTGTCCCCTTACATTGTCCCAAGTTCGGCCAGGCTGTGGTCAGTGGGCTCATGTCAGTGATTAATCATTGCGAGTCGTACCTGTGATTAATTTTTTTTTTTTTTTTGAGACAGAGTCTCACTCTCTTGCCCAGGCTAGAGTGAGTGCCGTGGCGTCAGCCTAGCTCACAGCAACCTCAAACTACCAGGCTCAAGCAATCCTCCTGCCTCAGCCTCCCAAGTAGCTGGGACTACAGGCATGTGCCACCATGCCCGGCTAATTTTTTGTATATATATTTTTAGCTGTCCATATAATTTCCTTCTACTTTTAGTAGAGACAGGGTCTCACTCTTGCTCAGGCTGGTCTCGAACTCCTGAGCTCAAACGATCCACCTGCCTCAGCCTCCCAGAGTGCTAGGGTTACAGGCGTGAGCCACCGCGCCTGGCCCCTGTGATTAATTATTACGAGGGAAGATGTCAGCGACAGCTAATGAGTGAATGAACAGGGCGTGGTCTCACCGTGCCGTGGAATATTACTCAGCCATGAAAAGGAACGAGGCACTGACACATGCTACAACTTGGGCGAATCTCAAAAACCTGATGCCAAGTGCAGACACAAAGGAACACGTATCATACGATCCCACGCGTAGGAAGCGTCCAGAATAGGCAAATCCATAGACTCAGAAAATAGAGGAGCGATGCCAGGGGCTGGGGAGAGGGGAATGCAGAAGTGACCGCTAATGGGTGCAGGGTTTCTTTTTGGGGTGATGAAAGGCTTTGGAAATAGAGGCTGTGGTTGCACAATGCTGTGAATATACCAAATGCCACTGAGTTGTACACTTTGAAATGGTGAATTATAGCATTCGATTCATTCTGCTCAATAAAAAATGCCAATGTGACGAAGCCAAGGAAGGGCTGAGGAACCGTTCCAGATTACAGAGCCGGGACAACCGCAGGCAGCGTGGGGTCCTGCACCAGAGCCTGGAGCAGAGGAAACAAAGCCACTGTCGTGGGCGTCAGGGGACCATCAGGCCGGGTTGAATACGATGACGTGTGGACTAGGTGACAGAGTCGTGTCCAAGGGGAGGGTTCCTGACATGGATGACTGCTGTGCTCATCTAGGGGAATGTCCTTGTTCTTGAGAAAAAGACACCGAAGTGTCTAGAGGGAAAGGGACTTCCTGCCTGCAACTTACTCTCAGAAACGTTTAGAAAGAAGATGACAGATACACAGATGACAGGGACAGATGGATGGATGGATGGGCAGATGGCTTCATGGATAAATAAATGATCGACACGGTAAATTTAAAGCATCTGCATAAAAACTATATGACAGTTCTTTGTACTAGTCTTGTAATTTTGTTTATAAGTTTGAAAATATTTCAAAACAGAAAGTTTAAAATTTGGAATATTTCCATTAGTAAGTAGTCCCTGCCATCAGCCACCCACCCCAGCACCCCGGCTTCCCATTTCCTACTTTGGGACACTTCCGACTCCAGGTCCCCGCGCTCAAGTCACTAAAGGGTTAATGCTTGGCACAGCGGGAGGCCCCAGACTCTGTACCTTAGCAGATTGTTAAATATTTTGAATGTCCCCTTGGATGTGACACCTGAAGCCTCTGCCGGTTTACAAGCTGTCAGCAATCCTTGGCTGGAGAACAAACGACTCAGTTCCCCAAAAGAGGAGCCCCCCTCCCCCCTCCCCCCCTGCCACCGATCCCTCACTGCCTTGTCCCTCCCCTCATCAGCTGACAGAGCTCCCTTCCTGCCATGAGCTCACTCCATTCCCTTCCTCTGGTTGACTTCATGGAGGCAGAAAAAAAGTGCTGATTCTAACACCCTGTGGTTTCCAGAATCTTCCAGACGCTAAGGGCTCACAAAGTTCTGCCATTGCAGCACCTGACAGAGACTGGAAATGACTGAAGTGGCCAGCAAGAGGGGAGGGGACTGGCTGCATTAATGCTGGCACATCCAGGCGACAATACTACACAACTATCGAAACGAATGAGGAAATGATTTGTGTACTGATGTGGAAAGACCTCCAAGATCTGGGGGACAGGGGACAGCAAAAGCAAGGACAGGACAGAAGCGTGTGTAAAGTATTCTACCTACAAAAGGGGCATCTCTCTGTCTCTCTCAATATATAGATAGATACACAGATAGATTGTGTGTGTGTGCACGTGTGTGTGTGTGTGTGTGTGTGTTGCTTCCGTATACACAGACTAGCTCTGGAAACCTGTAGCAGTGGTTGCCCCCAAGGAAGGGAGGTGGGGGACCGGGGGACAAGCATTGCCATCAGCTTCTCCCTACATGTGCTTTTGTTCTTGAATGAATAGACATGAGTGTGTTGCCCATTCTAAAAAACTGAATATTACATAAAATATATCAAACAGTCCGTGGTTCGACAATGCCAGGGGTCTAAGAAAGATTCTAAGAACATTTCTTTATTCGTAAGAACAAATGGGTCTTAGCTCCCTTAGAAAGGGGATCCGTTCATGACATGCCTGGCCCCTGCCCTCGGAGAGGTTCCAGTCTACAGGGAGAGAGAAATTAATCAACTGTGACGAGAACGGAGGGTGTTTAATAGAGAGTCTGGCCTGGTTTGGGGTCAGGAAAAGCATCCTGAAGAAATAAAACTATGGCCGGGCGCGGTGGCTCACGCCTGTAATCCTAGCACTCTGGGAGGCCGAGGCAGGAGGATCGCTCAAGGTCAGGAGTTTGAGACCAGCCTGAGCAAGAGCGAGACCCCACCTCTACTAAAAATAGAAAGAAATGATTTGGACAGCTAAAAATATATATAGAAAAAAATTAGCCGGGCGTGGTGGTGCATGCCTGTAGTCCCAGCTACTCAGGAGGCTGAGGCAGGAGGATTGCTTGAGCCCAGGAGTTTGAGGTTGCTGTGAGCTAGGCTGACACCACGGCACTCTAGCCCGTGCAACAGAACGAGACTCTGTCTCAAAACAAACAAACAAACAAAAAAAAAAAACTATACAGCTGCAGTGCTGTCCGATATATAGAACTTTGCATGATGACGGAGAGGTTCTATATCTGTGTGTCCTTGATGGCAGCCGCCAGCCACGTGTGACAGCCAAGTGCTTGAAATACAGGTGCATCTGGAAAACTGAACTTTTAATTTTCTGTCATTTTAATTACACGTAGAGAGCCGCACGTGGATAGTGGCTACCATATTGGACAGTGCAGGTCTAGAGCTCCTTAGGGGTTCCTAACTGTCAGGCATTGCTCCAGGTGTGTCCCAGGTGTTGCCTCGTTAATTTCCTAATAACAATACATATCTAAGGCGCACAACATAAAGAGGGGGTGCTACCATTGTTCCTAAGCTCACGTGCTCATTTTAAGAAGAACCCGTGTCTGGTCATGGAAAAAGGGGTGCAGAGCAGACACTGGGAGGAAGAGGAGATTGGAATTGTCCAGGTGAGGCGAGGGACAATGGTGGCTTAGACTAGGGAGGCTGCAGTGAGGAGACATGAATGGATCAGATGAGAACAAGGTGATGGAGAGGTACTTAGGAGAACAGCAGTAATAGTTGCCAAACTCTATTTTAAGCCCTTTTCATATATTATCTCATTTAATCCACATAACATTACCTTATTTAATCCAATAACCCTAGGAAGGTTGTTGCAATTGCAACACCCATTTCATGGATGAGAAAACTGATGCTACAGAGAAGTTAAGAGACCATTCCAAGTCCCCACAGTTAGCAAGCACAGAGAAGGGAGAGAGTCGACCTCCAGAGCCCTCTGTCTGAGTAGCTCCCAGGCCTAAAGTGCAGTGGGAGTGAGGGGCGTGCATTCTAGGTAGAAATGCTCTTGGATAAGAGGGAAGCCACAAGCCACACACCAGAAAGTGAAAGGTCAGCAGGGCTGGCAGGTGGCCAAGATGAGATTGGCATGTCTGCAGAGGCCATGTTAAAGAATGTGTATATTATGCTGGGGTAATGGGGAGCCATGCATGGCTTCTGAGCTGAAGAGGGATTGGGTTAGAGTTTCAGTTTACAAACGTCCCCCTAGCCACTGTGAGGAGACGAGACCAGAGGCAGAAGGACCGGAGAGGGGGCTAGGGCTGTGATTTGGGCTAGTGAAGATGGGGTCCAGATGGGGCTGATGGCCAAGGGAAGGAAGAAAAGTGGGAAGAGGAGATCACAGAAGAGGCACAACGGGCCACATGTGGGCAGTGGCTCTATGGAACGAGGAGCTGATAAACATCACCTCAGCCTTTTCCCTCCTGTCTGGGCTCCAGTTTCCCCATCTTTCCAATAAGGAAAGTTCTGTCAACGGTCCACCATTAAAATCAGGATAACAGACCCACCTAGGAACACTTTCCAAGCCAGTAATTACAAAGAAGGTGAGGTCTGCTTTTCCCTTGAAAATCCCCACTCCCTGTTCCCCCACGACACACAGAAGCACATAAAACCATGACAGGTTGTGACCCCGAGACGTTGGGTTCAAAGGTGGGGTCAGGCACCTCGACTCATTTATTTTCTTAAATTGGCATGATCTTAGCAATGAAAGATCCCCGAGCATTAAAAAACAGAAACACTCACATTTTAAAAACTAAGTGAAAGGGCCGGGCGTGGTGGCTCACGCCTGTAATCCTAGCACTCTGGGAGGCCGAGGCGGGCGGATCGCTCAAGGTCAGGAGTTCGAGACCAGCCTGAGCAAGAGCGAGACCCCGTCTCTACTAAAAATAGAAAGAAATTAGCTGGACAACTCAAAATATATATAGAAAAAATTAGCCGGGCATGGTGGCGCATGCCTGTAGTCCCAGCTACTCGGGAGGCTGAGGCAGGAGGATCGCTTGAGCCCAGGAGTTTGGGGTTGCTGTGAGCTAGGCTGAAGCCACAGCACTCTAGCCCGGGCAACAGAGTGAGACTCCGTAAAAAAAAAAAAAAAAAAAAAACTAAGTGAAAAACACAAGCCTTCAGATCTTTGGCTGACGCGATGAACTGCCTCTCAAGTTGGCAAAGACAAAACAAATCATTAGTCCAAAGACATAAGTAGAGGGACAGTTTTAGTTTTAAAGACAATATTGGAAGCAACCTAAATCTCCAATGATGGACGTGAAGCCTCCTATTGGAATATTTTGCAGTTAATAAAAAGACAGAGGCAGCTGCTTTGAAATACATGCAGGTGAAGTACCTTTTTCATAGGTTAAGATGAAATTTGCTCTGTAAAGTGCTTACTTAGCACAATGTCTGGCATACAGTAAGCACTCAATAAATGCTGGTTAATAATATCATTACTCATGGAAAAATGCAAGGTGCAGAATAATGTATAAAACGCACTGCTATTTGCAAGAGAAAGAAAGCATTGACATGTCACATGCATTGAGCACCAACTGTATGCCAGCCATTGTTGTACAAACTTTCCACGTATTACTTCGTTTAATTCTCTCTGCTGACCCATGATGTGGCTTCTAGTATTAGCCTCACCTTAAAGATAAGGAAAAGGAAGCCCAGAACGCACAAGTCTCCTTGGCTACTACACAGCAGAGGCAGAAGTTGAACTTGGCTTTGGGGTCCCCCCATATCAACTAGTCCTCACTTTGTTCCCTAAGCATCTATTCTTGGGCATCTGTGGACTATTTCTAGAAAGATCCACCTTGATACACTGGTCCCCATGGTGCCTCAGGGGACAATGACAAGCAGTCAAAGAGGCTCCGGGGTGGGCAGGTCCCTCTTGCTGGGACCATTGCAGTAGGGCAGGGAGAGGGAGTTTTTACTGAATACCCCTTGATACTTTGGAATGTTTTATGGAAAGAAATAAAAATAGAAGCTGAAAGTCTCGTTGGCCCAAATCAGACCTCAGGGTGGGATGAGGGGGATGGAGCGACCTCACGCCCCTTCATGGTCCTTCCAACTTGTCTTCCGTTTCCCCTTTCATGTGGATGAAGCAAGGCCAGAGGCCGCGTTACCGCAGGTACTGCCTGGCAGCTCTGGGTGGAAGGGGGACCCTCGTTTAGCCTGGGATGAGCGACCTGGCTCTGCCCCCACACGGCAGGACCCAGCCCAGCTCTGCATCTCCCTGGGCCTCAGTTTCCCCACCTCTTTCATTCAGAACCTCCGAAATGCCATGTGAATTACGTTACCATCCTTCCAAACTAGCTCCTTCCTCTGTTCCCTAAAGCAAAGCTGGCCACGGTTACTCTGTTCTCCTACGTACCGTGTCTTCACCTTGACCTTGCTCTCGGCTGACTCAGCTAAAGACCCTGCCATGCCTGCAGGCTGGGAGGCCTTTCCAGATTTCTCCATATGTGTGTGGAATTCGTACTCATCGTATCTTCTTAGTCAAGGTGGATCTTTCTAGACCCAACTCAAGGGTCTCCTCCGCTGGGGACCTTCTCGGGTCCCCAGCCCTGTGGGGTGACTGTGGCTCTTGTAAACCCTGGATGGTCTTATTCCATGGCCACATCCCAGCCCTGGAGGTGAGAGTCTGGGATGCGGGAGAGGGGAGACGAGGAGAGGGAGGAAGGAACGGGACACATGAGCAAGAAGGGAGAGTTGGGGACAGAGAAAGGGGCCCCCGGGGGCAGAGACAGGGGACTAGGGAAAAGGGCTCCCGCGCCCACTCCCCTTTGAGACTCACCGTCTTCTGGGCTCGGGGCTCCCGACGAGATGATGGATGGGTGATCGAAGGTCCCTCCGGCCCATAGGCTGTGGTTTTTAAAGCCGCAGGGAAGGTGCAGATAGCAGAGAGGAAATGACCAGTCTTCCCTCTCTGGAGTTCTCATTGGTCCGCGCACTGGGCTCTGTGGCCAGGGCTCCCTCCGTGGAGCACACACCCAGGGGACTCTACACACCCCCTCCCAGTCAGAGAAGCGAAGCCAAGGCGCAGAAAACTGAAGAAGTTCTTGCTCCAAGAAGCAAGGATGCTGGGTGCAAGGCGCTCCGGCCCAGGCTTGGCCCCTCTCCCAGCCTTAGTTTCCCCACTTGGGGCCATAACTCTCTTTCCTTCTAGAGCCCCAAGCTTCTGGGGGAAAGTCCAGTTGGCCTAAATACCCCTGGGGCCCCTGGAGAGCAGGGACTGTGATCCCCAGCCCCCCAGCCAGGCTGCTTTGAGGCCCAGAGAGGCCAAGCAGGTCTATGGAGGTGGCACAGCACTAGGGTACATTTTGCTGTTATTAATAAATCTTCCTTTTAGAGTTTTGAAGCTGGCAGGACAAGGTGCCACCAACTCCCCCTCCACTTCCCCTGCCAAGCCACAGCCATCTGGCTTGGAAACGAAATCCGCATGTCATCCCTTCCATGTTTACTCTGCCTCCCTAGAGACAGGCCAGAGCCTTGGACAAGGCAGGGGGCAATATTTCCTTCCTGTGGTTTCTGTATCGAATTACCACAAAACGGGTGGCTTAAAACACCAGATATTGATTCTTGCTCAGTTCTGGAGGCCAGAAGTCCAAGATCAAGATGTCAGCGGGGCCACACTCCCTCTAGAAGCTCCAGGGGACAATCTGTTCCTTGTCTCTCCCACCTCCCGGCGGCTGCTGGGGTCCTTGGCTTGTGGCTGCATCACTCCAATCTCTGCCGCTGTGGTGGCACCGCCCCTCCTCCACCGAGTGTCGCAAATCTCCCTCCGCCTCCCTCATAGGAGGACGTTTGGGATCAAATGGGGCTGCCCGAGTGCTCCAGGATCATCTCCCCGTCGCAAGATCCTTAACTTAATCACATCTATAACGTCCCTGTCACCAGGTAAGGTCACATATTCACAGGTTCAGGGGATTAGGACGTGGACTTCATTGGGGGCTATTATTCTGTCTGAGAGGGTACAGAACAAGTGTGCCCATTGGTAGCGAAAAGCCCTGTGTGACAAACTAAGGAGCCTAAAATAGATCCATAAATCTAAAATCTAAAAAGCTGAAAGAGATCCACAAATCCGTCAACCCCTCACTGCCTCGGCCATATTACCCTGATCCAAGTGGCTACCACCTCTTGCTGGGACCATTGCAGTAGCCTCCCCCCTGGGCGCTTCACTGCCCCATAGAGTCTGATCTCCACCAGCAACCAGAGGGATGCTATTAAAATCCAAATCAGATCGAGACACCCCTCTGCTCAGAACACAGCTGTCTGATTTAGCACACACGCAAATGCCACAATGCTCAGTTAACCTTGAATATCAAATAAACAACAAAGGCCGGGCGCGGTGGCTCACGCCTGTAATCCTAGCACTCTGGGAGGCCAACGCGGGAGGATCGCTCAAGGTCAGGAGTTCGAGACCAGCCTGAGAAAGAGCGAGACGCCGTCTCTACTAAAAATAGAAAGAAATTATTTGGACAGCTAAAACACATATAGAAAAAATTAGCCGGGCATGGTGGCCCATGCCTGTAGTCCTACCTACTCGGGAGGCTGAGGCAGGAGGATTGCTTGAGCCCAGGAGTTTGAGGTTGCTGTGAGCCAAGCTGACACCACGGCACTCTAGCCCGGGCAAGAGCGAGACTCTGTCTCAAAATAAATAAATAAATAAATAATATAAAAAGAAACAACAAATAATTTTTTAGTATAAGCATATCCCAAATATTGCCTGGCACATACTTATACTAAAAAAATTGTATCATTGTTGTTGTTTATCTGAAACTCAAATTTTATCTGGCAACCATATCTCAGAACCCCTCCACGGGTCCTACTACAATGAGTTGCAAAACTTACAATGATTAAGAAACAGTCTTATTTTTTTCCATGCTGTTCTGCAACTCTGCAGTAAACCCACATCTTTCCCCCACGGTACTTTTCTACCACAACCTTCAACTTTTAAACATCTGGTTTTCTTTTCATTGCGAAGGCAATCTGTGTTCATTGCAAGCATTCAACCAATGCAGAAATGCACTCCTTCCCTGCCCCCCCAAAAAAAGAAAGGCAAGAAAGGAAGAAAGAGAAAGAAAGAAAAAAAGAAAAGACTAATACTGAAAAGTCCCTACTCATCACTCTTCCTAATTCAGTTTGGAGTGTATTTGTGTATTTACCCAGAATTTCACAAATGTGGTGTTTGTGGTGGGAGATGGACACGCAGGTGCGTGATGCGCTGTTCAGCAAGTTTTAGTTCCGCTTAATGAAACCATGTATACATTACTCAGCAGGATTTTGAAGGTCAATTTGTGGGATTTGGGGGCGTCAGAGGAATATGGTGTTGTTCTGACCTTGACCTCCAGGGGGCGCTGGAGCGGGGAGGCTCGGGAGACTAGGCCGCATCCACCTGACTTTTAGGACTTTGGACCAAAGCTGCATCCCGCCTTAACTCATGGGTTCTCAACATTTTCTGTGCCCTGGACCTTTGATGGAGCTACGAACCCTTTCTTAGAATAATTTTTTGTAACTTTTTGTGTTGATAGAATGTCCAAATGAGAGACCTTGCAGGAATACTGAAAGCAACTCCTGCATTCTCTTGTCCAGACCCGCTCATTGCTACCACCTGATGACGCTCGTTACTACGCTTCACCTGTGTATTTGGGCGTGGGGGGCGGGGGTTAGAAATCAGGGTTTTCCGGAGAAACAGAACCAATGAGACATAGAGAGATTGTAAGAAATATCTTAAATATTTCGCACAATTGCGGGGGCTGGCAAGCCCTAGGAAACTAGTAGAGGAGGTATATATCCATGTCTGTAACATGTATCTACTTGTCT
The DNA here is from genome assembly GCF_041146395.1 of Eulemur rufifrons. Lineage (NCBI taxonomy): Eukaryota > Metazoa > Chordata > Mammalia > Primates > Lemuridae > Eulemur > Eulemur rufifrons. Next base: position 11,612,090 of record NC_091006.1, on the reverse strand, counting down.
TTTCCCCTGAATCATTGACAGTTGGAAACATCATGTTCCTTTACCCTAAATTTTTCACTGTGTATCTCTTAAGGACAAAGCTATTCTTTGTTACCACCACAGTATAATGATCACAATAAGGCATCTGTGCCCTCACTGAAACTTCATCAACTGTGCCAACAATGTACTTTACCACTTTTTTTATTTGTTTATTTTTGACACAGAGTCTCACTCTGTTGCCTGGGCTAGAGTGCCATGGCATCAGCCTAGCTCACAGCAACCTCAAACTCCTGGGCTCAAGCGATCCTCCTGCCTCAGCCTCCCGAGTAGCTGGGACTACAGGCATGCGCCACCATGCCTGGCTAATTTTTTCTATATATTTTTAGCTGTCCAGATAATTTCTTTCTATTTTTTAGTAGACACGGGGTCTTGCTCTTGCTCAGGCTGGTCTCGAACTCCTGACCTCGAGTGATCCTCCTGCCTCAACCTCCCAGAGTGGTAGGATTACAGGCGTGAGCCACCACACCCGGCCTTTTACCACTGTTTTTAGAATGTTTTTTGCAAATAGATTTTAAACCCCTGGTTCTGTGTTAACGGTGCAATAAATCCTTTGTTAGTTTGAAAAGTGTTTGTTTTATCACTTCCCTATTGGTAGAGTTTTAGGTAGTTTCCAGTGTTTTGGTTATACCGTCACGAGCACCCTTGTACATATATCCTGGAACTTACAGATATTTATTGCAGATGACTCTCTAGAAATGAAATTGCGGACAGAGTGTGTCCGCACCATTCTCTATGATTTATGCTGGTGTCCCTTCATCCTTGTCTCCAAGATGCAGACCTGTGCTGCCACCAGACACACGTGGCCACCGAGCGCTGGAAATACAGTGAGTCCGAATCTAGATGGGCTGGAAGTAGAACACATGTACTGGATTCCAACAGAACAGCTCTGCTCCAGAGCCACCGTCAGCCCACCTGGAGCCTTCGTGTGAATTATAATGAGGTGCCCTTCCCACAGCCCGGGGCACACACACGAGGTCACAAGGAGAGCCACTTCTGACTTTTACCTTAAATTCAAATTCAAATTCACTTCTTTCTCATGTATCATGCTCAACTCACGGTTTCCACTTTGGGGTCGAAGTTGGCTGTTTGAGCTCCCCTCCTCTGCCAACAGGAAGGGGAAAGGGAGACATCCAATAAGTAACACTCAAAAATGTCACACTTTGCTTCCCACTCACAGCCCGTTGGCTGGAATGTAGCCACACCTAGCTGCAAGGGAGGCTGGAAAGCATAGGTTTTAGCTGGGTGACTCTGTGTCCTGTTAAAACTCTATTACAGGCGGGGGCTCGGTGGCTTACACCTGTAATCCTAGCACTCTGGGAGGCTGAGGTGAGAGGATTGCTTGAGGTCAGGAGTTCCAGACCGGCCTGACCAAGAGCAAAACCCCGTCTCTGCTAAAAATAGAAAAAATTAACCGGGCGTGGTGGTGCATGCTTGTAGTCTCAGCTACTCGGGAGGCTGAGGCAAGAGGATTGCTTGAGCCCAGGAGTTGGAATGCAGCTTGGACAACATAGCTAGACCTCCTCTTAGGAAAAGAAAAAAGTAGTCCTGAGGGGCCTAAAATTTACACAATGCAGGGCTGGGCACAGTGGCTCACACCTGTAATCCTACCACTCTGGGAGGCCGAGGCAGGTGGATCGTTTGAGCTCAGGAGTTCGAGACCAGCCTGAGCAAGAGCAAGACCCCATCTCTACTAAAAATAGAAGGAAATTAGCTGGACAACTAAAAATATATAGAAAAAATTATCCAGGCGTGGTGGCACATGCCTGTAGTCCCAGCTACTTGGAAGGCTGAGGCAGGAGGATCTCTTGAGCCCAGGAGTTTGAGGTTGCTGTGAGCTAGGCTGACGCCATGGCATTCTAGCCCGGGCAACAGACTGAGACTCTGTCTCAAAAAAAAAAAAGATCATAAACTGAGCTGGGTTGGGGAACAAGGAGAAATGAGTCAGGGTGGGGTGGGGTGACATTCTCTTTGGTTGTCCAACTTTAAGGCCATAGCCCCTGCCTACCCAAAGTGTGGTTGCCGGATCTGGTAAGAGTCCTCTGGGCATCTCCGGTGTGTGTTAGGAATGCAAGATCTCAGGCCCTGCCCCTGCTGAATTATTATAGAACCTGCATTTTAACAAGATGTCCAGGTGATCTCTGATCACCTTAAAGGCCAAGACACACTGCATGAGAACGTCACCAGGAGAAATTGGTCCAAACGTCCCTGTCCTGCTCTCACCGTGCAGACGGCGCCCCCCTGTGGAGATGTTTTAAGCTCTCGCCTTTTTTAACGGGGGTCTGTCTCTATGGATGAGTTTGACCGTGGGCGCATGCATTTGCAATCAGCTGAAGATCTGAAATGAAAGCAGAGAGGTTTTCTTGGAAATAAGCAACTTATATTATTCTTTCACTTTCAACTGTTTAATATGCCCTCCGAGAAGATGACAAGGTCGGGGGCGGGGGGCGGGGGTGGATACCACATGAGAAAAATGAAAATAGAACAAGATCTGCAGAAGAATGGCAGTTTTGCTTGGGTTTCCCCAAAAGCAGATTCTGAGACAACGACTTCAGTGATGGCAGTTTATCTGGGAGGTGACCAGCAAACAGGAGGGATTTAATAGAGAACCGAGTCAGAGAATAAAGAAAAGCCAATAAAGGGGCCGGGCGCGGTGGCTCACACCTGTAATCCTAGCACTCTGGGAGGCCGAGGTGGGAAGATCACTTGAGGTCAAGAGTTTGAGACCAGCCTGAGCAAGAGCGAGACCCCGTCTCTACTAAAAATAGAAAAATTAGCCAGGCATGGTGGTGTACACCTGTAGTCCCAGCTACTTGGGAGACTAAGGCAGGAGAATTGCTTGACAGGAGTTTGAGGTTGCTATGAGCTAGGCTGACGCCACGGCACTCTAGCCCAGGTGACAGAGACTCCATCTCAAACAAAAAAAAAAAAAGCCAATAGAGGGTGTGTTAATTAGTGGGCTGCAGGTAGGGGCAACTGCGGCTCCATCCTGCTGGGGGATCCTCGGACAAACCAGGCAGAACACGCCTTGGCATCTTCCCACGGGAGGATGAGGAGGCTGGGGCGTTGATGCAGCAACTCCCACCCTCCTTTGGGAAAGAGTTGCCCCATGGGACATCAAACTCCCCCACGCTTTTGGGATGCATCTGGGGTCCAGGTAGGTTCAGTGGTGCCAGAGATGTGGGTGCTGGGTTGAGAGGTGGAGAGGCTGCCCATGGGCTGGAAACTGCCAGCCCCAGCTGCAGGTGACCCTGGGCAGGCCAAGGGGTTGTATGGAAGGGCGTCAACAGTGTCCACCACACAAGGACAACCCTTGACAATCATTTTTGCCAGAAACTCATTTCTGCTCTGGCCAGAAGTAGGAATTCTCTTTTTGCCCATAGTTTTTCTTTTTTAATTAATAGAAACCAGTTTCTCTACTTTACCTCTAAATCAATACTCAAATATATATACATATATATATATATATATATATATATAAACTATCATGTTTAAGGAGCACTGAATTGTTACATTTTCTGAAGCACAAAATTTTCAGCATGCCCAGGAGGCTTAAATATCTCAACTGGGCTTAGGAAAAACTATACCCAATGAAGTAGAGCTAACAAGGCACGTAAAATAAGCATAATAAGTATCCTTAGAGAAATAAGGGAGGATATTGCCAACTTGAAGCAAGAAGAGGAAGTTATGAAGCAGAACCTAACTGGAGATAAGGGATAGGAAAAGTATAATTATTGAAATGAAGAACTCACTAGCTGTGAAGAAGAGCAGAATAGATAAAGCTGAAAAATGAACGAGCAAGGGGACAATACTATCCCTGAAGCATCAGGAAGGGACAGAGAGAGGGAAACGGAAAGGAAAAAATTCCAGATATGTGAATGATATAAATAAAAGTTCCAACTTCCATCCAGTGGAATCTCCCTGAGAAAGGGCAAAGAGAGCGTAACTAAGGAAACAGTATGCAAAAAAAAAAAAAAATTAGCTAAGAATTTCTGAGGACTAAGGACCCAATCCTTCACACTGAAATGTTTGCTGCATGATGCACAAGATAGATTCAGGGGGGAAATAACGAAACCAAACAAATATTAGTCATATTTCAAAATATCCAAGAACGGGAGAAAATCACAAAAGACTCCAGAAAGGAAAAAAATGGATTACTTACAAAAGCATAAGAATCTTATCAAAATATACACATGCAACTAGAGAGGTGCTTAGAGGAAACTGTATACTTGTGAGGACATTGATCAGAATGCCGTCTTTAGAGAGAGGGCAGAGAAGAGACCCAGAAAAAGAGGTCACGAGAGATGGGAGGTGACGGGGTGGGAGGGGATGATAGGAAGAGATGACGGGTATCAAAGAGTGACCGAGAAGGTAAAAAGGGGAGACAACAGGAAACGCCCCGCCCTCAGCTCTCTCTTTGATTTTGCCATTTTTCTGATTTGGGGACGGTCTCTGTGTGACCTGGGTTGTGGTATTTAAAGGAAGGAACGTGGGCGATGAGGGAAAATGAGTCTTGGGAGTCCCGTGGGTCTGGGTTGTCCTCTAGGATTCAGGGACAGGGAGGCAAATGGGGTCCCCCAGTCTCTGCTGCAAATTTTAAGCAGAAAATAGCTCAGACAAAATTCACTCTCACCAGGAGAGCAGAATGAGGGTTCTATGCCCCAAAATATCTCCCAAGAAAGGCTATCAGAGACAGAGATTTGGGGGGCCATACAGGGGCTTTCTTTCCTTTTTTTTTTTTTTTTATTTAAGAGACAGGGCCTCTCTCTCCTGCCCCGGCTGGAGTGCAGTGGCACAATCACAGCTCACAGCAGCCTCGAGCTCCTGGGCTCAAGCGATCCTCCTGCAGAGGCTCTCATCCTGAGCTTCTGGAAAACTCCCAGGCACAGAGAGGCCATGCAGGTCCACAAGGGTGGCCCAGCACTCTGGTGACTTCCTCCAGCCAAGTCCTCCCGTCCTACTGGCAGTTTCAGGGTTGCTGTGGGAGCCACTCAATGATCAATCTTCCCTTTTCCCCACTTCACCTTTTCGACCTCACCCTTCCCTGACAGTCGGAGATTTCCTGGTCTTGGGCTGGGTTCCAAAGCAGACCTCAGGATGGGATTCCTGTAGGAGTAATTTATTGGAAGGTGGTTCCCAGGAAAAAGCTACTGGGGAGTCAGGAAGTGGGACAGGGAAGGTAAGGACGCCAAGACGTAAATGGAAGCACATCACATGTTCACAGATTAAGAGACTTAATATTGTTAAGATGGCAATACTCAAAGCAATCTATAGATTCAATGTAATCTTTTTTTTTTTTCTTTGAGACAGAGTCTTGCTCTATCAGCCTGGCAAGAGTGCAGTGGTGTCATCCTAGCTCACTGCAACTTCAAACTCCTGGATTCAAGCGATCCTCCTGCCTCAGCCTTGCAAGTAGCTGGGACTATGGGCGCCAGCCACTGTGCCCAGCTAATTTTTTTATTTTTAGTAGAGATGGGGTCTCTCTCTTGTTCAGGCTGGTCTTGAACTCCGAGTTCAAGCAATCCTTCCGCCTTGGCCTCTCAGAGTGCTAGGATTACAGGCGTAAGCCACTGAGCCCTTTTTCACATTATTAACTCAAGAAAAATGGGTGCCCCTTAAAGATTTTTTAGGATTAGGACACAAAAAGAGCCCAATCAGGACTGTAAGGTGGATGCTTAATGATTTCCCATCAAGACTCACAAAATTGCCCTTGTTTGATGAGAGGAATGATCAGGAGTATTGTCGTGGTGAGGAAGGACGCTCTGGTGCAGCTCTCCGCATGTTTTTCTGCTAAAGCTTTGGCTAACTTTCTCAAAAACAGTCTCGTAATTGTTACAGCCCAATCTGGGTCCCTTGCTCACGCCCAGGGAAGCCCAATACGCTGAGATAGCAGGGGTTGCAGCAGAGAAAGAGTTTTATTTCACAAGGCACCGGGTGAGGAGATGAGAGTAATTTCTCAAATCTATCTCTCCAAGAATTTGGAAGAAAAGGCTTTTAAAGATAATTTGAGGGCGAAGGGCTAGGGAATTGGGTCTGCTGGTTGGTGGGGGATGAACTCATAGGGTTGGGAAGCAGAGATTATCTTCTCAGTTGGGAGAGTTCCTGGGTAGGGGGGCGTCTCAAGGCTGTTGGATCCATTTCCACACCTGTCAATGGGTCTGGTTGGCATCAGTGGGTACCCCCCAGCCCCCAGAATGCAGAGTCTGAAAACTACTTCAAAGTCCAGTCTTAGGACTCACAACAGCAATGTTATCTATAGAGTCACAAGTCTTAGGACTTACAACAGCAATGTTATCTGTAGAAGCAGTAGGGGGAGTCACAAGCCTTGCACCTGTCAGGGAGGATGGTGCCATTAAGCAGTGACCAGTTATAGAAACAAGGAAGTTAGGGAGCAATGGCTGGTTAACTTCTGGCTATGTCTATACATTTATAAAAATCAGGTTTTGATTACTATTTATACCTTGTGGCTCTACATTATTTTAATACGGACAGTTTCATAATAAGCAGATGTGATCGTTCTTTGGCCCTCAAGATAGCCAACAAGCAAAATGCCTTGAGCATCTCCTAAAACTGTTGCCATGACCTTTGCTCTTGACTGGTCCACTTTTGCTTTGACTGGACACATCCACCTCTTAGTAGCCATGGCTTTGATTGTGCTTTGTCTTCTGGATCATACTGGGAAAGGCATGATTTGTCTCCTGTTACAATTCTTTGAACAAGTGCTTCAGGATCTTGATCTCCCTTGTTTAACATTTCCATTGGAAGCTCTGCTCTTGTCTGCAGCTGACCTAGGTCCAATGGTTTTGGCACCCAATGAGTGGAAAGTTTGCTCAACTTCTAACTTTGCAGTCAGAATTGTGTGAGCTGAACCAATTGAGGTGCCTATAGTGTTGGCTATTGTTTCTGCTGGTTTCAATCCTCGTCAGTTAGGGCACCAAGATTAATTTTTTCCTTGCAAATTGATGTGGGTGATCTGCTGCTGCAAGATCATCTTCAACATCATTTCATCTCTTCTTAAAATGAGTCATACGTTTGTAAGCTACTGATTTCTTTGAGGCATTTCTTTGAGTCCCCATAAATTTTTTGTAAAGCATCAATGATTTCACCATTCTTCCACCCAGGCTTCACCATCAATTTGATGTTTGTTCTTGCTTCAATTTTAGCAGAATTCATGTTGCTCTGATAGGGACACTTTTCAAACTGATGCCTTATCCTTCTTAATGCCTCCAACTAGGTCCTGTTCAGACATCTTATAACAAGTTAGTACGAGTTTCTTTTGGCACAAAACATTTTTTAAATCCTTGCATGGTTTTTTTCATAGTATGCATTTTCCATGAATTTTCTGAATACCTCCATCTATGGGCACCAAAAGACACGTACTCAATGTTCACAGCATGGTTTATAATTCACAGCATTCATTTGTAATAACCAGAAACTGGAAGCTGCCCAAATAGCCATTAACAACAGAATGGATAAATGGATATATCACACAGTAGAATATTACACGATGAGAATGAATGATCTACACTTAAACACAAAACATGGATCAATTTCACAAACATTATGTTGGGCAACAGAAAGCAGTTATTCAAAAGTAGACTATACTGCGTGATTCCATTTATGAAGTACAAAAACAAGCAAAATTAATCAATGGTGTCAGAAGTCAGGTTAGTGATTACAAAGAAATGATAAATGCCTGCAGTGATGGATACGCCAATTAGCCTGATTTGATGAATTCACATTGTATGCCTGTTTCAAAACATCACATGTACCCTACAAAGATATACAATCATTATGTACCCACAATAATTTTTTAAATGGGCAGGGCACCATGATTGTATATTAGGGCAGCTTCTCCTAGTCTCTTGAAGATCTATTTTTGATTTCTCTTGATTGTATAAATTGAGCAAAACCTTTGTAGGCTCCCCATCCACCTCGCCCTTCTGTACACAGTTTTTTATTAACCATCTCCAAACCTCTCTGCAAGTCAGGCCCTATTGGATAATTGCATTCACTTTGCTTCTGATTTTTAAATGCCACTGCCTGGCTTCTATTACTTCAGAATTTTATCACCCTCAATGCTATTGGTGAGCTCAGTTCTGTGACAACATCTTCTACCATCAGCACTAACCTATCAATCAGAGGTCGCCCATGTGCCCAATCCAGCCCACTGCCTGTTTTGCAAATAAAGTTTTATTGGAACACACAAACACAAAGAAGTTAGGTTAGTGATCATCATTGGTGGGGGACAGCCTGGAAGAGAGGACAAAGCGAACTTCTGGGGGCTGTTCAAGTTCTGTTTCTTGATGTGGGTGCTGATTACACAGGAGTGCTCAGCTTGTGAAAATTTATTGAGTCAGTTTCATGATGTGAGCACTTTTCTGTATGCATATTATACTCAGTAAACATTTACCCAAAATATGATATCACCTAGTAGTAATGAACTTTTCTCACTTCCAGAGTCTCTTAATTGCTTAAGATTAAGCTGTCACATCTGGAACAAGACAGCTCGCTTTCCAGGAATTGAGAATTCAATAATGCATTTTGATTAATTTAGCAGAAATGTTTCTGTAGCTGTTGTGAGTTTCCAAGGTCCTACCATGCAATCTCAGCCATTTCTCTCTCTCTCTCTCTGAGATGGAAAAACCCAACAGCACAGGCTAATTATGTTCCCAAACATTTCCAGGTAGTTTCTAGTTCCATGATGTCCAATGTGACAGCCATTAGCCACATTTCAAGCGTTACATTAATGGCTAAGGTGGCTTTTCCAAATTGAAATGGGCTGTGAGTATAAAATGCACCCTGGATTTCAAACACTTAGTTTAAAAAGAAATTCAAAATATCTCCTTAATAATTGTTTATTGATTACCTATTTAAAAGACAGTATTTTAAATATAGTGAATTAAATAAAATATATTATTAAAATTAATTTCACTCTTTTCTTTTGTTTGTTTGTTTTTTTGTTTGTTTTTTTTTTTAGAGACAGGGTCTTGCTATGTTGCCCAGGCTGGCCTCGAACTCCTGTGCTTAAGCAATCCTCCCACTTCAGGCTCCTGAGTAGCTGGGATACAGGTACACTCCACTATGCTTGGCCTCATCCTTTTCTTTTTGTTTGTTTAATACAGCTACTAAAATTTTAAATTACCTAAATAGCTTGTATTTGTTTCTGTTAGACAATGCTGTTCTAGAATGTTCCCCCACAGTTAGAACACATCCTAAATTATTGCCAAAATTTTGTTTTCTAAACTACACATTGCATTGAATTTTATGTGATGGATGATCGTGTATTTTAGTTGAACAAAGTTGAATTTTATTCCTCAGTGGTGAAGTTGGTGACTCTAGCTATAATCATCCGATCCTCTCAAGAGAGAGGCAGTAATATGTCAGTCATACCAGACACTAAAATAATAAAAGAAGACAGCTCATTAGAGGACATGAGTATATGGACATATGTGTGGGCCATTTTCTCTCTAAAGAAAAATGTTCTAAAAGAGGAAGTTTTAAAACAACTACATTGAGTCATCTTATATTTTTCCAAATGTCAGGCTTGATAAAATGTTAGATAACAAAAAACTGGGTTTACTGTGCAGTGAATTCTGATTTCTTTTCTTTCTTTCTTTCTTTCTTTTTTTTTTTTGCTTCAGAAACTGGAAAATAAAAGTAAAATGTTTTTTCAAAAATGTGAAAGTACAGATTCTGGGGCCAGAATGCCTGCTTCAGATTCTACCTATGAGCTGCATGACCTTTAGGCAATTTATTTCATCTCGCTGAGACTCAGTTTCCTCACCCTTAAAATGGGTATATTGAAGCCTACGCCATGGGGTGGTTGTCACGTCGAGTGAGATCATGCAGCTGGAGGGATAAGAGTAGTGGTGGTATGAGGCACGTGGTTATGCTCAGTTATTGGAAGCTATTATTATAATAAGAAAAACTTATTATTCAGCTGGTCAGTGGGCAGAAGCATAATCTTGTGTGTTCTCAGGGAATCAATCATAATCAGAAGGAAAGAACTTGGAGGGGAAGAGAAAATCACAATGGACCCTAGACACCAGCAGAAGAATGTCAAGGCAAAAGGAAAGATCAATGACACCAAAAAACTCCAAGAAACAAAGCAATATAAGGGTTCAAAGGAGTCCATTGGGTAACACGTATGGCGTTTGTAAAACTGGTTAGGCCAGTTTGGATGCACCATAGAGTGCGAGGAAAGGGTTTGGCAGAGCCAAATTGCCATGTGTTCATCTAAACCTGTTTCCTCTGCCTCCTGGGCACCACTTGGACTACATTTCCCAGCCTTCCTTTCAGTTCTCTGTGGCCATGTGACTGAATTCCATGCAATGGAACGTGAATAGAAGTAATATATGCTACTTTCAGGCTTGTCCATTAAAAACCTCCTGTAGGCTGGGCGTTGTGGCTCACGCCTGTAATCCTAGCACTCTGGGAGGCCAAGGTGGGAGGATCGTTTGAGCCTAAGGAGTTCGAGACCAGCCTGAGCAAGAGTGAGACCCCGTCTCTACTAAAAATAGAAAGAAATTATATGGACAACTAAAAATATATAGAGAAAAAAATTAGCTGGGCATGGTGGTGTAAGCCTGTAGTCCCAGCTACTCGGGAGGCTGAGGCAGGACGATCGCTTGAGCCCAGGTGTTTGAGGTTGCTGTGAGCTAGGCTGATGCTACGGGCACTCTAGCCCAGGCAACAGAGTGAGACTCTGTGTCAAAAAAAAAAAAAAAAAAAAAAGAAGAAAGGAAAAAACTTCCTGTGAAGCCCCCCAGATGACATCTTCCCCTTCTGATACCTGAACACAGAGGATCTAGTGGAGACCATCATGGCCCCATGAGATGGAAGAACCACAAGATGGAAGATCCTGGGTCCCTGAGTCACTACATGGAAGGTCCCCTGCCAATTGAGAGCATTAGCATCGTCTCTATTCTGCTCTGTTATACCACAGAGACTTTGAGATGTATCTGTTACAGCATCTATACTTACCCACACTAACTAATATCAGACTTGGCCTGGGGGGAGGGAGATGAGAAAGTATACTCTCTATAGACAGCTTATATAAACAGGATCACAGCGGGACAGTTTGGTGACACGCTCACTCAATGCTCAATAACCTTTACTTCTGCATTCTGCAATCCTATCTGATTTCTCCTATCAGCCAGCTCCCTGCTGCAGAAACTTCCGTTCTCCTTTAACACCATCCCAACTGCCCGCCCTGGCACCCCCCAGAGGTGATGACTTGCAACCGCGCCAAAATTAGAAAAGTTGGCCCCCAACGCTGAGCCAGATTTTTACTTAGATTCGTTTAACTACCAATCAGGACACAAGGAAGAGAGGCCACTCAAAAGACTTTTGCTGCCACATCACTCCCCATCAATTTCGAGACTCGGTGGTATACCTATTGAAACCGTCGTATTAAAATAATGTAGAGCCACAAGGTATAAATATTAATAGTAATCAAAGTCTGATTTTTATAAAACAATAGATATAGCCAGAAGTTAACCAGCCATTGTTCCCTAACTTCCTTGCTGCTGTAACTGGTCACTGCTTAATGACACCATCCTCCCTGACAGGCGCAAGGTTGGTGACTGCCCCACTATTTCTATAGATAACATTTCTGTCGCAAATCCCAAGACTTGTGCCCCAAACTGGGTCTTCGAGGGATTTTTCAGACTCTGCATTCTGGGGGACAGAGAGGGTGCCCACTGATGCCAACCAGACCTGTGGATAGGTGTGGAAACGGATCCAACAGCCTTGAGACCCCCCTACCCAGGAAATCTCCCAACTGGGAAGACAATCTCTGTTTCCCAACCCTATGAGTTCATCCCCCACCAATCAGCAGACCCAATTCCCTAGCCCTTTGTCCCCAAACTATCTTTAAAAGCCCTTTCTCCCAAATTCTTGGGGAGATGGATTTGTGAAATTACTGCCATCTCCTCACCTGGCGCCTTGCAACATAAAACTCTTTCTCCGCTGCAAGCCCTGCTGTCTCAGCATATCCGCCTTCACTGGGCGGTGGGCAGGGGACCCTGTTCGGGCTGTAATAGTATTACCTATATGGAATCCCACTATCAGTTCAAACAATCCAAGAATGCCAAACCCCACTTGGGGATGGAGAGAGATTAATAATGGTCCCTAAGTCTCCATTTTCCCCTGCATCCAGCTAAACACACAGGCACCCAACCAAAGATCACATCTCCCGTCCTCTTTTGCAACTAGGTGTGGCCACTGAAACACGTAGGACCAATATGATGTGGGCAGAAATGATGTTTACAACTTCTGAGCGGATTCACTCTTCGCCTTCTAATTGGCTGCTATCTGGTCGCATCCATGAAACGTCTGGGACCACGTAGATAAAAGCCGTGCCCTGCAGACAGACAGCAACGTGACAGAAGGTAGGCCGGGGCTCTAATCACGTGCAGCCACCGTCCTGCCATCTTGCTTCCACTGAGATGTTAGGTGAGGGAGATACAGACCTTTATCTTGTTTAAGCCACTGTTACTTTGAGTCTCCAAGACAGCAATTGAATCTATATCCTAAATAATTCAGTTAGACGTGGATCAGCTGTGTGTTCATCCCACGGTCAACCCCTAAAGGGGGAACAGAGTGACTGTTCCAGCAGGAAGGAGAAGACACAATCATTTTATTACCTTACCCAGGACAGACATTTCCAGGTCAAGATGTGTGTCTACCTTTCTCTTATCTGAGGGAGGAGTGCTTCTCTGTTCTAGAATAAAAAAACAAGATGGCTCTTTGATCACTGCATGCTCTGGAGGGGAGAATGCTTCATCTTTACATCGCCACAGGGGAAGGGCAAAGGGGCCAGAGAGGGCCAAACTTGCACTTTTATAATGGTATTAATCTCACCCATGGGGGCAGAGCCCTCATGTCCCCACCACCTCCCAATGTCCCACTTCCTGAACCACCACAGTGGCAACCGACTTTCAAGATGAGTTTTGGAGGGACAAACATTCAAGCCATGGCAACCCCCAATGGGAATCTGAGCAGCCCATATCCAAGTCTTACACCAGACGTCTCCTATAACTGTGAATAGCATCCTCTCAGCGGGAGTTTGACTTTCCTGCTATTCTTTTTGCATTATCGGAGTTAAAGAGAAACTGAATGTCTAGCAATTAACAGGGCATTTCTCCTTTTACAAATTAGTCAAGTGATTCATAAATACATTCTGGTAAACAATCTCAACAACGAAGAAGAGAGAAAAAGCGCGAAGCAATGAGCATCCTTGTACATGTACCTTTGTGCACCGTTATGATAGGACAGTAACCGAGGTGGTGGAACTGCTCCATATGGGGTCTAGGGTAGGTGACATTATGGGCCCCAGCTCTTCGCCCCTCCCTGTATCCACACCCTTGCCATGTAATTCTGCAGGGCCCTCCCTTTGTGGGTGGTACCTCTTCCCAATTCTTGACACCGCTTGGCCATGTGACTAGCTTTGCCCAATAGAAAGAGAAACAAGGAAAGCGTTACCAATTCTGAGCCCAGGCCTCAGGGGGCATTGCTCACTTTCACTTGCATTCTCTTACTTCTCTCGTAATCATAAGAGGGACATGTCCAGGCTAGGCCACTGGTCCCAGAAGACAATGAGAGATACAAGAAGCAGAGCCACAGTCAATGGAGCCCAACTAATTCAGCCAACCCCCACCCCACATACAGACTCATAAAAAATACTTCATTGTTTTAAGCCACTGAGTTTTGGGGTCATTTGTTACACAGCAGTAGCAAACTGATACTAAGAGTTATACTTCTTTCTTTAAAGCAGCAATCCCCTCATCCACTGCAGAATTTTTTTCAATGGTGCACCAAGTATGGACAGTTGAGTTCATGGCATGCTTCACCGGCCTAAGCAATGCCCCTCTCTTGTTGAATTTCTTGTCTTTTAGCCCCAGTAGGCAACCATGCTAAATTGTTTAATACACATTACTTAGAGTCCTTAATGTTAGCTGCTCTAACAAACAAGTCCGCAAGTCTCAAAGACTCAAACTAAAAGTGAAGACTTGTTTATCACGTATGTAAAGCCGGGTGCAGGTCCTGCTGACTCCTCCACCATGTAGCTATGCCATCAGGAACACGTGGCCTTTAAGATGTTGGTGGATTAGGAGAGAGAGGGGGAGGAAGCATGTATCCTTCTAATGGTCTCACTCCACAGGTGACATGTCACCTCTCTCTATATATAACAATCTCATAGCAAATATTCAGGGGAAGGAAATTCTGACATATGCTACGGCACGGATGAACCTTGAAAACAATATGCTAAGTGAAATAAGCAAGGCACAAAAGAACAAATACTATGTGATTCCACTTACATGAAGTACCTAAAATAAGCAAATTCACAGAGACGGAAAGTAGACTAGAGGTTCTCAGAGGCTTGGGGGAACGGGAAATGGAGAGTTAATGTTTAACGGATTGAAGGTTTCAGTTTGGGAAGATGAGAAAGTTCTGGAGCTGGATGGTGGTGATGATTGCACAGCTATGTGAAGGCACTAATGTCACTGAATTGCATACTTAAAAATGGTTAGTGCTCACTTTGGTAGCAAATATTCTACAATTGGAACAATACAGAGATTAGCATGGCCCCTACACAAGGATAACATGCAAACTCATGAAGTGTTCTGTATAAAAAAATTGTTTCTAAATGGTTAAAATGATAGACTTTATGTTATGTATATTTTAGCACAATCTTTAAAATCACCAAAACATGCAATGGATTTATTATGATTATTTTTAATGAATTGATAATTTTTTAAAATGTATCTGTCCTAATTTAATACCTAAATATTGATAACTACAACCCACATTAAAAACAAACTCTTTGGAGCTGCCGGTGAGTGGTGGCTCACGCCTGTAATCCCAGCGCTTTGGGAGGCCAAGTTGGGAGGATCGAGTTTACAGTGAGCTATGATCATGCCACTGCACTCCAGCCTGGGTGATAAAGTGAGACCCTGTTTCCAAAAAATAAATAAATAAAATAAAACTCTTTGGGGACCTCAATAATTTGCAAGAACATGAAAGAATCCTATAACCAAGAGTTTGAGGACCACTGTTTTATGTACAGTTGGGTAAGTCTGAAGGCAGCGGCTAAGCTACCCTGCTACCCTCCACTCCTGCCCCTCTCATCCGCCTACTTCCACCCACCCCCAATTCCCGAACCCCCAGCCCCTACCCGCTACCCACCATCTCTGGAAGAGTTTGCAAACTCCCAGGAATTAAATGTAAAAATGTAGGTCAGTTTCCTCACGAGTAGACAGGCGACCTCTAGTGGCAATAAAGGTATTGCTTGACAGCACAAAACCTCTCTGCTAAGTCATTTTGTAGAGTCCGCTGAAATTCCCAAGCAGAGGCGCAGATGGTTGCTAAAATGAAGACTTTCTTTCAGCATATAAACTTTAAGCCGGCACTGCGCAGTGGCTCACTCCTGTAATCCTAGCACTTTGGAATGCTGAGGCGAAGGAATGCTTTAGCTCAGGAGTTCAAGACCAGCCTGAGCAAGAAGGAGACACTCCCGTCTCTGCCCCATCTGTACTAAAAAATAGAAAAATTAGCTGGGCGTGGTCGTGCGCGCCTGTAATCCCAGCTACTTGGAAGGCTGAGGCAGGAGGATCGCTTGAGCCCGGGAGTTTGAGGTTGTTGTGAGCTATGATGACATCACTGCACTCTAGCCGGGGCAACAGAGCAAGACCCTGTATCCAAAACACAAAACAAAACAAAATCCCCCACAAAACTTTAAACCTGCACCATGTACAGGTTTAAAATGCGTAGAAACACATTTTCATACACACAGTCACACGGACACACACAGAAACACACACACACGAAAACTAACACAGACCCACGTATGCACTCAGAAATACTGTCACACAGAAACACGCTCTCACACACTGACACACTCATACAAACACACAGACACACTTTCATATACACACACAACACTAAAAAGAGCGTATCATTAACAAAGGGAACTTAGTAAACCAATGTCATTGTCTAGTTTTTAAAAAACTATAATGGAAAATTGGTTTTCTTCCCAAAGCCATTAAATAAATGTTGAACAAATAATTAAGATGAATCTAGGTTTGGCCACGGGCCAAATGACAAGTCCACAATCCCTTAGCTGCAGTCCCTGCGGACAGATGTATTTCAGAACTCAGAATTGTTCCAATTTTAGGCTGGTCAGAAGGCAGTGAGTTCTCAAGTGACTGTTCACGGTCAGTCCCAGATTGAACTCCTCGTGCTACTCTTTTCCCCTTCTCGCTACTGCACTTGACTAGTCTAAAAACAAAAAAGAATCGTTCCAATTTTAGAAAGGTGATTCTAAGCAAATGTCGCATATTATGTAATATATGGATCTCAGAGCCCTATGGCAGGCGCCCCCCCATCAGACGTGTTAATATTTTTGCAGCAAAGTATGTGAATATTCACACTAAAGGAGATAAATAAAGAGTATAAATAGCTCATATTATTTGATTTGCCGCCATGTGAGACTGGAGCAAAATTACCCCCAAAAGAATTTTTGGTGGTCAGAGATTTGGGGAATTCGGAATTTTAGACACGAGATTTGATTAGCAGGCTCCTTACGTTTACATCCATATATACCCCTGCTTTAATTGTAACTTTTCGGTTCCAGGTTTGGGGGTGGGGGATAAGCGGGGGTGGGGGTAGGATCCAGGGAAACGGTGGTCCTAGAGCGCCCCCTATTGGCAGCCCCCGCCCTTGCAGTTGGGCTGCCAAACTGGGATGTCCACGGGCTGCCAGAGCCAGGGTCCTGCTGGGTCCTGATTGGTCCAAAGCTTCCTAGTAATCCCGCCTTCACTTGCCTGTGAGTGGTTCAGGAACCTAAGCCTTAACCAACCAACACCTGACAGTCTCCTGGTACAGGCATTGTTTCCGAGCTTGTCATGTGACCCATGTTGATCCAATCAGATTGAAGGAAAGCCCTTTTGGTATCCGGTAGGGTTCAGGCCTCCTTATCTCACAGCCGCTCTCAGGTTTCGGAATCTCTGGGCGCTTGCACTGCTGCCTTGAGGGGAAGCAGCTTGCGGATGAGGCCCACTCTGCACACAGACAGGACTGGAAACAGTTTAAGTCCCCATGCTGGGGACCTGTTCAGCTGTCCTTTAAAGAGATCCTGTGTCCCTGATCACAGCTGTCTGGCACTCCCATGGCGTGGGTGCCAAGGCCACCCATGCCTCCCTTGGACTGCTCCCAGCCAGTGACAGAACACGGATGCGTGTCAGTGCAGCCATTGCTGCCCCCCGCCGGACTCATTTGCTCAGGGCCCCACTCGTAAACATCCCCGCCAGGCTTTCTCAGCACTGTGTTGCAGCCTGAGGCTCGTCCACACGGTCCCTCCTTCCCTTGTCATTTCCAAAGATTCTCCCTGCCACACACGCTCCCCCTCCTTCCCCTTTAACCGTCACAAGTGTTTTCCTCAACAAATGTTTTGCACATCTAATCGATCTTGCCATCTGCTTTCCACAGGACCCGAACTATCATAACAAAGTCCCCAGTGACACCAGATAGAGGTTAAGAGCAGAGGATCTGGGATCAGACTGCCCAGCCCTCAAATCTTTGTTCTGCCACTTGTTTGCGCCACCTCTCTGAGCTTCGGTTTCCAAATTGGTAAATGGCAGATGATAATAATTACTTGCCTCATAATCTGGTCATGAGAGTTAGATAAATGAAGTGCTTGGATAGGGTCTGGTTGCTCTGTCAAAGCCTGCCCATCTTCTGCCCATTCTGGGTACGTGAGCCAATAGAGTTTCCTGTTGTCTAAGCCAGGTAGAGTTGGGCATGTCTGTTACTTGTAACCAAGCCCTTCCTGATTCATGCATTACCCTCTGCCCGCCCCCAAGTCAAGCTACCTGAATCGAAAGAACAACTCAAAGAATATGATTAAGGAGCCTCCCCCAGGAAGCCCTCCCTGATCCCTGCCTCTGGGCTCCCTCAGCCCACTGAACTCCCTCATTCCAGCCCCACCCATTCTGGATCATTAATGTCTGGGGACAAATCTGTCCTCCACTGAAATGTGAAACCCATGAGGGCCGGACCGAGGTTGTCATGGTCACCCCATGTCCCCAGCACTGCTCCCCACAGGTCTGCACTCAAAGTGACACCAAGGAATCACCACCATCTTCGGGGCTCTGACTATTCCCAGCCCTGTGCTGAAGGTAGACACAGGCCTGGCCTTGAGTTTTCACAACCCCCCTGCAAAGCTGGGACTGTTGTTATCCCCTTTTATGGATAAGGAGACTGAGGCAGAGAAGTGAAGTTACAAGAGAATTTTTGGAACCTTTTTGAAATCCGAAAATCCATGAAGGGCAGGCATGGATCTCTTCAAGTTTCCCCTGGACTGTTAACGGTGGGAAGACAGTGAGAGGCTGCAGAGGGGCATGTCCCTTTTAATCAATATAATTTAGAATTGGAGGTGGGAGAGAAGGGAGAGACATAGAAGCACGGTAGAGAGAACACAGTGAGTCTGCAGGAGACAGGAAAGGAGACCTGAAAAGGAGGAGAAGGCTCTGAACACCCTAACCTTGATGCTCCCCAGTCTCTGGTCCCAGCAAGGGTCTCCCCATCCCCCCAGGTGACCCTCTGTCACACCCCACAGCCAATCCGTCGGGTGCATGTTCAAAATATATATTGTTTTTGGTGGTTCCTCAATAAATTAAACACAGGTAATCAAGGAACTCTCCAATTCCACTCCCGGGTACCCATAAGAATTAAAAACAGGCGTTCAAACACAATCTTGTCCACAAATGTTCATAGCAGCACTATACACAATAGGCAGAAGGTGGAAGCAACCCAAAGGTCCATCAGATAATGAACAGATAAACAAAACCTGGTATACACATCCGATGGAATGTTCCTCAGCCACAGAAAGCAGTGAAGCACCAATACGGGCCATAGCATGGATGGAGCCTGAAAACACGATGCTGAGTCAAAGAAGCCGGACACAAAAAGCTCTATATTCTATGATTCCTTTTATGTGAAATGTCCGGAATAGGCAAGTTCCCATGGATAGGAAGTCGACTTGTGGTTGCCAGCAGCTGAGGGGAGAGTTAGTGCTCAGGTATGGGGTCTCATTTTGGGCAGATGAAGACATTCTGGAGATGGCCGGTGGTGATGACTGCAAAGCACTGTAACTGCACTTAATGCCATCGAACTGTGCGCTTTACATTGATTAAAATGGGAACTTTTATACTATGTGTATTTTACCACTGTACATTTTGACCAACCACTTCTCCCTTCTCCCCAAGCCAACACCCAAGTCCACGCCATGGCCCACGAAGCCCTGACCAAAGTGCTATTATCTCTCCCCTGATCTCCTCCTCTCGCTTCCCCCTTGCCCCCTCACTCGCTTTGCTCCAGCCACAGTGGCCTCTTTACCGTTCACTGCACAAGCCTCAGGGCCTTTGTATTTCCTGTTCCCACTGCCCTACCCTCACCTGCCTCAAGCTTCTACCCAGAAACCAGCTTTTCCATCACTCCCCACACTTGATCCTGCTTCATTTTTCTTTTTGTGCTTATGACTACCTGACATACCATATATTCAAGTGGTTAACTATATGTCTTGTCTGTTACCCGGCTAACATGTAGTCCCATTGAGAGCAGAAATGTTTGCCTGTTTTGTTCACTGCCATGTCCCTGGTGTTTTTATTAAAATAAGCCTGGTGCACAACAGGTGTTCAAAAAATATTTGCTAAATGAAAGATTAAAAGATAGAGACCAAAAGAGAGACAGAGAAACAGGAGGAAAAGGAAGAGAAGGAGATAGGGGAAGGGCAGGGAGGCTGAGACTGGGGGTGGGAGGGGGGGAAAGGGGTGGGGACACGATTAGGCGGCATTGGGGACAGGAAAGGGAGAGCAACTTGGGAGATGTCAGGCAAGACGGGAGAGAGAAGTGTGGAAGAGAAGAGCAAGCGCGCTGGGGTAAGAAAGCAATAGAGGTGAGACAGACAGTGGTAGAAACAGAGAACACCGAGGGACGTCAGGGACAGACGCAGGGACACACACACAAACACTGAGATGCAGAGAGACAAACACAGAAAGAAAAAAGATAGAAGAGATACAGAAACAAAGAAAAGAACGATTAGGAAAAATGGGGGCCAGGCGCAGTGGCTCACGCCTGTAATCCTAGCATTCTGGGAGGCCAAGGCGGGATGATCGCTCGAAGTCAGGAGTTCGAGACCAGCCTGAGCAAGAGCAAGACCCCATCTACTAAAAAATAGAAAGAAATTAACTGAACAACTAAAAATACATAGAAAAAGTTAGCCAGGCACAGTGGCGAAATGCCTGTAGTCCCAGCTTGGAGTCCTAACTCCGGAGGCTGAGGCAGAAGGATGGCTTGAGCCCAGGAGTTTGAGGTTGCTGTGAGTGAGGCTGATGCCACGGCACTCTAGCCCAGGCAACAGAGTGAGACTCTGCCTCAAAAAAAAAAAAAAAAAAAAAAGGAAAAATGGGGCTGGGTGGGGACAGCTGGAAACTCTAAGGGGGGGCGTGGGAACAAACAGAGAGGTCCCTCCCTCTAACTCAGCTTGTACTGATGTCCAGGGCTTTGGGCCGACTTGATATCCCTCGGGATCCAAGCTGGGGCTTTTAAAGCCCTGAGGGACAGAGGTGGTGGAGACATGTGACACCGTTCTCAGGGCTTTAGATCACTAGCTTATTTATTCCTCGGAGCCTCTCTCTAAGCACTCTCCCTGTCTTCATTTTCCAAGACCAGAGAGATGGCGTGACCTGCCCAAAGTCACACTGACAATGAGAAAAAGAGCCGGGATTTGAACTTGGGCAGCCTGGCCCCAAAGTCAATGCTCCTAACCACCACCTATTACTGACTGTAAAGAGGTGCTGGCTCCCTAAATTCCACTGTCTACAGTCACCTCTCCCCGTCTGAGAGAAGAGGCTCAGCTTCCCTCTCCCTGGAGAGCCTCCAGCTCAAGGGGGTTGGCTGGACAGGAAAACCGCTTCCTGCTTGCCAGATCCCAGGCCCTGCCTAGGGCCAGGCCTCAGTCTTCCAGAAAGGAACATGGACGCAACTACCTCTGACTCGTTCCCCAGAAGCTAGACCTGAGTTTCTCAGCCTTGATTACTCCGCATTGCAGGCCAGAGAGGTTGTACTGATCTTCAAAGGCAGCACAGTGCTCTGGTGACTTGCTCTGAGGTTTCCAGAGGCAGAGAAGTGTCACCAGCCCCGTCTACCTTCATCTCTCTAGCCCCAGGAACAAGGCAAGTATCATTCCCTCGTAGCAGCAAACTGAGATCTCAGGGTGATTTAGCCTCTGACATGCTAATTCTACTAACAGCAACCCCCAGAACCTCAGTTCTTGCCCCCAAATCATCCCACCTTTCTCCTGTCTCCCACGCTGTAACACAAGGGCATGTTACAGTGAGAAGTAACATGTTACAACTGCTTCTCTCCAGAAAGACACCTGTCTTCTGCCCCAAGCACATAAAACACTAGGAAGTCCTTCATACTGTCTGACCTTCAAAGGCCCTGTTGTTGATAAGCCTCTTCTCCCCGCTCCAAACCGAAAATTACATGAAGGCGATGAAAGAGACGGGCTTCCTAGGGAAAGGAAAAACCCCCACAGCCCACCAGGGGCAAGAAAAACAAAGGCTACACCCCAGGGACTTCCCCTCACAAACGTGGGAGGAGACATCTCTGCAGACAACAGGACAGACACAGCACGAGGCACCTGGGGCTGGAGTTTATTGCAGATGGACAGACAGACACAGAGATTCGGGGAGATGAAAAGGGTGAGCTGCGGACTCTGTGCTCAGAATCCTAGAGGGGGAGGATAGGAAGCAGAAGTCGGGATGGAGTCCGCCAGATGGTGGAGGACCCGGCCTGACAGCAGAGGAGCTGCAAGGGGTGAGGCCCCGAGCCGACACCCCCTTAGCCCCCATTCTTCAGGATGACGGCTCCGGAGACGCTGGGCGATGTCATTAAGACGGAGCCCGGGCCCACTCGGTGCCAGCGCATCCATGGCATGGAGCACCGGGCTCTCGAGGGCTGATGGTCCGGGTTGGGGTGGAAGGGAGGGTTACCCGGCTCCTCACCCCCCTGCGGTCCCTGGCGTCTCTCTGGGCGTCTGGCGGCTTGGGCCACGGCCAGGGTCGCTGCGGCGGCGGCGGCGGCTCGGTGGCAGCTGGAGCTGGGGTCGCGGCCCGCCGGGGGCTCCCAGGAGACAGGAGATGGAGGCAGCGGCGGGCACCGGGGCAGGCGGCGCGCCGGGGCGGGCAGCACACGGAGGGGACAGCGCGCTAGGCAGCGGGCCCGCGGGGCCCGCTGGGGGCCGCGTGGGGACCCAGATGAGACCGTAGTACACGGCGAGCAGCACGGCGGCCAGCGAGACGCAGAGGAAGTAGGCGCAGACCGGGGCCAGGCGCAGCCAGCGGCCCCGCGGGCCCTCGCTCAGCCCGGCGCTGCCGGGGCTTTCGCCGCCACCGCCCACACAGCTCGTGCCTCGCATCCCCGCAGCCCACTCCGCCAGCACCGCGGCCGCACAGGCCCCGCCCCGCACGGCCCCCCCCCAGGACTGCCTCGCGGTCTAAACCGCCCTCCCCCGACTCCGCCCCCGCCAATCATGACCACGCCCCCTCAAGGGCGGGTCTTCCCCGCGGCATGGGCCCGCCCCGGCCCCGCCCCCGTCTCCAAGCCCACCCCCTTCACACGCTCAAGCCTCGCCCAGCGCTGTAGCCCCGCCCCTCAGCCTCAGCCCGGTTTTCTCCCCATGAACCTGACTGTCCACTCCAGCATTCGAACCCGCCCTCTTCCCCCTCTGGCCTCAACACATTGCAGACCGAGCCCCCCTTTCCTCCTCACTCCACAGAATCCCGCACAGCATTCTGGCCACGGCCCCACCGCTGGCCACCCCCATCAGCGTTAGGAGCCCCCATCCAAACCGGCTCGCAGAGGCCTAGCCCCACCCCCACATGCTAGCTCCGCCCCGTGTTCTAACTCCGCCTACTATGATTCTGGCCCCGCCCATGCACCCTAACCCCGCCCCTCCTGGCACCAGCTGCCTCCTTTTCCACGCAGTTAGCCGCCCTCTCAGGGGTCCTGAGATCCAACTCCACCTCCAGAGGTTCCAGCTCCGCCCCTCGTTCCAATCGCGCCCCTTCCCCACTCCCCTCAATTTCTCCCTCTCCCTAGAGACATGGGGTGCAGAGTGAGGACTGGGGAGAAGAACACAGGCTGGAAATCCAGATAAACCCCTCCTGACGCCCCCTCCCCATCAAGGCGGGGAAGCTTCAGTCCCCTCCCAGCAGCGTCTTCAGGAATTCGGGGAGGCCTGCGGGAGGGGGAAGACGTGTCAGGGTGGGTGGAGAAAGGAAGACCCCTTCCTCCCGCCTCTATCCGCCACGGAAAAGCCCGCCAAGCACAGCAACCCAGCCTGCCCCCGCCAGAAACACAGTTCGAGGGTTAGCGGAAGCACTGCGTTTAATAGAGACGAGGCTGACGCCCGAGTGATTCAAGCCCTTCGGAAGAGTCGCCGGCTATTTGCCATGCCCCAGATGTAAGCTCCTGGAGGCGGGAAATTAGGCCTTGGGGACTGCACCTAGCCTCCCCCCGTCCCCCCCCCCGGCCTCCATGGGAGGCTAACACGGAGGCTACGTCCCCCACGTGTAGGGCCTGGACCGAGTCCTCACAAAATTCAGACCACTGCCCTGGCCCCACCCCGGTCACTGACCCTGGCTCCTCCCCCCTTACATTTAACCCTCTCCTGGCTGGTGTGTGGCAGAAGCAGAGGACAGAGGAGCGAGGCGGCGGGAGGTTAGTGCAGAGCGCGGAGGCCGGAGGCCCTGGTCCGGCGGGCGCGGTCAGCGGGCGGCCCCCGGTGGCGGAGCGGCCGCCACCACCTTGCAGAAACGCACCCTCTGGAAGTCGGTGATCTCCGCTGTCTCCTGGCCCTCGGGGCCTGCCTCTGGCGAAAGAAGGGAGGATCAGAAAAGGAGGAACAATCTTCCCACCTCTCCCAGTCCCAGGACCCCCTCGCCCCGTGTAGCCACGCCCATCCCAATCGAGTCTGTTGCAGCTGCCCCGCGCTAAGCGGTTTACCGGCCTCAGACTCCTTTAATCCTCTCAGTGGATCCACTAAGCAGCATACACCCCCAGCGTAACCCTGTTTACAACCGAGGAAACACTGGGGTAGCCGTCACCGAGCCAATACGTGGCCAAAGACAGCGAGCTTGGGCCCTCGCCCACCCACCTACCCAAGATATCCCCTCCGATCCCAGCCCCATCTCCCAGTCCTAACTTCCATCAAGCGGGCCCTACAGCATCCGCCCTCCCATTTCCTTCCCCACCACCGGGCATCCTAACCAGCCCTTCCCTCCTCGCTGTGCCCCAATCCTAATCCCACGTGGTGGGGTGGGGGTGAGGGGTCCCTGGTTCAAAATCTGACTCCTGCCCAGTGGAAGTGAGGTTAGGGGTTCCACCACTTGCTCCCCTTCTGTTGGTCCCAAATTCTAATCGGGTCAGCATTTATTCTAATTCAGCCACCCCACTTGTTTGCACCTCAAAACTCTAATCCCACCCACAGCTAAATCCATTCCTCCACCCCTTCGCCCTTTTCTAACCTTTATGGGCCAGTTCAAATTTCAAAGTCCAGCCCTAAGCTACCTACCCTAGTACCAGCCCCACCCCATTACCTGTATCTTGCTTCCAAAAAGCCCTGGGGTCAATTTTTTGTTGTTGAGACAAGCTGTCACCGGGGTTAGAGTGCAGTGGTGTCATCATAGCTCACAGCAACCTCAAACTCCTGGGCTGAAGCGATCCTCCTGCCTCAACCTCCCAAGTAGCTGGGACTACAGGTGTGCACCACCACGCCTGGCTAATTTTTTTATTTTTTGTAGAGACGGGGTCTCCTGCTGCCTCACTCCTCTGTCCTCTGCACAGGCTGGACCTCTAAATTCTAATGCCATCCTCTCTCCACCTCCTCGCTTCTACCTCTAAGCCCCACCCCCGTAGCCCCAGCTCCTGCAGCAGTCCCACCCACAGTGAGGCCTGCGTTCTGACCTCACCAAATGCTACCCCCACATACTCCTGGTGGAGCCTCACCCAAGCCGTTCTGCCCCTTGGCCCCCACCCCATGCACTTCCCCACCTGGAGCTGCCTCAGACCCCTCCTCTTCAGCTTTCTGGGTTCCTGGGAGGCTGGGCCCACTCTCCAGGGAGGCAGGGGCTGGCTGGTCACCTCCTAGGGAAGGGGAGGCCCAGTTAAGCCCCCTCCCACATCTCCCCACCCCAAGAGAGAAGGCCCAGGGGGAGTTAGAGGGGACTGAAGGACACACTTAGGGGAATGTCATTTGAGGATGTGAATTCTTTATTGGGGAGGGGGCTCTGAATGGCCCAGGGCGGGCTCTGGGAGTGGGCATTCTGGAAACAGGGGCATGACGCTACAGAGGGGGCAATGGACTGCCCTCCCCAGCCGCCAGGGCTGCGGGGCACACCGGGTCCTGGGGCCCAGCCCCCAAGCATCCCCACCTCCAGCCACACCCCTGGGGCATGCAACAGGCAGCAAGCTTCATGCATTCCCAAAAGGCCAGGCCTCACCCGAAGAGAGGGCACCAGCGGGGTGGGCGGTCCGGGGAGAATTCAGCTCCATCTCTTCACCCCAGTCGGACACAGGCTGGTGGCCGCCAGGTGGTGAGAAGGGGCTGGAAGGTGTGGCAGGGGCCTGGGGAAGCGGCAGGGGCTCCTCGCAGCTGGACGAGGCTCTGTCAGCGGGCTCACTGGTGGGGTTCCCAGCGGGGTCAGCCTCTTGGGGGTGGTGGTCTTGGGCTGGTTCTTCCTCCTCCTCACGGTCGTCTTCCTCCTCAACATCTTCCTCATCCTCGTCCTCACTCACATCCTCACTCATGTCCTCCCACTCTTCATCTTCCTCCCCCTCGTTCTCCTCCCCCTCATCCTCAGGCCGGTGGGCAGGGGCAGGGGTCTCAGGTGGCTGTGGGAACAGAGTGGGTCAGGGAGGTGCAGCCCCAGGCACCTCCACATACCCCTGCCCCGCAGCAGCCCCGCCTCACCTGCGTGGGCGTCTCTGTGGGGGAGGTGGGCTGTGGGGCCTCCGGGGCTGGGGACACTGCCTCCTCTTTCGTCTCCCAGCGGTCATCATGGTCACTGGAGGGGACAGAGGAAAAGGGTGAGGCCCAGGTGGAGAGGGACAGGAGGAAGGGGCTGCATACCTCCCACCTCTCCCAGAGGAGGAGCTGCCCAGAGAGGACCCAGCATGTTGGAGCACTGAGGGAGTGGTGGACGTGTGTCCCCAAGTGTCAAGGACAGAGATAGAAGGGGGGGCAGGTGGCAGGAGGGGAGATGGGTGGGAGGGGGAAAGAGGACAAATGAGGGTACAGCCAAGAGCCATACCCCAACCCCCTAAAACCCAGTCCCTGTAAGACAACCAAGACCGGGACAGACAGATGGACCCATACATTCACAGGCAAGTCAGAGAACACCCTGGGGACAGCCCTGGAGGGGTGAAAATGCTGGGGACGGGTGCCCCCACCTGTAGGCACGGGGAGCTGCCTTGGCCTGGGGCCGGCTGCTCTTTCTCCTCCTGCGACTGCTGACCTCAGCTTTGTGCTGGGACAGGAACTCCCCAAAAGTTGGGGGCTTGGGGGGCCGGGTCCAGCCCTGGTCATCTGCAACAGAACCCAAGAGTCAGGGGAGGGGGCGTGGCACAGCCACCTCTCCACCCCCAGGCCCAGCCCAGCCAGCTGCCTCCTCCCACCCAAGGTAACCCACGCACCGTAGCGGTGGGACGGCTCGTGGGCAGGGGTTGGCCCATCCTTGAACCTGCGGGGGGACAGAGAAAGCAGGGTGAGCAGGCAATTGGGGGGACAAGGGAGCAGGAGGATTGGGGAGAGAGACGGGGAGGGATCAGGGTCCACAATCAGATCAGAGGGACAGAAGATCAGCTAGACAGGGGACACTGGTTAGACGTGGCAAGAGACCAGGTGGAAAGGCAAGTATGACATCCAAGTGACAAACAGAAAGAAAAAGATTTGACTGGCCACAAAACCAAAAATTTGGGAGGGGGTACCACAGACCCTTGCCAAAGTGCATGGCCCCCAGCTCACTGCCTGACCTCACTCCCTGTCACCCTCTGAGCTCCCCTGCTAGGCAGGCTCTCTGCCGCAGGCGCTCACACCTGCTGTTTCTGGAACATTCTTCCCCAGCCTTTCAGGGGCTTGGTGAGGCTTGCTCCCTCACCTCTGTCAGGCCCCACCTTAGAGACCTGCCTGAACCTCCACCTAAAATAATATTACATGTATTACCTAATCCAAAATAACAACCTGGCCCCGTCTCCTCACTCTGCTTCAATACTCGGCACATCCTTCCCATCAGACACTAAGTTCCAGGAAGGCAGAAACATTCTGTTCACTGCTGTTTCTCCATCACCTAGAACCTTCCATGACACACAGGAGAGACTCAATATATATTTGCTGACAATATTAAGCATCATGGTATCGATGGCAAAAAAAAAAAAAAACCATTGTAAAAAAAATTTTTTAAAGAAAAAATATTTGCTGACAAAAGCAATGCACACAGACGTCATTAGACTTGTAGATTGCTTTGGGGACATAAAAGAAAAACAATGACTTTCTCATCCTAAACCCTGAGAGCATTCCCCCAGAAACCTACTCCTTAGAAACAGTGGCTACAGTATCGGTGCAAAATACTTCTCCCACCTGCATGTGCTTGGCTCACAATTCAAAGGGAAAAAAATAAAAATGCTCCCGACCACCAGGCAAACAGACAAAATCCTTATCTTTAGCCAGAGCCAAAAATAGCAGTTATAGGTGTAAGAAAACCTTTAAGGCAGCAAAAAATAAAGGATGGGTTTAAACCCCTTGGATAGGTTAAACTCTCAAAGACTGCCTTTCATAGGCTCTTCCAGAACCTTCTTCTTGACTATGGAAGTTGGTCCTCATGACATTGATGCGATGACTGACTAGATGTTTCCTGGAACCCGAAAGGGAGCAGACTGAGTCCAACCTGACTGGAGGGGCCAAGCCCAGTGGGACCCACAGGTTAACGTCCAGCCTGGAAAGGCCGAGGCCAGCTCACCTGGAGCACATGGGACAGAAATGCTTTCATGTGCCACTGAGATTTGGTGGCTGTCATGCAGCACCACTGTGATGTTGTACTCACTCACTGCCATACAGGTGGAGAAACCAGAGAGAGGCAAAGGAGTTAGGGGTCAGGGCCAAGTTCAAGGAGGAGCCCAATGCAGGCGAGCAGGAGACTCACATCCCCTCAGTCTTCTCAGCGTCCCACTCCCGCCGCCACTGGCCGGTGGGCTTGCGGTGTCTCTGCAGCCGCTCCTGGTCAATCTTCTCCCTCTCCTGCTTCCAGCGCAGGTACTCTGAGCGCTCCCGGCCCGTCATGGACAGCGTCATGTCTCCAACACCGCTCAGGCCGGCCCGGCGGCCCTGCCCCACCCCAGCGACAGGCAGTCACCGGCGGATCCAAACCCACCCCACCCCACCCCTCAACTCAGAGATGGATCCACTCACTCAACATCACAAAGCAGACACAAGAACCAGGTCCACTCAAGTGTCACCTCCTCACAGAGGCCCTCGCAGCCCTCTCTTTCTTAAGAAGCACCCCTCTGTCCCTCGACCCTGCCGGACTTTTCTTCACAGCATTTGGCATTGCCTGACATCTCACTGCATTTTTATTTACTTAGCTCTCACCGGGACAGATGTCACCAGGGCATAACTCTCATCCCCAGCATCCCAAACAGTGCCCAGCACACGGTAGGTGCCTAGTTGGTAACAAGGCAAAACCCCAAAACCATAAAGCTATAACTGCAGCAGTGTGGCACCAGCGAAGAGCCGACAGGCAACTTGGGGATGAACCACCGGTGCCTGTCCCTCCTCTCCTAGGCCGGATCCCCACTCCTCACACAGCCACATGGAGGGTGTATCATAAACGCTCCAATTATCAAGGATGAGGGAGAACCCCCTACCAGGAATCAAAGCATGCCCCAAATCCTTAATAGTTAAAACTCTGTGCTACCAGCCAGAGAGAGACACTGTGGTCCCCGTCTGTCTCGGTCTGCCGTGCACTCAGGCCCTGTCAGAACACTGAGTGTCCAGGGTGCCCCTGCTGCCAGCACCCACCTGCCGCTCGTGCTCAAGGCCGCAGCGCACCCGCTCGAAGTCGGGGCCCCCCCAGTTGCGCCCGTGCCGGCGGCTGCCCTCCCGGCGGTCCCGCTCTGGCTCATCCAGGGGCCCACTGCGTCGCCGAGGGTCATCCAGGAAGTTCCGCACGGGGTTTGGCTCCAGCACCCCTTCCTGCGGGCGGGGGAGGAGGCGTTGGAGGGTTCTGCAGGGGCTCGGGCAGCTCTGCCCCGCCTCAGGGACAGGGACGCCTGCACTACTGACCCGCTGGTTGCGCTCGTACTCTGCGATCTTCTCCATCTCCTCGTTCATCTTCTCGATGTTCTGTCTGCGCCGCTCCTCCCACTCCTGGGGGGCAGAGGGGACAAAGATGGAGACACCCAGCATCAGGGGACTACTCAGCCCCTGTGCAGAAGAGCGTTGGCACAGCAGGCCCGAGACACACGGTGTTCCCAGCCAACGGTGACCTGAGGGGGCGGCTCACTGTGCCCAGACTGTGCCTACGGCACGGCACACACTGCACGCCCGCTGTCCTCCTTGGGGTCCGGAACGTTGGTATGTACTAGGCAGAGGGAGCCTCTGTGACTGTCTCCAATTAAGAACTCCTCACGCGCATCCCGGTGGACACGTGTGGTCACAGTGCAGTACTAGAAGAATTAAACACATCCCTTGTGGCTCCACAGGGAGGACTCGGCAGCCCGGGCACCTTTTCCCCTTGCTGCATCTGCTGTGTCCCTTCACTGTGACAAATCTAAGTCGTGACTCAGACACATGCTGAGCCTCGTGAGTCCTTTTAGCAGATCACCAAACCCGGGAGTTCAGCGCCAGGGTGCTGAGGACATACCATGGTGGCCACGGTGGTAATGGTGGCAATACCAGTACCAACCCTGGCAAATGCCCAAGGGACCCCCGGCAACCCCTGCCTCCACAGTAACACAATTTCAGATGAGCACAAGGCCGACAGTCTCCTTCGCAGCTGGGCGTGGCCGGGTGTTGCAGTTCACCAACAGCATGTGAGAAGTGATAAAACCCTTCTTTCCCTTTCCTGGGAACTGGACCTCAACTGTGTCAGCGGACCCAGCTTTCCCCATGCAAACAATGACCATGCCCCAGGGGACCAACAAGCAACAAAAAGCAAAATAAAATAAAATAAAATAAATAAAAATAAAAACAAAAGGCAGGAACCTGGGTCCCTGAGGGACATCATGGAGCAGGGTCTCCCCACCTGGATCACTCGCCTCGCCACAGGGCTCAACACACAAGAGGGAAATAAACTTCTACTCTACTTGGGCCGCGGCACTTTGGGACCTTTCTGTGACAGCAGCTTAGCGTGCACAAACAGTAAACATCCGCACTGACTGAGTGCTTACTCAGGCCTTCGATGCCCAATGTCACAGAACGCTTACAATAGTCTTTAGATTTCATTCTTATTTCTGTGTGTGAGAACCGGAAGCTCATGGGGAGTGACGTCGGTGAGGTCACTGCTCCCCACAAACAAACTCGGGGACTGAGACAGGCACAGAGAGAGCACCGCGCACGAGCACACCAGTCAGTCAGCGGGCGCCTGACAGACGGACGGTGCCAGAAAGGGAGGAGACAGAGAAGGGCAGAGAGGACAGGCAAGAGAGCACACACCAGAGAGAGGGAGAAAAAGGGAGGCACAGGGACAGCACAGAGCACTGGTGGGGGGAGGGGGAGGGAAGGAGACATGGCGGGGAGACGGAAGAAGGGGGAGAGAGAGAAAGACACACACACACACCCCTAAAGACAAACGAAAAACAGTCCACTTGAGAGTAGGAACAGAGAAAAACGAGACAAGGGAGTCCCAGCCCGGGGCTTCAAGCCCTGCCCAGCTCCTACCTTGGACTTGCGGTCAGCGGTTGAGCCATCTCCAGCTCCAGAGAGATGAGGGGACCCCCGGCCACGGCCCCTCCGGCCACGACCCCCAGCTCCTCCTCGAGGTTGCTCCCCGGGACTGTCCTCCCAGCTGCGGGATGTCCGGCCCATGCCTGCCCGGCCTCCCTGCTGTGGGGGAGTCCGGCCTCCCTTGCTGGACCCCGGGGGCCGAGAGCTCCCAGGAGACCTCCGGGAAGGACCCAGGCTCTTCTCCTGGAAGACGGGAGAGGGGAAAAGTACAGTCACTGGGGCAAAGAGACTGGGATGGGACACCCCATGCCCAGAGAGGGCAGCTACCAGGATTGAGGCCACCCACCAGCCCTGGAGATGAGCTCACCGCCTCGACAGCCATGTTCTCCTTCTCCACCAAGCGGCCCTTCCGGGGAGCTGTCACTGCCACTCCCTCAAGTTCAGCTTTCTTGCGGTCCTCTTCAATCTCCTGGGAGCAAGCAGCCGGTGGGGGGCGAGGATCAGGTGCCCTGTCTGCCATCTGGACTCCCACAGTCCCCCCGAATCCCTCCTAAATCTGACCCCAGCCCAGGCCTCTCTCAAAACTGGTCATTTCAGCATTATTCCTCAAACTCTGTTACATTGCTCCCCTGCTCAGAACCCTCCTGTGGTGCCCACCTCAGAATAAGTGCCTTCCCCACAACCTGTGGGACCCTCCAGGACCTGGCCTTGTACCTCCCTGACCTCCTCTCTCAGCCTCTCCCCCTTGATCACTCTGGCTTCCTCACTCTTCTCAAAACACACCAGGCTCAGACCTGCCTCTGGGCCTTTGCACTGGCTGATCCCTCTGCCAAGAACACCCTTTCCCCAGAGAGCCTTCAATGCCTCCCTCCCTCGGGTCTCTGCTCAAATGCTGCCTTCCCAGCGAGGCCTCCCCAGCCACCCCGTAGAAACCAGCTCCCCACTGTTCTCGCTGTTCTTATCCAGTACCTGGCATCGTGTGCATTTTGCTTACTGTCTGCCTCCCCGACTGCGACAATCTGCCTGAGACAGGAATGCGTCTACTTTGTTCACTGACATATACTCCAAGCCTAAAACACTGCCTGGCACACAATCGAAACTCAATTGTTTTTTAATGAATGAATGCATGAAGAATGAATAAATGAAACCCATGCCTCCTCCTGGATCCTGTCTCAGGGACAGCCCACTGCCTGCTCTTGGGCCTTGTCCTGGACCCTCCCTCTTCCCCCAGCTGCCCACTGGTAACCGCGTCCCCCTCGACAGCCCTGTCCTGAGCCAGACACCTCCTCTCCCCCTAGGGTTTCTGCCCTAGCTTCCTCCTTGGTCTGTGGTCTCCAGTATTGCCTCCTCCCAGCCACTGCCACAAAGCAGACAGACGGGTCTTGCTAAAAAGCTATTCTGACTTAGTCCCCCTTGATAAAGCCGTCCTTGGCTCCCCAGTGTGCTCAGGAGAGTCCAAAACTCTCAGCCTGGTGGCATTCAGGGCCCTGCACGGCCCAGCCCCTGCTGACCTCTCCAGATCAATTCTCCCCCAACTAACACTCCAACTTTAAGCTCTAAGCTCTCGCTTGCTTCCAAGTATTTACACAAACTGTTCCCTCCCTGAAACACGTTCCCCTCTCCTTTTCAACTGGCTAATGTCTGCTCACCACACAGGCCTCAGAGTGCCCTCCTCTAAGAAGCCCTCCTTCACGTCCCCAGGCTGGGTCAGGAGCCCCCCTCTGGACTCCCAAACACCCCCAGAGTCCCTCATTCACCCTTGTCCACGGTGGCTCGTTAATGAATGAAGACAGGGCTGTCTCCCTGACTAGACTTGAGCCCTGGAAGAGCAGGCCTAGGGCTGTCTCAGTCAAGGCTATATCCCTAGCAGCACAGGACCTGGTACAGTGACACCTTGGTGAATATTTGCAGATGAATGAATGAATAATGGAATGAAGGAAGGAATGACAGGCTAAGGCCTTTGGCTTTTATCCTGACAATGATGCGGAGCCATGAAAAGGTTTTAAGGAAGGGAGAGGTGAGAAAAACTCACTGCGGGGAAGAGAGGGGATGGGGTCTCCCAGGGCAGGGCTAGGGCACCTGGTAGCGCCGGATGAGGGCCTCATTCTTCCTCCGAAGAGCCTCGATCCTCTTGTCCAACTCAGCATCCTTCTCCTCCTTTGATTTCAAATCCAGTGTGGCTGCCTGAGACCGGGAGGCAGGTGAGGGATGGGGGAAAAAACCCTCCACCCACACCAGGGCCATTCAATCCAGAGTCTGAGAGTCTGTCCCTTGCATACTGTCCTCTTCCCCAAAGCTCAAATTCTAGAGACCCCACTTTTAGTCTCACCATTTCGATGGCTGGGCAGGGCCAGGGTTCCAGCAAACCTCCCCTGCAGAATCAGGATGCAGCACTGAGGGTTCCTGAGGGCAGAAAGGACAGAAGGACTAAGGTCAATGGCCCCCCTATCTGCTTCATCCTACCCCGTACTGGGGGATCCTCACACAGACACATAGACACACAGACACACACACAAAAAAAACAATCTATACTCCAAGAGAATTCTAGCCCTCACTCTCACTCCCTCTTCAAGACCTAGCCCTGCCCCTGGAAAAATGTAGACTCCGCTCCTTCGTGATCTTTATGGACTCACCCACTTCCCTTGTAAACACTGTTGTCAAACCCACCTTGGGAATGTTCTGGCCCCACCCAACCGCTTAAGGAAACATCCAACATTGCTCTCCTCCAAAGGAAGACTCTAGTCCAGCCTCCACGTGCCTGTGGTAAGAGTTTTAGCCTGCGTTCCTTACCTCAAGAGAGCTCAAACTGCACAACCTGCACAAGAAAGTTCCTCCCAACCTGCACAAAATTCTTAACCCGCCTTCCCGTGTCCATTCTGGTGTCGCTCACATCCAGTGAACATTCTAGCT
This sequence comes from Eulemur rufifrons, assembly GCF_041146395.1. Taxonomy (NCBI): domain Eukaryota; kingdom Metazoa; phylum Chordata; class Mammalia; order Primates; family Lemuridae; genus Eulemur; species Eulemur rufifrons. The sequence goes on along the minus strand of NC_091006.1, from coordinate 11,578,135 downwards.
CTTCCTGGTAAGCTTCAGAACCATCCCCAATCCTATACTCAAAGTTCAAACCCCATACTCTCAGAGAACATTCTAAGTCCACGTCTCCCTCAGGGATGTCCCAGCCCTGCCTCCAGCATCCTGAGAAAGCTACGGCCGCCTCCCACATCCCTCGAAAAGATACTGAAAACGGGCCCAGTACCCACCGGCGAGGCTTCCAGGACCTGGCTTGACCTCCCCAGTGAATACTTCACCTGCCCCAACGAGAACAAAACTTCCTGGGCCCGCCCCCGGATTTAGAGTGAAAAGCTCCAACCCAGCCCAGCCTGGCTGGGAACGCCAGGGCCCCGCCCCCGGCATCCCGGAAACCGCTTTGGCCCCGCCCCCCACTAGGGAAAAAACTTTCTGGCCCCGCCCACACCCTTGCGTCATTAGCTTGGCCTCGCCTCCGACTTCCCAGGCACCCCCCCCGGCCCCGCCCCCTGGCTCCCCAGGCGCAGCCTGAGCCCGGCCCCGCCTTCTCATGTTATTCCGGCCCCGCCCCCGGCTTCCACAGCCCATGCCCTGGCCCCGCCTCCGACTTGCCTTGTCAACTTTCTGGTCACGCCCCCGAATCCGCCCCCGCCCCGTAGCGACAGCATCTGGCTCTGCCCCCGGCTTCTCCAGCCAAGGTTCCGGCACATCTGCCACCTTACCCGTCAACGCTCTGGTCGCGCCCCTTGCTCAGGCACAACTTTCTGGCTCCACCCCCAGCATGCCCCATCAGGACCCTGGCCCCGCCCCCTGGCGCCCCGCCACATTTTGGCCCCGCCCTCGCCTCCGCGTGACGCTCTGGGCCCACCCCCGACTTCCCGCCAATGATCTGGATCCATTTCCACATGAAGCAAAACTTTCTGACCGCGCCCCCAGCGTTTTCGGCCCGCGTCCTGGCCACGCCCCCAGCACGGACACAACTTTTAGGCCCCGCCCCCAGCTGCCCACTCATACCCGGGCCCCGCCCGCAGCCTGGCCCGTCGCGCCCCGCCAGCTTCCCATGTGGGCGTCCTGTCCCCGCCCCCCGCAGAGTATTCTGGCCCCGCCCCCGCTGGCTGCTCACTACCCCGCCCGCGCCTGCTCCCGCTCCCCCCACGTGGGGTTTTAGGCCCCGCCCTCTCTAGGCGCGCTCCTGGCCCCGTCCCCCGGTCACCTGTCCCGGAGACCCCGCGGCGTCCGCGACTCCGGCTCCGTCGGCCTCTGCGTCCGCAGCTCCCGGGCCGTTTGCGTCATTTCCTACCCACACCACGTGAGGAGGGGAAATAAAGAGGGTCACTTCCGGCCCTGCCGTCCCGTTTCCGGGAGCCTTAAAGGAGCCGCGCCCCCGCGGGTGGAGGCCCGAGCGGGTAGGCCTGGTCTCCATTGGGGATCCGGAAGCTTATTCAACTTCCTTCTTTCTGGATTACCTCCGTTCAGGAGGAGAAGACACATACATCACTCTGTGCCCTCTACCTCTTTGTTCAAGCTAATTCCGCCTCTAGCCCATCATTCCTGGTTCCCGTAAGTAAGGGCCAGGCACTGGGCAGTGACAACTGGAAGCCTGACCTGGTTTGACCCCCTCCTACCAATAAAACCTTGGAGTCAGTTTTAGAAGTTAGAAATTTTCAACCGCTAGAATTATTCATTCATTCTCTAAATCAACATTAAGTGCCAGGCTCTGTGTTGGGGAAAAGGTGGAAACGGAGTCAAGATGAGGAGGAAGGGCCCCGCGCCGTGGCTCACGCCTGTAATCCTAGCACTGTGGGAGGATGGTTTGAGCTCAGGAGTTCGAGACCAGCCTGAGCAAGAACGAGACCCGCTCCCCCCCCCCCATCTCTACTGAAAAAAAAAAAAAATAGAAATTAGATGGACAACTAAAAATATATAGAAAAAATTAGCCGGGCATGGTGGTGCATGCGTATAGTCCCAGCTACTCGGGAGGCTGATGCAAGGAGGATCGCTTGAGCCCAGGAGTTTGAGGTTGCTGTGAGCTAGGCTGGTGCCACAGCACTCTAACCTAGGCAACAGAGTGAGACTCTGTCTCAAAAAAAAAAAAAAAAAAAAAAAGATGAGGAGGAAGGCAGACCCTAGCCCTACCTTCATGAGGGAAGACACAAGTAAATGTGAAATAACAGCTACCGTGGGAGATGCCTTACCAGAGGAGCAGGAGGAGAGGCCTGAGGGTAAAAGGGGCTGACTGTTCAGGCAATGCACATAGCCTGTGCAAAGGCCCTGTGGTGAGTGAGCTTGGTGCATTCCAGGAACTGGAAGACATTCAAAGCAGCAGCTGGATTTGGCTACAGAATCCCTAGGGGTTGCATGTATTAACCAAACTTAGACACAATAAACCCATTATGACATGTGATCAATGGTATGGAATATCTTCACCAGTGGTGATAAACAGTTATAAGTGGACAGACTAGATTCCCAGAGGTGGTAGTAATTTTATTTTGTGATTTAAAACATGGACAGTGGAAGTACCTGGTAATCCCTTGCCCCTTATATGGCTACTCTTAACAGCCTTTGAGAGATCTCTACACATACAACTTAATCTTCTTACAATTGCCCAAATACCTGCCAAGTTCACTAGATCACTTACCTGGGCCCTTTATTCAAAGGTCACCTCCTCAAAGAGGCCTTCTGTGAAACTACCCATTTAAAAATCACAAAACCTCCCATACCTTTTCCTGTTCCTGGCTTTATTTCTCCATTTTACCATTCGTCCTCTAAACTACCATATCTTTTACTTATTTATCTTGTTCACCGTCTGTCTCTTCCACTATGTTATCTGTTTTATACATGATATGTCCCCCGTGCCTCCAACAGGGTCTGGCACACATAGTAGACTGTCAAAAGATATTTGTTGGTGGCTCACGCCTGTAATCCTAGCACTCTGGGAGGCCAAGGCAGGCGGATTGCTTGAGGTCAGGAGTTCGAGACCAGCCTGAGCAAGAACGAGACCCCCATCTCTACTAAAAATAGAAAGAAATTAGCTGGACAACTAAAAATATATAGAAAAGATTAGCCAGGTATGGTGGTGCATGTGTGTAGTCCCAGCTACTCTGGAAGCTGAGGCAGGAGGATCGCTTGAGCCCAGGAGTTGGAGGCTGCAGTGAGCTATGATCACACCATTGTACTCCAGCCCGAGCAACAGAGAGAGACCCTGTCTCTAAAAAAAAACAATAAAACAAAAACTTTTATTTAAAGGCACATAATGTCAAATTTTACAGTGCGGACTCTGAAGCTGGATTTGAATTCCGACTCTGTCACTTACCAGCTGTGTAACCTTGGGCAACATAAGGTACAAAATTTTCCTGGGCTTCAGTTTCCTCATGCAAATGGTAACACCTCTCTCTGAAATGCGGTGTGCAAAATTCAGTGGATTACTGAGTTAATACACATAAGGTCCTAGGTACAAGGCCTGATGCATTATAAGTTCTCAATGAATGGACAGAGACAGACCCAGGTTATGTGGGGCCTGAAGCTTATCAAATTTGGAAGCACTCTTGGACGAAAAAGAATAAAGTAAAATAAGACCACAAGGGCATCTCCCCAGTTGCGGGACAGAGTGGAAGTGTGGCATTTGGAGTGTCACTCTCCATTTCTTTGCCACTCCCAGCCAGCCAAGGAGGTGGGCGCTGTCATGCCTGTCTTAGGAAGGTACAGACACAGAGAGTGGATGGCACTGGCCGTGAGTCACCCACCTGACCTAAGAGAGACGCGGTGGAGAGCAGGTGAGTTCATGGACTCAGGTCGAGGCTGCCTGGGTTCAAATCCCGGCTCTGCCACCTGTACCGTGGGACCCTGGGGAAGTTACTTAACTTCTCTGGGACTCAGTGTCCTCTGCCATAAAATGAGGATAATAATAACCCACCTCATTGGGTTATTGGTGGGGGGTGTAGTGGACTGAATAATGACTCCCAAAGATACGCATGTCCCGATCCTGGGACCTGTGAATGTTATACGCAAAAGGAACTTTGCAGCTATGATTAAACTAAGGATCTTGAGAAGGGGGATTATCCTGGATTATCCAGCTAGGCCCAGCAGAATCGAAAGGGTCTGTATAAGAGGGAGGCAGAGGGAGACTTGTCACAGAAGAAAAAGGACATGTGAAGGTGGTGGCTCACATCTGTAATCCTAGCACTTTGGGAGTCCTAGCTGGGAGGATCGCTTACGGCCAGGAGTTCGAGACCAGCCTGAGCAACATAGCAAGACTCTGTGTCTACAAAATATAGGAAAACTAGCCAGGCATGAGTGGTCTGCACCTGTAGTCCCGGCTACATGGGAGGCTGAGGCAGGAGGGTCGCTTGTGCCCGGGAGTTTGAGGCTACAGTGAGCTGTGATGATGCCACTGCACTCTAGTCTGGGTGACAGAGCAAGACCTTGTCTAAAAAAATAATAATAATAAAATAAGGAAAGGAAAAGGCCATGTGACACTCAAGCATGATACTGTGCTGCTGGCTTTGAAGATGGAGGAAGGGGCCACAAGCCAAGGAATGCACAGAATGTAACTTTATCCTTTTTTTGTTTGTTTTTTGTGGGTTTTTTTTTTTTTTTTTACTTTTTTTCCTTCCTTTCTGGCAAACATGTAGAACAAAAGAATACAGTTTTAGAAACTGGAAAAGATAAGGAAACCCATTTTCCCCTGGAGCCTCCCAAGGAAGTGTGGCCCTGCCAGCACCTTCATTTTGGCCCAGTGAAATTGATTTTGGGCTTGTGACCTCCAGACCTGCAAGATAATTGATGGTGTGTTGTTTTATGGCAGACACAGGCTCTTAGAACAGTGCCTGCCATACAGTAAGTGCATTTAACTGTTATGATTATTATTACCTGAAGCCCAAACAACTCCAGCTCATCACCTATAGGCAATGTGCTGCAAATGTCTGCTAACGTATTGGGGAGAGGGATGTTCTCCTTCAATTGGCTTCATGGTTCTAAAAGGTAAGTGCCTAGTTTATACCCATTTTACAGATTGGGAAACAGGCTCATCAAGGTTCCCCTGCCCAAGGCAGCACAGCCACTGAGTGACTGTGTTAGTTTCCGAGGGCTGTTGTAACAAATCAACACAGACTGGGTGACTTAAAATAGCAGAAATGTATTGTCTCACAGTTCTGGAGCCTGTTGCTAAGCCTGAAATGAAGGTGTTAGCAGGGCTGGTGCCTCTGCAGGCTCCGAGGGAGAATCCATTCCATGCCTTCTGGCTTCTGGTGGCTTCCAGCAAGTGCTGGCATTCCTTGGCTTGTAGACGCATCGCTCTAGTATCTGCTTCTGTCTTCACATGGCCTTCCTCTCTGTGACTCTGTCTTCTCCTTTTCTGTCTTTTATAAGGACATCAGTCATTGGATGTAGGGCCCACTCTCATCTGGGATGGTGTCCTCTCAAGATTCTTTAAACACATCTGCAAAGACCCTTGTCTTTGTCCATTTTGCTGTTGCTGTAACAGAATGCCACAGACGGGGTAAGTTATAAACAATAGTTTACGTGCATGACAGTTCTGGAGGTTGGAAGGCCAAGATCAAGGGGCCACATCTGATGAGGGCCTTCTTGCTGTGTCATCCCATGACGGAAGGGTGGAAGGGTAGAAGCGCATGTGCATGAGAAAGCCAGACTCTCTCAGTAACTAACCCATTCCCACAGGAATGACATTAGAGCCCTCAGGACCTAACCACCTGTTGCTAAGCCCCACCTCTCAACATTGTTGCATGCGGGATTAGGTTTCCAACACATGAATTTTGCAGGACACATTCAGACGATAGCAGTCCTATTCCAGATGAGGTCACGCTTGCCAGCCTCCACCTGGCCCAGCCCTACACAGAGTCCTTCCGATGGAAAGAGGCTGCCCAGAGCGCCCTGGGCAGGGCTGTCCTGCCTGTGCCTGGATCTTGGCACCGTGTGGTGTGACATGTGCTGACCCCTCTGGCCACCTCGCTCCCTTTCTCAGATGCTCACACTCCATGGTCTCACCCAGTGGTTCTCAACGAGGGGGCGATGGTGCCCCCCAGAGGACATTTGGCAATGTCTGGAAACATTTCTGGTTGTCACAACTAGGGAGAGGGTCCTATTGGCGTCTGGTGGGGAGAGGCCAGAGTGGCTGCTGAACGTCCTCTGATGCACAGAACAGCCCCCAAAATGAAGACTCGTCCAGCCCCAAATGTCCATAGGCCAGGCGTGGTGGCTCACGCCTGTAATCCCAGCACTCTGGGAAGCCGAGGCAGGAGCATCACTTGAGGTCAGAAGTTCAAGACCAACCTGAGCAAGAGCAAGACCCTGTCTCTACTAAAAGTAGAAAACATTAGCCAGGCATGGTGGCACAGGCCTGTAGTCCCAACTACTCGGGAGGCTGAGGTAGGAGGATCACCTGAGCCCAGGAGTCTGAGATTGCAGTGAGCTATGATGATGCCACTGTGCTCTAGCCCAAGCTACAGAGCAAGACCCTGTCTTAAAAAAAAAAGAAAATAAAAGAAAAGAAAGAAAGAAAGATAGAAAAAGACAACAAGTGTTACAGCTCTTTTAGAATTTGTCTAGCAGGGTTTCCTCAACGGAAACTCAAAATAAAAAAAAAAAAAAAGAAAAAGAAAACGTCTGACAAGGACATGGGACAGTTGGAACTCCCATCTGCTGCAGGAGGGAATGTAAAATGTTTCAGCCACCGTGAGTGGGTTCTACTACAGCTCCGCACACACACACTCTATGCGCCCGCAATTCCTCTCTGAAGCATTTGCGCAACAGACGTGCATGCACGTGCTCACCAAAAGCCCTATCAGGTACACGAATGTTCACAGCGGCTTTAACATAATAGTTCTTGTTATGGATTCAGTTGCTCAGTTGTGTCCTCCCAAAATTCTTTTTTTTTTTTTTTTTTTTTTAAGAGACAGGGTCTCACTCTGTTGCCCAGGCTGGGGCACAATGGCAGGATCATAGCTCACGGCAGCCTTGAACGTCTGAGCTCAAGCGATCCTCCTGCCTCAGCCTCTAAAGTAGCTGGAACTACAGACAGGCACACACCACCATGTCAGCTAATACTTTTTTTTTAATTTTTTTTTTTAATTTCAGCATATTACAGGGGTACAATTGTTTAGGTTGTGTGTATTGCCTTTACCCCACCAGAGTCAGAGCTTCAAGCGTGTCCATCCACCAGTCTGTAATACTTTGTTATGGTGGCCCTAAGCAAGCCACACAGCCCCAACTGGGAAACAACCCAAATGCCCGTCGCCAAGAGACTGGATAATTACGTTGCGCTGCCTTCACGCAGAGGAGTACTCTACAGCAATGGAAGTGAACAGTCTACCCCTGCCCGCAACAACGGGGATGAATCTCCAAACATCAGGCTAAAAAAAAACCAGACGGACACCAAAGAGAACATACTTCGTGGTTCTGTTTCTAAGGAATTCTAGAACAAGCAAAACTAATCTCTGCTGTTAGACTTCAGGATAATGATTACTCTGAAGGGTATCAACTAGAAGAGCATGTCTGGGAAGGGGGCTTATACTGTTCAGTTTCTTTATTGGGGGCTTTGGAGAAGCATGTAGGTTATGCTTCAGTTTCAGTAATGGTCCTCAGGAATCTACAAAATAAAAGTTCAAGAAATAATCATAAAAAATACTTTGTATTTGCTCGAGGAATGGAGTTAAGTTCTAGCATTAGTACATAGTTGCAGTTCTTCCTTGGTCAGAGATACACTTTTTTTTTCTTTAAAAAAAATTTTTTTAAGACAGAGTCTCACTCTGTTGCCCAGGCTAGAGTGCCGTTGGTGTCAGCCTAGCTCACAGCAACCTCAAACTCTTGGGCTCAAGGGATCCTCCTGCCTCAGCCTCCCGAGTAGCTGGGACTACAGGCATGCACCACCATGCCCAGCTAATTTTTTCTGTATATATTTTTAGTTGTCCAGATAATTTCTTTCTATTTTTAGTAGAGATGGGGGTCTCGCTCTTGCTCAGGCTGGTCTCGAACTCCTGAGCTCAAGCGATCCTCCCGCCTCGGCCTCCCAGAGTGCTAGGATTACAGGCGTGAGCCACCGCGCCCGGCCCAGAGATACATTTAAAAAAAAAAAAAAAAAAAAAAAGTTCGTAGCTGCTGAGGGCTGACCTGAGGTCTTGGGGAAAATTTGAGTCGTGCGGGCGAAAGCGTTTCCCACCGCCACCAGGGGGCGGTGCGGCGCTCTCCCTGCCGCTCGAGACGGGGACATTCGTTTGTTCCAACAAATGGTCCTGAAACCTTGAAAACCTACTTTGTGCCTGGCCTCCTTCTGGTTTTCCGATCTGTGAAATGGGAACGAGCGTGTCTCTCCCGCCATGGGGCTCACCTTCTCCAGGAAGAGACAGACAATAAGTAGCTAAAGAAATGAATATGAAGTAGGAGCGCTGTGGAGTGAAATAAGGCAGAATGAGGGGACGGAGATGGTTCCGGAGGGCCTCCCTGAGGAGGTGACATTGGGGCAGAGAACTGAGTGAAAGACGGGGGCAAGCCAGGTGAATATGGGGCTTCCCAAGGCTCTGAGGATGCTGGCCTGGCCAGGGGACAGTCGAGGGAGGTGGAGAGGACAGAGGCAGTGCCTCGGGGCTCACCTGGAGAGGGAGACTGAGGCAGGCCCCGCCAGGCCTGGCAGGCAGGAGGCAAAAGGCAGCACATTCTCCGACAGAAACAGCGCAGGGCAGGGTACAAAGCAGATGAGCTCCTATGAGGCTGGGGGGGAGGCAGGGAGGCAATCCTCCAGTCCTGCCTGGAGGAGGCAGCCGGAGGCTCGAAGCTGACAGGTTTCTCCGGGTGACTGAATGAGTATGTGTATTATTTTATCATGATTGGTTTAAGGTCCTGTGTGACTTGATTATCACTGTGTCCCCAGCCCTGTCTCTATCAGCATTTAATGAACTCACTTTTGCGACATGCGCTATCTCATCAACCCATCCTGCAAGTCTGTGTCAAGGCTATGCTTCTAATCCCCATTTAACACAGCGCAAAACCAAAGCCCAGAGACACTGTGAGCTGGAATTTGAACCCAGAACAGTCTTTCTGATCCCCACAGCCCACTACACTGCCTCTATAATAAATTATTATAGTTATTAGTAGTGCTGTGACTGGACAAAGTACTTAACCTTTCTGTGCCTCAGTTTCCCCCATGTAAAATGGCACAAATGAGAGCACGTTTTGAGGGTTAAATGAAACAAAGTGCCAAGAACAGTGCCAGGCGAATGCTATGGGTGCTACCTACTATTATCTGGGGTGTTTTTTGGGGGGGGTGTTTTTTTTAAGAGGCATGTTCTCACTCTGTCACCCAGGCTGGAGCGCAGTGGTGCAATCATAACTCACTGCAGCCTCCAATTCCTGGACTCAAGCGATCCTCCGCCTCAGCCTCCCAAGTAGCTGAAACTACAGGCACACGCCACCATGCCTGGACAATTTTTAAAATTGTTTGTAGAGACGGAGTCTCACTATGCTGCCCAGGCTGGTCTCAAACTCCTGACCTCAAGTGATCCTCCTGCCTTGGCTTCCCAAAGTGCTGGGATTACAGGTGTGAGCCACCGCACCAAGCTATTATTACTATTATCTAGTATCCATTTAGTCCACAAATAACTGTTGAGCGAATCACGCAGGCTCTACTTTCAACATGAATCAATCTAAATAAACCCAGAATCCTGCCACATCTCTCCCCTCCACCTCCTGCCTCTCAGGATGGTCCTATGAGTCCGACCAAGTCACGCATGTAAAGCACGGAGTTGGCACAGTGCCCAGCACATAGTGGGTGCACAGACTGTGAGAGGTGCAACCGTGATGACGACGATGATTGGTCTCTCAGCACCTTCATCCTTCTAAGCCGCTCAAGCCAAAACCTGGAGCCCCCTAAACTCCCTTCTGTCCCTCACATTCACACCCAGGGCCTCAGCCAATCCCATCAGCTCCATCTTCAAAATATGTCCCAAATCTGACCCCACAGCCTCCACCCTCGTCCAGTGGACGCCACCTCCAGCCATGAGTCACGACAGTGTCCTTGGGCTCCCCGCTCTCTGCCCCACAGCCTGTTTCCCACTTGGCCGCCAGAGGGCGCCTGTTAAAAATTTAAGTCAGCGCGCGTCCCTCCTCCGCTCAAAGGCCGCCCTGGGCTCCCGTCTCCCCTTCCGCCCTTCTCCCCTCTCTCACTCCTGCCAGCCCTGCCAGCACGCTATCCCTTCACTATCCTGGACACGCCCCCTCTGGCCTCGGAGCCTTCGCACCTGCTCTTCCCTCTGCCTGAAGCACTCTTCCCTCCCTCCCCTCCTTTGGGGCTTTTACTCAAATATCGCTTTTTCAGGGAGACCCTGCTCAACACTCCTGGGCGCCCCCCTGCTTCTTTTTCCTATTTGGAGACTCACTTCGTATTGTTGTCTATGTGCTCCCCTGTCTTTCCCCTCCCAGCCCACGACGGCGGGATTTTTGTCTGTTTTGCTCACAGCGGCATCCCCAAGGGCCTGGCACAGAGGAGGCCTCGCTTGTAGACGCTGAATGAATGAATATAAGAATAAATGCCCAGAGACATCTTGGGGTTAACAAGCATCCCGTCTGCCCCCATTTCATAAGCCCAGGAAGGTTGGGTTCAGCAGTTGTGTGACCTTAGGTGGCCGGCTTCCCTTCTCTGACCTCACACCCTCAAGTGCAAACGGGATTTAAAACTGTGTGTCTCCTGGTGCTGAGCTGAGGACTAACTGGGTTTGGGCTCGTGTTTGCGGCATTCCTGAGCTGGCCACGTCATCCGGAGCAAAGGTGGGCTCTTTCCGTGGCGCCTGCGCTTCTGCCTGTCGCCACTCGGGGGCAGCAGGCGCCTGGCGGATCCGCCCGCGCGGCCCGCGCCTGGAGAGGAGTGGGGGCACCTCCGCCAGAGGAAGCTGATGAAATCCAAGCCAACTTGCAGTGAGCTCATCCCGCCCGGGCGCTCCGGAAGCCATGGGGCCGCCTGGCCTCCGCCTGGCCCAAGCGATAAAGCTCGGGTGCTGAATGAACCAGGGCGGGAAGTCCTTCCTGAAGTCTGCCCTGCGTGGGGCCTGCTGCCAGACGTCTGGGCCTGTGGGCGAGGATGAAGTAGCGAATGGTCCCCTGGCTGTCTCCAAAGAATGAAAAGTGAATTCAGAGCAGGCCTATGGGGGTGACCGAGAAAGAGGATGGGGGAAGAGAGTGTGGGAAGGAGAGACAGAGACAAGAGGTGGGAAGAGGGGACAAAGGTGGAGAGACTGAGGCAGAGGAGGGGGAGACAGAGACAGATTCAGGGAGAGACAGACCAAGAAAGTCAGATGGAAAGACAGAGACAGAGGGAGACAGAGACAGAGATGGAGGGGACAGAGACAGACAGAAAAGGGAAGGCAGAGAAGGGAAAGACAGTCCTGGCAAGACGGATGGGTGAGAACGAGAAGAAAGAAACAGAGATGGGACCTAGGAGACAGAGAGCTACAGGGAGACAGAGATAGGGAGAGATAAACAAGGGGGAGACAGAGACAGAGAGACCAAGCGAGTGGCAGAGATAGGGACAGCGACGCAGAGGTGAGGGAGATGGAGTCAGAGTAGGGGACTGAGGCGCAGAGTGAGGAGGGCAGGCAGGGGCGAGGCAGGGCCGGGAGGGGCACCTGGGCCAGGGGTCGCCCGCAGGGGCGGACCCTGTGCGATCGGGGCGGGGCCCCTCCCAGCCCCCAGCCCCCAGCCCCGCGGCTGCGGCGCGGGCCGAGTTACCAAGTTACCAAGTTACCGCAGGATTCGGGAGCTTCTCACTGGTGAGGCCACAGCCAATCAGAGAGCAGCGCTGCTGTTCTCGGGCAGGAGGCCTGGAGACACGCGCACCTTCCCCCGACACCCAGAGAAGCGCGCTGACACACAATCACAGCGGCGGGCGCGCGCGCGCGCGTGCACACACACACACACACTGTCCCAGGGACACGCAGCGTCGCCCCCCCCCACAATCACAATGACACACACAGTGACATACACACGGTCCCAGGAACATACAGTGACACACAGCATCACACAGACACACAAAATCGCAGGGACACAGACACAGTCCCAGGACACACAGCACTGCCCAACCCGCAATCACAGTGACACACAACATTGCCCAGGCACATGTAATCTTTATGACATATGCACAGTCTCTAGGACACATCACCTTAAGACACACAATATCAGTGACACACAATCAACACAGTGACACCCTCACAATCCCACAGCCAATTGGTCCTGACACACACTATCACAGTGATACAACCACAACAATGATACATTCCATCACAATGAGACACAATACTGTGCAGACACACACAGGTGGCACACAACCACAGCGACATACACCATTGTACAAATGCACACACTGTCTGTGACACACAGTCCCACAGGCACATATTTCAGACACAATCACAATGTCACACACATAATCCCACCATACACAACGTTGTCCAGACACACACAATAACAGTAACATGCACGCAAATCTTCCCCAACACACTGTAAAACACATTGGCACACACTATCACAGTGACACGCAGTCCCACCACACACAACATAACACACATACCACTGACACACACAGTGGCACACACAGTCCCATGCACACACACCATCGCTATGACACACACACAATCCCACTGACACACAGCATTACCCACATCCATACAACTACACTAACACAACAGTATAGCGACATAGCGCTTCATAAACCTTCCCACTAACACACACCACTCTGAAACATACAATCCAGTGTCACACAAACACAATCACATGGACACGCACCATCTCATGGACACACTCCAGCACACTGCACAGAACAGCACACTTGTCACACCATCACATTCACACACAGCACACCAGAACATCACACAATAGCACACTGACACACAATCACATTGTCACAGCAGCCCCATGACACATGTGGCATTGTGACATATGTAGCATGCTGACACCATCACACTGACACACAATCAAGTGATACACAACAGCATACTGACACAACCACCACCCTAATATGCCAACACCCTGACACAACAGCACACTGACCACAGACCTACAGAGAACTCTCCAGCACACAAACACAATCACGCAAACACACACACCCCCATCCCTGCCCTTGCCCCAGGAAACTGTTGGATGTGGGACGCTGGGGGAGCGATGCTGGGTGGGCTTGTGTGTGTGTGTGTGTGTGTGTGTGTGTGTGCTCTGCCTCCCCCTCCTGGCCCTTCCCCGGGGGCGGGGCCGTGCGGCAGCCGCTGTTACCGGGTAAACTTCCCCGCCCCCCCCATCGCGGCCATTAGTCAACCCCCCCCCCAGGATGATGTCATCGCCTCATTCTGGAGGCTGAGTAATCCTCGACTCCGCCCCCCCCCAGGTACCAGGGTAGGGGCGGGCCGCACCTGGGCTCACCAAGCCTGAAGCTGGGATCTGGAGCTGCTGGCTCCGCTGCCTTGAGTCTCCCTGGGGAGGGAGGGGGCTGAAGAATCTGGGCTTCTGGGAAGTGACCTAGGGACGCACATCCAGGTCTCTTGAGGCTGAGGGCTCCCAACCCTGGATCCACGGTGGCCACCTACCGGTGCCAGGAGGCTGGGTCTTCCAGACCTGGGGTCTTGGGCATCCCAGGGGTCTGGGACTGGGGAAACCCAGGGCCCCCTTCCTCCCTCCCTTGCCACACCACTGTCTTGCCAAGTGTCTGGAGGATCTGAGACTCTGGGTTTGGACTACAGAATCCTTGGCACTATGAGGCCTGGGACCCTGACACAGGGTGGGAGGTCGGGTGCTAAGGAGTAGAGAAAGTGGCTCTGAAGTCAGACGTCTAGTTCCTGGGAGAAGAGCAAACCGGACCCTGGGGAAAAGGGCTCAGAGGGAGGGGAAGTGGTCAGGTCTGTGCCTTGGGGCTGGGCAGGTGGTCATCTGGATGAATTGGACACCTGAGCGTCCGGTGACTGCTGGGGGCAGGAGTGTCTTCCAGTATCAACATGGTGAGGACCAGGATGCCAGGGAGCTCTGAGGCATCCTAGGGCCTGGGGCTCAAAGGCCTGAGTCCATGTTTCCTGTGGGGGTGGCGAGCTCGGTCCTAATTTTCACAGGAGCAGACACGCCTGGGTTCCCTTCTGGGGGGCACCTGCAGCCCTTGTTTCTTGGGGCCGGGACACCAGCATCTCCTGGGGGGAGCAGGCTTACATCCTAGTTTTCACAGGTGCAGACATGCCTGGGTCCTTTTAGAGGGGGCAGGGGCACCCCTATTTTTATGGGGTCAAGACGCCTGGGTTCTCTTCTGGGAAGGATCCTCAGCCCCTATTTTCGAGAGCCACGATGCCTGAATCCTGTTTGTGGGGGACAACCAGTCCCTGTCTTCCTGCGGTCAGGATGCCCAGGTCTCCTTCTGGAAGGGGGACACTTGGTGTCTTATTCACAAGGCCAACTTCCTGGGGTTAGGGACCGGATGTGCAGCCCTGTTTCCAGCCCATCCCAAGTGCCCATCCTCACCCAGGGGTGCGGGACAGGGGGGTAGGGAGGTGGACGGTGCCCAGCCCCGGTCTCACCCCAGCCGGTCGCAGGTTTGCAGGCCGCGCCCCGGCAGCTCCCCGGGGCCCGGCTCCCCGCCCCCCGCGCCGAGGGCTCCCCTAGATCCGGACGGGCGGGCGGGCGCAGCGGCGGCCAATGAGCGCGCTCGCCGTCTCCGGGAGCCGGGCCGGCTCTGCCCGCCTGGCATTGGGCACGCAGTGGGCAGCGGCGGGCGGGGCCTGAGGGTCCTCGCGCCTGGTTGGGCCAGGCTTGTTGCTGGGTAACGGGGCGGCGAGTTTCCCCTGGCAACGGCGGCGGGTACCGCTCACTGGCTGGCCGGGAAGGAGGGGGGGCGCGGGCGCAGGCAGGCCCCGCAGACCCCAGCAACAGCGCGCGGCCCCCGCCCCGCCGGGAAGCGGTAACCTTCACACGCGCGCCGGCCGCTCGGACCCTGCGGACGCCGGCGCCTCCGCCCAGCCCCCACCCGGCTCCGGTCCAGCCTCCAGGCCTGCAGGGCCGCCGCGGAGGGGGACCCGGGAGGCCCCCTCCCCACCGCGGAAAGCCAAAGCCGGGACTCAGGTTCAGGCCCTGCAGTGGAAAGTTAAGTCCTTCCCAACTCCCTCTTCCCGGGCTGCGAAATCTCCTTCCCCGGATGGCAGACAAGATCTTGGGGACGGTCGTGGGTCTGCAGTAAACTAGCGAGGACATCTATTCTCTTTAACCAGCGCTTCACAACCGGGCCTACTACTGCCGAGCACAGTTCTAAGTCTGTCACAAATATTAACTCATTTAATCAGCACAATATTTTTGGTCCTATGGAGATCCCCTTTGTACAGATGAGGAAACTGAGGCACAGAGAGGGCAAGCGGCTGGCTCAAGGTCATCATTTGAACCCAGGCGGACTAGCTTCAGAGTCTGGGTGCTTTATCACTCCTCTGTGCTGTGAGCCCCGGTGAGAGGCATTAAGACTCAAAATGAGACCAGCCTGAGCAAGAGCGAGACCCCATCTCTACTAAAAATAGAAAGAAATTATATGGACAGCTAAAAAATATATATATATAGAAAAAATTAGCCGGGCATGGTGGTGCATGCCTGTAGTCCCAGCTACTCGGGAGGCTGAGACAGTAGGATCGCTTGAGCTCAGGAGTTTGAGGTTGCTGTGAGCTAGGCTGACACCACGGCACTCACTCTAGCCTGGGCAACAGAGTGAGACTCTGTCTCAAAAAAAAAAAAAAAAAAAAAAAAAAAGACTCAAAATGAGAAGTATATAGATTTAAAAAACACACAAGTGGCTGGCCTGCGGGCCACCGGTTTTAGCCCCCTGCCCCAACCTGAGGATCTGAGCTCCAGGTCCTTGTTTGGATTCTCAGAGAGTCAGGGGACCTCCCACTGGTGGTAGGAGCATGTATTAAGCATCCAGTATGCCCTAGTACTTTATTTTTATTGTCCTTTACACTGCACAATCCTATGGGACCTTTGCTGTCCCAACTCACAGATGAGGAAACTGAGGCACAGAGATGTGACCACTTGCCCAGCGTCACACACAGCCAGCAGGTGGCAGAGGTGGGAATTCTAACTCAGGCCATCTAGACTCAGAACCCAAGCTCTTTAGTGAGGTCAGCATGCAGGCTTGGGGGGATGGGTCACAGCTGTGGGGACTCTGATTGATTTGTCTTAGGCAATTGTTTTCAGTCTGGGGCGATTTTGCCTCCCCTAGGGAATATTTGGCAATGTCTGGAGACATTTTTGGTTGTCACAAAGGGAAGGGGTGCTGCTAGCATCTACTGGATAGAAGTCAGGGCTGCTGCTCTGCATGCTACAATGGCCAAGACAGCCCCCACAACAAAGAGTCATTCAGCCCAAAACGTCAATAGAGCTAAGGCTGAGAAACCCTGGTCTAAGCTAAGCCCAACCCTCCCCCTCTCCGCCCCTTATCTTCTGGCCCCTTGGTCTCTGAGGCTCTTTGGGACTTGCTCCACTCCCCTGATCTGAGTCTTCCTCTCTGCCTACACCTCTGTTTCCCTCTGTCTCTCAACCTCTCAGAGATGTCTGTGACCCCTTAAAACTACAGAGCCCCTGGTGCCCTCTCCAGGGAGCAGGGACAAGAGGCAGGGTTGGAGGGAGGCCCAGAATGCTCCTCCAGGAACTTAGGTAGGGAGTCCCTTGATCCCTCAGGAGACCTGCTAGGGGAGGGGTGGGGAGATGCAACCTGGAAGATGCCTGCTCTCTCCCTGTGCCCTAGGGTAGGGGGGGTCTCAAAAAGACAGCCCTTGAGCCAGCCACAAACTTTTTTTTCTTGCCCACACAGTTTGAAATTTTGAATTTGTATGCCTCTACAAGGAACACACTTACCAATTAGCCACAATCCCCACTGCTCCCTATTGTCTCACATTGGACTCATTTCTCTCATTCATTTAATGACTGCTCTTGAATTTCAGACCCTAGTCTGGGGTGATATGATGCCAGAATTCGGGACAGGGTCTGAACTAGATAATGGGGAGTATCTTGACTGGTGACAATGTTTAAGGCCTAGTAGACTCTTGGGCCTCTCCCCCTCTCTCCCACCTCTGGCCATCAAGCCAGATTCTCACTGTCCTTCATACTCATTTTCTTCTCAGAAGAACACTCCAGCACATCTGGCTCCTGGTATCTAGCCCTGCATTGGGCAGCCTGAGGGCACTGATCGGTGAGTAAGGGGTATAGGCTGGGCCATGAACTAGCAGAGGGCTAGAGCCTGCCCCCCTGCACTGTCAGGCACAGAGCAAACACCAACAGTAATTAGTTATATTAGTGATAATGGCTAACATTTATTAGGCACTGACTATGTTTCCAGTTCTACACTAAATAACTTCCATGCATGATCTCATGTAACAAGTGTCTAAACCAGCATTGCTCAAAGAAAGGTCTTTGAAATCGATCAACAGTCAGAAATATACTTGCTTTGCAACCCTGTGTGTACTCACTGTATGTATGTAAATACATACAGTAAGTATACAAAAGAGTACTTTCCCTTGACTTTATGATTTTTAAAAATTGTATTCTACAATGTATTTTTAAAAAATTCTCAGCCGGGCCCAGTGGCTCACACCTGTAATCCTAGCACTCTGGGAGGCTGAGGCTGGGTGGATCGTTTCAGCTCAGGAGCTCGAGACTAGCCTGAGCAAGAGCGAGACCCCGTCTCTACTAAAAATAGAAAGATATTATATGGACAACTAAAAATATATAGAGAAAAAATTAGCCAGGCATGGTGGCGCATGCCTGTAGTCCCAGCTACTCAGGAGGCTGAGGCAGGAGGATCACTTGAGCCCAGGAGTTTGAGGTTGTTGTGAGCTAGGCTGACGCCACGGCACTCTAGCCCGGGCAACAGAGTGAGACGCTGTCTCAAAATAAATAAATAAATAAATTCTCAAGGGCCACTAAAGTCACAAGTAGAAGGGACTGACTAGAAATGGTCACAAGAGAAGTATTTGGGGTGATGGGAATAGTCTCTACCTCAATTGTGGGGCTATGCAATGTGGGCTTTTGTCAAAACTCATCAACTATACACCTAAAAAGAGTGAATTTGCTGGGTGCAGGGGCTCACACCTGTAATACCAACACTTTGGGAGGCCAAGGCAGGAGGATCCCTTGAGGCCGGGAGTTCAAGACCAGCCTGGGCACCAAAGTGAAACTCCGTGTCTACAAAAATTTTTTAAAAAAATTAGCCAGCTGTAGTGGTGCGCACCTGTAGTCATAGTTACTTGGGAGGCTTCACCAGGAGGATCGCTTGAGCCCAGAAGTTTAAGGTTGCAGTGAACTCTGACGAAGCCATTGGACTCTAGACTGGGTAAGAAAGTGAGATCCTGTCTCAAAAAAAAAAAAAAAAAAAAACACAAGTGAATTGTATTGTGGGTAAGTACATCTCAATAAACTCAAATAAAAACAAGATCCGCAAAAGTGATTTCATAATCCATGGTTTACTTATGACCCACAGTTTGGAAAACACTGGGAGGAAGGAAAGGGGAATGAATGAATGAGGAAAGGAAAGGAGGGAGGAAAGTGGATCAGTATTTAAATCAGGGAGATTTCACATGAGATTTGGATTTCCTGCTTCTCTTAGGCAATCTAAGGGTCTGGTCCCGCAGGGAGCCAAGTTTGAGAGGTCTGACCTGCTTTCTCAGCCAGCCCAGTGCTGGGCACTCCAGGGTGACTCACCCTCTCCCGAGGTGATTTGGTTTGGGTGAGATCCAGGGAAAACAGAAAGTAAAGGGGAGGCAGGAGTCCAGAGCTTTGGGGGAAGAAAGGACAAAAGTCACAGGATCAGAGCAGGGGAGGGAAGTGACGGGGTGAGAAACTGAAAAGGAAAAGGGAACAGAAAGCCAGGAGACAGAATGAAATTTGGTGCGGGGTCTGCCCGGGCATGTCCACGCCAGGTGCCCGGGGCTTCCCTCTCGCGATGGGTCCCGGGCCATATTCGTGGTGAGTGTGGCCAGGTGTGCATGCTCCAGAGTGTGTCCTTTCGGTGGGCCAGTTAGCAGGAACCCATCACAGGTGTGACTTTGTGACTATGTGTCGGGGGTCAGTTTCTTCTATGTCTGATTTGATCTACGTTCTGAGTGTCACTTTCTGATAGTTTCAATATGTTAGCACGGAAACTGCAGGGGTGTGTTTGTGCGTGTCCCTGTGGGAGTATGGTTTGGATTAGGCTGTGTGTCCAGGTGTCCCGTGTAACAGGTGTGTGTGTGTGTGCGCGCGTGTCTCCAGCTGCGCCTATCAGGAAGTTTGTATTTCCTGGTAAGCACTCAGCCAGAGTCTGTGTGGGTGCACCATTCTGTGTGTGCTTTGTGAGTGCTCAGTGGGGATGTTTGTGAACACGGTTGTGGGTCTCCCTGTGCTCATCAGTTGGGTGTCTGTACAACTATCTGTGGCCTGTCATTGGGTCAGTTTGCCTGTCTGGGAGACCCTGTCTGCTAGTCAGTCTGTTTATTTGGTCTAGCTGTG
The DNA here is from genome assembly GCF_041146395.1 of Eulemur rufifrons. Lineage (NCBI taxonomy): Eukaryota > Metazoa > Chordata > Mammalia > Primates > Lemuridae > Eulemur > Eulemur rufifrons. The sequence goes on along the minus strand of NC_091006.1, from coordinate 11,558,698 downwards.
TGTCCCATCAGTGTGAGTTTGTGTGCTATGGCCCTGTCCATAGGGTGCATTTGTGTGACTGTGGCCTTGTGTCTGTGAATCGGTATGTCCCCTTGGCTCTGTGAGCACGTGACTTTGTGTACCCCGGAGCGCCAGTCGGTCCGTCGGTGTGCATGCCTCTGGTCTCTGGGGGTGTGGATCTGTGGGTCCCAGTCAGTGTGTCAGTGTGTCAGTGTGTGTGTCCGACTGTCCCGGTGTCCGGGCGTCCCCGCCAGCGCGCCTCGGTCCTCCTCTTCCCGGGCCAGGCCCCGGGCCGCCCCCGGCTGCAGGGAAACCCCCCGCGCGGATGTGGGGGGGCGCGGCGCGCGCCTGCAAGTCCCGACTTGTCCGCGGCGGCGGGCGGGGCCGTGGCGTCACGCGGGGGCGGGGCGTGGGACCCGCCGGGCAGGGGCGGGGCGGGGCGGGGCGGCCGCGGAGCGGGCCCGGGATCCGCCGGGCGGCCTGAGACGCGGCGCGAGCCACATGCGAGCGGGCGGCTGGCGGCAGCGGCGGCAGCACTAGCGAGATCAGCAGCGGCGGCCACGACGCGGACGCGCCTGCGGCCCGGAGAGCAGCAGCAGCAGCAGCAGCAGCAGCAACAGCAGCCGCCACTGCAGTTAGAGCAGCAGCAGCAGCAGCAGCCGCCGCAGCGAGCGGCGCTCGGCGGGCGCGCCCTCCTGCAGGAAGCCGCCCGCCCCCCATCACCGCCCCCTCCGGCGTGTTCATGCCCCCGGGGTGAGTGTGAGCACCCGGAATCCCCGCCGGTGGCGATCGTTAAGGCCGGGTGGGCTCCCTGGAGGAGGTGACGGGAGTGCACTCAGAGAGCAGTGCGGGCGCCCTGCATTCCTACACCTTGCCTCCCCCCACCCCCTTGAGGGAGCCTGGACTGGGGTCGCTGGGCGGGAGGCACTTAGGCAGTCGGGCGCCCAGTCTGGGCGCACAGGTGCCTCAGCGGTCTGGCGGGTTTGTTTACAAACAATGGGGTGCGGGCTCGGCAGCGCCCCCTGGTGGCCAGTGTGGCCCGGGGAAGAGAGTCGACCCCAGGTTGCCCCAGCCCCCCAGTCCGGGAGGGGCGGGGGGTGGGGGGGCGGCACAGAGGGGCGGCCACACCCAGGGCGCGCACCCGCTGGGGGCGGCGACAGGGGGCGGCTCGTGGGCCGTGGAGTCTGCGGCTTCTGCGGGCGGGGGCTGCGCCCCAGCAACAGCCGGTTATTGGCCCCGCGCTCGCCTGGCGGGCGGGGCGGGCGCACGTGGCGGCGGTGGGGGGGGTGCTGTGACAGCGGAGGGGGCGTCTGGGACCGCCGTGGGAGCGCGCGTGTGCGGGGTTGTGGATCTGCAGGTGTCTCGCCTGGGTGTGTGCGTGTGTCTGGCTCCGAGTTTGTGCTGGGGTCTCCAGGGAGTGGTGGTGTCAATCCAGAGGAATGTTGGGGTTTCTGACCCGTCGGGGTGTAGGCGTGAGTCCCCGCGTGTGTTTGTGTGGGGTTCTGTCAGCGCGTGCCGTGCCCGCGGGGCGGGTGTACCTGTGTGTGTGTTCTCTGTCAGAGTTGCCTGTGTGTGCTGTTTGGGGGCGATTTTGTGAGTCCGCGTTGCCTGTGTGTGTGATCGTGGTGTGTCTGTGTGTTGCTTGAGTGAGCTGGTTGTGTGTTTATGTGTGTGTGTCTTTCCTGAGTGTGTTGTGTATGTGTGCTTGTGTGTCCTGCCCTGTGTGTACTGGCTTGTCTGTGGCTGTCTCCCTGCGCGTGTCCCCGGGGCATGTGCCTCTGCCCCGTTTCTGATGGTGTACCTGCTGCATGCCGCTGGCTGTCTTCTGTCCAGGTGACTGTGTGAGTTGTCAGGTGTGTGTGCGTGGCGGGGGGTTGTCTCAGTCTGTGTTTGGCTGGTGCGTCTGGCACCAGCGTCTGGGAATTGAGGACCGAGGCTCTGTGGGGTCTGTGCAGCGCAGGCGGTGGGTGCTGCTGACAGCCTCTTGGATGGAGCTGTGTCTGAGTCTCTGCGTGTGTGTGTGTGTGTGTGTGTGTGTGTGTTGGGTCTGAGGGGCTTGTCTCTGTGCTCGCTGGCTCATGTGTGTCATGTGGGCTGCGTGTGTGTAGTGTTTATGTCAGTCACGTGAGACCAGTGTTTTCTGTCGGAGCTCGAGGTGTGTGTGCTGCTGGGCTGTGTGGGATTAGAGTTGGCTGTTGGGCGTGTGTGTGTGTGTGTGTGTGCACGTGTGTCCGTGCTGACAGTTGGTGATGGTGTTTTGGGGTTAGGAGAGGAGGGTGGGTTGGTGTCTGCGTGTCATCGGTGATGCGTCGGTGTCTGATGGCATGTGCCTGCGTCCTGAGCTCCGAGAGTTGGTGGCATGTGGCTGTGTTTTGGTGGTGTTGAGCTGTGTGTGTCCGCGGGTGTCTGTTTCATGTTGATATGTAGGTGAGTCCTGAGGTGTGTAGGTCTTACCTCTCGGGTGGGGTGTGTGTGTGGGGAGCATGTTGCTGGAGAATTCAGGCAGTGCCTATTTTGTGTGGGTTTTTGTGTGTTTGTGTGTGTCTCTGGGCATGGCCATAGTGGGTCAGTGTGAGACTTTGACAGTTTGTATACGTGTGTTGGGGGTCGGAGGGGTGGGCTGTGCCAACCAGTGTGCAGTGTACCTAGCGTGCTTGTGATGGTCTGTCTGTGTGTGTATGTCCCTGTTTTGGTCTCTGTGTGTGTGCGTGTGTGTCTTGTGTAGTCAGTGGCAATGTCTAAGATGGGATCATCTCAGCGTTTGTGTGCAAGTGGGAGACAGGGTGGGAGGGCTGGCCAGTTGCGAGTCCTGTGTGTATGTGTTGTGAACTCTTCACTCACTCCCCATACACACCCCCAACAGTCTTCTCATCTGGGTCTGTGTGAGCCCCCGTGTGTGTCGTGGAGCCCTCACTGCCTCCTGCCCTCCCTGTGTGCCCATCACTGTGTCTGGGAAGTTAGTCCCACCAGCCCATGCTCTGTGTGGGTCCTGGGTAGAGTGGATTTGTGTTGTGGGGCTGTCACAACCCACACACACACACCTGACAGACCCCTCCGTCTGGGTCCTGTACCTCCTGCTCCCTCGTGTGCCCATCTCCGTGTGTCCTGGCCAGCCCGATCCCCGTGTCATCCCAGTTGGGTGTGTCTTGGGGGGGCCATCACCCCTCCGCATCACACACACCTGCCCTTCTCTCCGTCTAGGATCTGAGCCCGGGGCCGGTGCACTGTGGGGCCCTGGCGCCCCCTGCACTTCCCTGCTGACCTGCTTCTCCCTCGTGTCCCGCAGGCCCCAGGGAGCGCCATGGCCCGCGCACGCCAGGAGGGCAGCTCCCCGGAGCCCGTAGAGGGCCTGGCCCGCGACGGCCCGCGCCCCTTCCCGCTCGGCCGCCTGGTGCCCTCCGCAGTGTCCTGCGGCCTCTGCGAGCCCGGCCTGCCCGCTGCCCCCGCCGCCCCCGCCCTGCTACCCGCTGCCTACCTCTGCGCCCCCACCGCCCCGCCCGCCGTCACCGCCGCCCTGGGGGGCCCCCGCTGGCCTGGGGGTCCCCGCAGCCGGCCCCGAGGCCCACGCCCGGACGGTGAGTGCCCGCCCCACGCCCGGGATGGAGGGAGCTGGGGAAGGAGAGGGCCCAAGAGCCACCGAGGAACTGGAGAAGTGGGAGCGGAGGGGGGTGGGGGAGCCCGGCCGGGCCACTGGGAGGGTGTGGCCAATGTGGTCTTTGTGTTGCAAGAAGCAGGAAGACGGAGTGGGAGGCTGGGGGTGGAGGGGCCAGGTCGAGTGGGAAGTCCCTCCTGGAATCTGACTGCAGTCCCCGAGTGGCAGCCCGCTGCCTTTTCCGGGCCTCAGGCAACAGCTGTTTCCCAGTTCCCCTCCCCCAGTCTGGGTCCCCTTGACCCCCTTGAGGATTGCAGTGGAAGAGAGTGTGGGCAGAGTGGGAGGATTGTCACCTCTGGACTTTGGGGAGGGGTCGAGGGGCCCCCGGCCTTTATTTGCATCTCTTTGGCCCGCGCTGGCCCTCTCCCCGGTCCGGGAGGAGGAAGGAGAGGGGGAGGGGCCATTGTGTTGGGAAAGTCCCCTCGGGGAGTGGGTGAGTCTTGGGGAGGGAAGGGTTAAAGGTCCCCTGCCTGATGGGCTGTTAACCCTGTGGTGCCCGGGGAGCCTCATCCCTGCCAGCACACACTGTAGCAGGGGAACGATTGTCCTGGTTTCCCCCATCCCCCATCCTGTCCCTGGAGCCCAGGGGTGTAAGAAAAGAGAAAACTCAGTTACTGGCTGCGGGGGATAAGGACCCCGATTTGCAGACCCGAGTCACAGACGTGGAAATTGAGGCCCTGGTTTTGGGCCTTAGTGAGCCCTCATGCCAGGACCTGGTGTGGTGGGACAAGCCGCAAGCCGGGGAGTCGGGGATGGCGCGGAGAGACCTCCGGGGAGCTCAGAAGTGGGTGGGGGTGGGGCAGGAAGGCCTCTCCCGGGTCCCAGTCCCCAGGCCCGTGCTCCGAAGCCGCCACAGTCTGGCCTTCTGGTCTCCAGGACTCTGCCACATCCGGGGGTGTGGCTTCACTGTGGTTGGACACGAGAGGGAAGGAGACCTGAGGCTTGTGACTCTGGGTGGGGTCAGTCGCTGTATCCCTGAATGACCTTGGGACACTTTTTAACGACGGGTCTCAGTTTCCCTGTCTGTCTAATGGAACAGGCAACATTTGCTCCTGTTGTGGAACAGAGGTCCTCAGTCGGACAAGAGAAAGGACTTGCAGCCTGACACGGGCAGTGGGGAGTCAGCTGGGGTCAGACAGGTGACCCCAGAGAGGCCTTCCCAGGTCCCCTTACTGCTTCCTAGTGCTTGGGGAGGAGGAGCCGAGAAATCTGGCTCTAAGAGGGGAAAAAAGGAATCGCTAGAAATGAGGCGGGGAACAGAGAACCCAGGTGGCCGGGAAAGGGCGAAGCAGGCCCTGGCTACCGGGGTTCCTCCTGGACACCCCAGGGCCTGAGGGCTGGTGGGTGGTGACCACGCCCCTCTGCTTCTCCAAGGTCCTCAGCCATCACTCTCGCTGGCAGAGCAGCACCTGGAGTCGCCCGTCCCCAGCGCCCCGGGGGCCCTGGCGGGCGGTCCCACCCAGGCGGCCCCGGGAGTCCGGGGGGAGGAGGAGCAGTGGGCCCGAGAGATCGGGGCCCAGCTGCGGCGGATGGCGGACGACCTCAACGCGCAGTACGAGCGGCGGGTAAGTGCTGGGGGAGGGGTAGACGGCAGGTGGGACTTCCCGCCGGGGAGGGGGCTGCAGGCGGGCCCCGCCAGATGTGCGGCAGCTGCTGCCCTGCGCGGCGGGGTCGCGCCGGGGACGGGCAGGTGGGGGACGGGCAGGTGGGGGGCGGGGGCGGCGGGCCCGCGGAGCCGCCGGTGGGCCCTGCGACACGGCTGGCTCGGCCCTAGCGGGCACAGAGGCCGCCGCGAGAGCCGCGCCGCGCCCGTGGCCCGCGGCCGCGGGGACTGAGGGCGGCGCTCGGCGGAGCAGCTCATATATCCCGGGCTATTTATAGCCGGTGAGTCAGCAGCGGCGGCGTGGCCGCGCCCGCCCCCGGCTCCCGCTCCCGCGCGGCCGCAGCGCGCTCTCGGCTTCCCGGGCGCCGGGCGGGCAGGGGGGTGGGGGAGGGCCCGGGAGCCCCGCCCCACGAGAGCCCCTCCCCCCAAAGCCTCGGCAGCCTCTTTAAAACAACATTGGAAGCCTGCAGCAGCGGAGAGTGACAAACATCCTGCGCCCACCGCCCCGCTCTGCCCGGGCTGCACTGCAGCCGCATTCTTGCTCCCTAAGACACTAAACAAAACAAAAATACGGATGTTGTGAAGCTCCTTGTGCCCCTCCCCATCCCTGTCCCCTCTCTCCTTGCAAAGGAAACCTTCAAGTTTTTGGCATGCCTCGGCCCCCTGCAGGTGCTGGTTCTCTTACTGCGCATTTACCAGCCCGGGAACAATGCGTAGGATTACGGGGCACTTTTAGCTGAACGTGCAAAGCTGCGGTGTTTGTTCTCTGCCAGCTGCTTCTCCCCTCGGAGTCGTGTTTGAGATTCACCCATGTGGGCCGAGGCGCCTTCATGCATCCATTTTCACTGCTACGTAGTATTCTATTGGATGGGCACAGGATCCCCGTCGATGGATATTTAGGATATAGTTTAAAATATATTTCAGATTTGATTCATTGGCTTCTTCGCCTTCCAACCCGTGCACATCTCGGGAGCAGCCCCCGTGTGTGTCTCCAGAGTGGACCCCTGGGTGGCCTGCCTGCCATCAGCCTTACTAGACCACTGCTAGCTTGCTCGCCAGGGTGGCGATGCCAGGTGGCAGCCGCAGCAGCGTGACTGGCAGGTTTTTGAAGTTCTGCTGATCTGATGTGCCCCCATGGCCCCCATGCGGGGACCTTTAGGACATTTAGCTGTCCTGTAAAATGGGTTTCTTCTCTGCTCTGTGTCCCAAGGGGGATTAGGTGGACCCTGCCTCGCACAGGGCCTGGCCCTGCACTCAGTGTGGGCTGTCTGTGGCAGAGTGCTGGAGCTATTCGGACAGTTCTTAGTATTTTTCATTTTTACTGGTGGGGAGTCTTTCCTCGTGCCTGGCTTCCTTCCTCCGTCCCCACTGCCTGGCGTTTTCAAGCTGAGCGGGTCCTAGGGCGTGGTCTTCATCCTGCCCCTGGGGACAGGGCAGGGGTTTCCCCGAGGTCACACGCATCCCAGCTCTGCCTGGAAGTCCTTGTGCGAAGCCTCAGCACAGGTGGTGAACTGTTCCCTGTTCACCTCCTTCCAGAGATTGTTCTAGAACTGCTGAGACTGTGGGCTCCCTGTTCCTTTTTTCCCTTCTCACCAGCCTTTGAGAGGAGGGCAGGACGGGTTGCAGTCCAGCCCCATCCTTCAGCCCTGGCGTGAGTCTGGTGGGTGGCTTTCTCATCTGTATGGTAGGGATGGGTGGTCACAGCTAACATGGGCAGAGAACTTGCCCTGTTCCGGGCTCTGCGCTGAAACCATTCTGTCTGCATCCTCTCCCGCCTCGTCTCCTGTGGCCCAGGTGGGCGGAGGAGCCGGGAAAAGTTTGGTGAGGGTGTAACCCGCCCCTCTCTGCCCTTCCACGTGACCACCCACATTCTGTCACTGCACAGGCCCATGCTAACCTCCCCTTCTCTCTCTTTTCCTAGAGACAAGAGGAGCAGCAGAGACACCGCCCCTCGCCCTGGAGGGTCCTGTACAATCTCATCATGGGACTCCTGCCCTTACCCAGGGGCCACAGAGCCCCTGAGATGGAGCCCAATTAGGTGCCTGCACCCGCCCGGTGGACGTCGGAGACTTGGGGGGCAGGACCCTCCCACCTCCTGACACCCTGGCCAGCACGGGGGACTTTTTCTGCACCATGTAGCATACTGGACTACCAGCCCTGCCTGTCCCAGGGGCGGGCCGGGACAGCCACTCCAGCCCCGGCCCAGCCTGGGGTGCACTGACGGAGATGTGGACTCCTGGGTCCCTGGCAAGAAGCCAGGGGAGGGAGGGCTGACGGATTCAGCATCTGAAGGCGGCGGTGACCGAGGGGGTGGGGACCGAGCCGCCCGCCTCTGCCGCCCACCACCATCTCAGGAAAGGCTGCTGGTGCTGGCTGCCCGTTCCAGCTGCAGGGGTGACACTGGGGGGTCTCCTCCCCGTGTTCCTTCACTTCGGGCCTGGCCGAAGGCCCCTGGTGCTTTGCCCCCTCCTCCTGGGGAGGGGGCCTGTGAAGAGCAAATGAGCCAAACCTGACCACTAGCCTCCTGGAGACAGAGAATGGGGTGCGTCTGACGGCTGCCCCAGCCCAGCACCCAGCCATCTTCCCTGAGCCAGCGGCGGGTGGTGGGCATGCCTGCCTCACCTTCATGGGGGGTGGCCAGGAGGGGCCCAGACTGTGAATCCTGTGCTCTGCCCGTGACCACCCCCCGCCCCATCAGTCCCATTGCATAGGTTTAGAGAGAGCACGTGTGACCACTGGCATTCATTTGGGGGGTGGGAGATTTTGGCGGAAGCCGCCCCAGCCTTAGTCCCCAGGGCGAAGCGCTGGGGGGGAGACCGGGAGTCAGGGAGGGGGGAATCTCGGAAGAGGGAGGAGTCTGGGAGCGGGGAGGGATGGCCCAGCCTGTAAAATACTGTATATGCGCTGCTGTAGATACCGGAATGAATTTTCTGTACATGTTTGGTTAATTTTTTTTGTACATGATTTTTGTATGTTTCCTTTTCAATAAAATCAGATTGGAACAGTGGATACTCTTTCTGCTCGCATTGCGCACGGCATGGCCTTGGGGAGGCTCCGTGAGCCCGGTGCGGTGGGGGGGGGGTTGAGGGGGGTGGGAGAGGTGCTCCCCACGCCCGTAGCTGTAGCTAAAGGAAGGCGAAGGAGCACAAAGGGGGCTTGATGTTGAGTGAATGAATGAATGACCCATAATGTACTCAGAGGCACCACTGTGACAAGAAGCTGGAGACATGTTGGTCACGAGACAGACCTTGTCCCCACCCTCCCGGGGCAGAAGGGGACATCCGGCCTTGCTCTGGGATCCGCCTTGGGCTGCCTGTCCAGCTGGAGGGGCACCTGGAGCCAAGATCAGAGCGAGGCCTCGCACCCACCTGGCACAGGACGCGGTGCTGAATGACTATAGAAAGGGGAGCGCCCACTGTTACCTTCCTGAAAACAGGGCGACCGGCCACGTGCTGTCCTTGGGCCCTTCCCACAGCTGATGGGCACAGACCTCAGTGAGCAGCAGGGCGTGTAATACGTACAGGCACAGGTTCAGACCCCAGCTCTGTCCCTTCCTGGCTGTCCTCACCGCTATCGGGGTGCTCAGGGGAAATGGGCCGTCTGAGAGGCCAGGGCACGGTAAGCAGGAACCACTCTGGACAGGAATTTGACAAAACCATGTGCTGTGGTGTAAGTGTGTCCCCCAAAGTTCATGTGCTGGAAACTTAATCCCCCACCTCCCTCTCCCAAGAGCTGCCCTCCACCGCGGTATGACGCAGCAGGAAGACCCACACCAAATGCTGGCCCCTCGGTCTCGGACTTTCCAACCTCCAGACTCATGAGCCTATAGATTCCTGTTCATTATAACTACCCAGCCTGGGGGATTCTGCTATGGCAGCACAAAACAGACTAACAGCCCGCATCAAGCTGAGAATACACATACTTTGCACCAGGAAATGCCCTCCTTGGGTGTCTCCCTCACAAGAAAATGGATGTGTACGAGTAGCCAAGTGTTGTCAACACACAAAACGAACCATATAAGTATCCAACGTCAGCTGAGAGGGTAAAGTCTGATCTAGTCATACAACGGAATGACTGATCGAGTCATACAACAGTAGTTAGCTGGAATGACCTAGAACTCTACCAACATGAGAAAACAAACAATGGTGATCAAAAATATGTGAGCGGCCAAATGATGGTGGGAACCTGGGTGTTTATCATTCCTTCTGTCTGTCTTCATGCTTAAGCACTGTAAACAGGGCCAAGGCCACAGCGAGTGTCCACACCCAGGCTACCTGGCAACGAAGCCCTGCTCGGTCCTCCCTGTGGCACCCATTCCCATCACTGCCTCTCCTTTTGAATAATATTTCATGGAATCATTGATATGGGTGAATTTAGGTCTGCCATTTTGTTTCCCATTTGTCCCATTTTTGTTCCCATTTCTCTTTTCCTGCCTTCTCTTGGATTACTTGAAAAATCCATTGAAATTTATGTTTTGGTGTTTTAACTATTATCTCTTAGCATTTCTTTTTTTTTTTTTTTTAATTTATTTTTTCTTTTTTGAGACAGAGTCTCACTCTGTTGCCCAGGCTAGAGTGCCTCAAACTCCTGGGCTCAAGCGATCCTCCTGCCTCAGCCTCCCGAGTAGCTGAGACTACAGGCATGCGCCATCATGCCCAGCTAATTTTTTCTATATATATTTTTAGTTGTCCATATAATTTCTTTCTATTTTTAGTAGAGGCGGGGTCTTGCTCTTGCTCAGGCTAATCTCGAACTCTTGAGCTCAAACGATCCACCCGCCTCGGCCTCCCAGAGTGCTAGGATTACAGGCGTGAGCACTCGGCCAGCATTTCTTTTGTAGTATTGCACTAGGAGTTACAAAAACACATCCTCACCTTCTCAGGGTCTATTTAAAGTTAATATGGTGCCACTTCACTTAGAGCGTAGAAACCTTTAGACGATATAGGTCTGTTTACCGTCTGCTGCCCCATCCTTTGTTTAATGTTATACCTGTCATATGAGTTACATCTACATAATCATTTTTTTAGAGACACATAGGCTATAGTACAGTGGTGTGATCAGAGTTCACTGCAACCTCAAATTCCTGGGCACAAATGATCGTCCTGCCACAGCCTCCCAAGTAACTGGGACTACAGGTACCTACCACCACACCCAGCTAATTTTTTTTTTTTTTGCTAGAGACGGCAGTCTTATTATGTCATTATATTGCCCAGGCTGGTCTCGAACTCCTGGCCTCAAATAATCCTACTGCCTCCGCCTCCCAAAGTGTTGGGATTATAGGCATGAGCCACCACACCCAGCCCACGTCTATACACATTATTACAGGACAATGTAATAACATTTACTTTAAATAGTCATATAAATTTCCAAGAAACACAGGCAAGGCTGGGCGAGGTGGCTCGTGCCTGTAATCCTAGCATTCTGAGAGGCCGAGGCGGGAGGACCACTCGAGGTCAGGAGTTTGAGACCAGCCTGAGCAAGAGCGAGACCCCCGTCTCTACTAAAAATAGAAAGAAATTATTTGGACAGCTAAAAAATATATATATAGAAAAAATTAGCCGGGCATGGTGGCACATGCCTGTAGTCCCAGCTACTCAGGAGGCTGAGGCGGAAGGATTGCTTGAGCCCAGGAGTTTGAGGTTGCTGTGAGCTATGCTGATGCCACGGCACTCTAGCCGGGGCAACAGAATGAGACTCTGTCTCCAAAAAAAAAAAAAAAAAAGAAAGAAAAAAAGAAACACAGGCATAAGATTTTTTTTTGTAATCTTCCATCTCCAGTGCTCTTCAGTCCATCCTGGTGTTCCAAGTTTCTCCCAGTGTCATCCCCTTAAGCCTGAAAAATTTCCATTAGCATTCCTTACAGTGTATTTCTGCTGTCCAAATTCTCTTAATTTTCTTCTATCTGAAAGTATCTATTTCAACATCTGGAAGGACATTTTCACAGGTTGACACAGTTTTCTTTCAGTGTTGTAAAGACAGTTTCACTGTCTCCTGGCTGCCATCATTTTTTTTTTTTTTTTAATTTCACAGCTAATTTCTTTCTACTTTTTTAGTAGAGCCGGGGTCTCACTCTTGCTCAGGCTGGTCTCAAACTCCTGAGCTCAAACGATCCTCCCGGCTCGGCCTCCCAGAGTGCTAGGATTACAGGCGTGAGCCATGGCACCCGGCCTGGCCTCCATCATTTTTGGTGAGAAATCCAGAGCTCCCTGTTTGTGATGTCATTTTTGTTACTTTGCTCTCAAGATTTTTTTCTTCATTTCTGGTTTTTATATTGACTACGATATGTCTAGATATGGTTTTCTTCATATTTATCCTGTTTGGGATTCACTGAGCCTTTTAAAGCTGTTAATTTCTCTTTCACCAAACATCAGAAGTTTGGGGGCCATTATTTATCCAAATATTTGTTCTTCCCCATTCTCTCCTCTCCTTCTGGGACTCTGACTACAGGTGTTAGACCTGTTGATAGTGTCCCACAAGACCCCGATATTTAATTTTTTCCCCTCCTTTTAGACTAGAAAATTTCTATTAATCTATTTCCAGTTCAGTGATTCTTTACTCTCTCATCTCCATTCTGCTATTAGGTCTACTCAGTAAATTTTTAAATTTCATTTGGTAAAATTTATCAGTCCTATAACATCCATATGTTTTTTTTTTTTTTTTTAACTTTTTCTACTTCTCTGTGGAGACTACCTATTTCTCATCACTACACACATATTTTATTTTACCTCATGGGCATAGTAGTAATAACTGCTTTAAAGTTATTTACTGCATTTGGGTCCTATAAAGTAATTACAGCATTTGGGTCCTCTTGGTCCTCTCTGTTCCCCTAAGAATGGGTCACATTTTCCTGATTCTAAGTATATCAGGGAATTTTGGATTATATCCTGGATATTATGCATGTTATGTTGTAGGCCCTCTGGATTCTGTTATATTCCTCCAAAGAGTGTTAATATTTTTGTTAGACTCAAACTGCACACTCCTGCAGTGCATGACAGCCCAAATCCCAGTCCACATCAGTCTGGCTTTGAATCTGCCCCAAGCATTCCCAGTCCGAGAGTCAACAAGATACTACGCCTGAATCTATACACATAACTTGGGTTTCCCGTCCTTGGAGCTATCCTTTCCAGGTCTACCTTGCTTTTCTAGTAGTTATGGTTACTCCAGGCTCTGTCCTCTGGTTCTTCAGGCTAGTAAGACAGCTGGTTTTCTACCTGAGTTTTAGCTACCTGGTACTGTGCTGGGGCTACAGTCCTCAGGTTAAAGCTGTCAGAAAAACAAATAAAAGAAACTCGTCGGGTGTTGGGTTCTTGCAGTTTTCAACTCCTTCCAAAAATCTACCTGCTTGTTTTCACTTTCTGGAGCTGTCAAATACCTGGATTTTTTTTTTTTTTTTTTTTTGTCTAGAATTTATAGTTATCTGCAGGAGTGCTTGTCTGTTAGAAACTTGCTCTACCATACCAGAAATAGAACTCTTACCTCTTCCTTTTTTATAGAATGGAACCTATCATATTCTGGGGCTAAAAGTGGGAAATCCCACCCCACCAGTTAGGTTAGCTAAAAAGAAGCAGAGATCTAGGGACAGTCACAGCCAGAGAAGGCCACATTTTATAAGTCCAAAGCGCTCCTAGAGGCCGGGCGCAGTGGCTCACGCCTGTAAATCCTAACACTCTGGGAGGCCGAGGCGGGAGGATCGCTCGAGGTCAGGAGTTTGAGACCAGCCTGAGCAAGAGCGAGACCCCGTCTCTACTAAAAATAGAAAGAAATGATCTGGACAGCTAAAAATATATAGAAAAAAATTAGCCGGGCATGGTGGCACATGCCTGTAGTCCCAGCTACTCGGGACGCTGAGGCAGAAGGATCGCTTGAGCCTAGGAGTTTGAGGTTGCTGTGAACTAGGCTAACGCCACCGCACTGTAGCCCGGGCAACAGAGCGAGACTACTCTGTCTCAAAAAAAAAAAAAAAAAGAACCAAAACAACAACAACAAAAAGGGCTCCTAGAAAAACAAAAAAGAGGGATCAGTTGTTCCAAAGGGAAACGCCTAGGTTATCTATGTAGCCATCTCCCTTGGAACCAAGGTGCTGAGAGGTCCTGCAACTTAGTAGGGCTGACACGCAGAGGACCTGGCAGTGAGGCCCTCAGCTAAGCCACTACCACTTGCAAATCATGCAAACTTAAGTAAACTAATCCCACCTTGGAACCAGCACCCTCAATCTGCCTCCAAATGTTCCCAATCTGCAAAGGTTGCTTCTGGAAAGAAAAGACTTTTCACTGTTCACACGATTCTTTTTTCCCACCTTAAAAAATATTACTGTGTATCTCCGTAAACCTTTCAATTCTGTGCCACATGAATTATGTATCCAAACAACAACAACAATGTAAAGAAAAAAACAACCAAAAAACAAAAACAAAACTGGTCACTGTAAATGCTACCATCTTACAGCCTTTTGAAAAGCAACACCTAAAACACATTTCTATACTCTCTAACCCTGGAATTTGGCTTTGGGGAGTCTTTCCTAAGTATGCACAAAGAAAACAAGCTCAATATCACTCATCAGCAGACTGATTAAATAGCTTATGGTTCATCTGCGGTTTTGGAATTTGATGCATGAGGCACTGACAAGGATGTCCAAGACATACTGAGAAACAAACATGTTGCAGAAAAATAGTTATTTATGAATATGCATCATAGTAGCTAACATTGAGCAATTTCTACTCAAAGAATGAATTAATTCATTTAATCCCCACACATGTGAGGAATGTACTGCTCTTAACCCCATTTTACAGACGGGGCAACAGAAGTACAAAAAAAAATCACTTTCCCAAGGTCACGCAGCTAAGTGGTAGAGTCTACGTTTGAACCTGGTCGTCTGGAAGGGTTGACTCTCAACAGTTGCCATTTGGTGACCTCCAGGAGTACGTATGAAAGGGGATACAGCTAACATGTTCAAAAAGCATCTCATGTTTCTCTCCCAAAACAGAGTTTAGCTGTGAAATCAGCTGCTCCTGTTTTGTGGCTAACATTGAGCTGACAGGCTGCACGAAGTGGTGGAGAGGCATCCTTTTACTCTTTAGGCTTGTAGATTGCTTGAATGTTTTAAAAGCTTAAAAATAAAATCTACCTGCCCTTCTGGAGCAGGTTGAAGACCCTCTCTCAGCACCTGGGCCTGAATGTTTTCTAGTGACTACTGGGTCTCAGGGCCTTGTGAAAGCAATGCCCGAATCTCCTGGTTTTCACTGAGCTAACAAGAAGCAGTGCCACGGAGTACCAATATCTACTCAGCATCCCGCGGAGAAGCCTTCCCACTCAGCCCCGATTCCAGCCCTTACTTGCGAGGTGAGGCTGTTTCCTTGTCTGCAATATGGGCAAGACAATGGTATCTGCCCCCATGGGGTTGCTGTGGGCATTCAAACAATTTGAAGTACAAGGATTTTGAAAGCTATCAGGCAGGTAGCATGGCTATAATGAATGTTAGCTATTATTATCAAACTTTTGACTTCCCAACTGCAACCTAGGCCTCCACTTCCACAACTGTAGTGGGCTAATAGGACATACGTCAAAAGATACGTAAATTTACCACACACACACAAAAAAGGTGGGGCATGGTGGCTTACACCTGTAATCCTAGCACTCTGGGTGGCCCCGAGATGGGAGGCTCGCTTGAGGTTGGAGGACCAGCCTGAGCAAGAGTGAGATCGTCTCTCTACAAAAAATAGGAAAAATTAGGCCAGGCGCGGTGGCTCATGCCCGTAATTCTAGCACTCTGGGAGGCCGAGGTGGGAGGATCGCTCAAGGTCAGGAGTTCGAGACCAGCCTGAGCAAGAGCGAGACCCCATCTCTACTAAAAATAGAAAGAAATTATTTGGACAGCTAAAAAACATACATATAGAAAAAATTAGCTGGGCATGGTGGTGCATGCCTGTAGTCCCAGCTACTCAGGAGACTGAGGCAGAATTGCTTGAGCCCAGGAGTTTGAGGTAAAAGTGAGCTGTGATAACACCACTGCACTCTATCTAGCTGGGGTGACAGCGAGACTCTGTCTCAAAAAGAAAAAAAAAAGTGGCAAAAGGGTTTGCACGGTAAAGGGAAACCATGGAATGTAGAGCTGTGATGGGACTGAGAACTTTTTCTTCCGTTGTAATTTTATAGCTTTGTATTACTTGAGTGGCACCTATTCCCCTAGAATGTTCTGAGGCTTCAATGACCTCACCACAGTGAGCACTTGGCAGAGTTTGGCTACTACACACACCAGAGACAACAGAACTGTGGTATGGATTGGAGAAACCTGGCAGCCGCAAAGGCAGGTCACTTTTGCTTTCATTTGGTGACGCCAGCATCCCAAAAGTATTTTTCATCTTTGCAGATTAGACCCTCCTTCCCAAGTGGGCTACATACCTCCTGGGGGTCCTAGAAACCACAGGATAAGCGTTGTGTACCCTCTTGAAGACTTACGGAAATCCATTTTTGGGGTGGAGGTACAGGATCTCGCTGTTGCCTGGGCTAGAGTACAGTGGTATCATTACAACTCACTGCAACCTCAGACTCTTGACCTCAAGCGATCCTCCCGCCTCAGCCTCCCAAGTAGCTGAGACTTCAGGCATGCACCACCATGCCTGGCTCATTTTTTTTTTTTTTTCTTGTGAGACAGAGTCTCACTCTGTTGCCCGGTTAGAGTACAGTGGCATCATCATAGCTCACTGCAACCTCAAACTCCTGGGCTCCACCACACCCAGCTAATTTTTTGATTTTTAGTAGAGACGGGGGTCTCACTCTTGCTCAGGCTAGTCTCAAACTCCTGAGCTCAAGCGATCCTCCCACCTCAGCCTCCCAGGTGGGAGGACTATAGTGCTAGGATTATAGGCATGAGCCACTACGCCCAGTCAAAAATCCATTCTTACGACAGAACCAACATGTAATATGGGAGTTTATGACATTTGAAGAAACTAGACTTATTTCTTGCCTGGGCTGGCTGCTTCAAGCACTACCTCTTATCTCCCCTTGAGTCCTGAGGGGTCCTCTCTGGATGACTCAAACTGTGCCACGAGAGGTACAGGGTGGAAAAGTTGAAAAAGCTTCAGAGAAGATTCTACAATGACAATTTTGTTTTTATCCATCCAGACCCACCTGCTCCCCCTTGTGACCAAGGCCACACATTGCAAAGTCAAGAGTGTAATTAGCTCAAAATTCAAAGACCACAGGAGATTCACACAGCAATGAAACTGCTGACCCTGGCACTAATGGCGCACAGACAGGGACCTCCTCCAGAAACACAGCCCCAGCCCCACCTAGGGTAGAAGCAGGGGTGATGGAAGGTTGGGGAATCAAGTTTCTTCTTCCAGTGGAGACTCATTTATTAATATTTTCCCACTGACTGTAGCAGGACTGAAACTGGAAAGGGACTATTTAAACCAAGCACCATTTTACATCAAGGAGAAACATGAGCAAGACTGAGGGGAATGGGAACGCGCTCTGGCTGCCCAGTCAAGACAAACTTGGTGTTCCAATGCATGCTGCTCTGGCCATGTTAAGCGTCACTTTTTTTTTTTTTTTTGAGACAGGGTCTCATTATGTTGCCCAGGCTGATCTCAAATTCATGGGCTCAATCCATCCTCCTGCCTCAGCCTCCTGAGTAACAATCCCACCAGCACCGCACCCAGCTCATACGGGGTCATCACCCACTTTTACTCTGGACAATGCCTGGCACATAGAGAACTCACAAAATAGATGGTAGTAAAAAAACAAAGAAAAAAAAATAGGTGGTAGTATTAGTTATCATGTTTTATTTCTTTTCATTATAATTCTTGCCACTGAAATAGACACTATTTAGCCAAATCATTCAACAGACAAATGAAACCAGAAGCATCGAACACTCTAGAATTTGAGCAATCTAACTCTTGCTGCATTGCCCAGAAAAAATGGTGGCAGGAATGGTGACAGAGGTCTTTGAATCAGAGCATCAAGTGATATTTCTTCAGGTCTAAAAAGGCAACTGGTAAGATCATGCCCTGTAAGAATTTTCTAAAGTAGAAGAAAAACAAGCGAATACTAAAGCAAATGACTTTATTTCTATTATCATTCCTTTTATTAACAAAAGAACCAAAGAAAATTTAGAAAACATGTAAAACACAAACAGCTGCAATTCAGGGCGTCAATGAAGAAATGACACAGCGTTTAAGCGGAACAGCCTCCAGAACGGTCCGTGCCGCGTCGGCGACTGGCGTTCTGTTAAAAGGGCAGGTTCCTCCACCCCAGCCCAGAAGCCCCAGGAATCCGCCTTGTTAAAACAAGCTCTCTCACTAATACTCAAGGTCTGACCCTAATACCCAAGACTTGGTAACATTTCCTCTCTTCGAAAACCCAGGCTGGAACATGACTAATCCTAAACTAAAACTCCAGAACAGCACACCAGATGCCACCTGTTGTTTGTCAGGATCTCAAACTTTGGAGGAAACACATTCCGCCCGTCGTGTTCTTTCCTCTCGAGGGGCACCTGTCTGCATTTGGAACTGAGGTTCCACTGGTGTTTCCTCGGGCCTGGGCCTTATTCCCCACCTGAAGTCACGCTCCTCTCTGTGTGACATCAGGTGGGGAATAAGTCCAAGAAGGTGACAAGAGGCTCCTAAGCAAGAGGACGTGCTGGTTCCTGGCAGGCATCTCCAACAATACCCCAGGGGGCTGGCGATGCCGTGACGGCACCAAGACAGAGAGGGGGCAGAGGGGTGCCTTAAGGTTTGAACCGCTCAGGGGAGCTGGCAGGCCTGGGGTGGTGGCATGGAGACAGTCGTCCCTGCGCCCTTGTGTGTAGCAGCTGCTGGTGATGGAAGCACCACCTCCTTGCTCACAGGACAGGATTTGTATTGGGCCAGTGACTTCACTTGTCCCTCGTCGTTCAGGGGGAGGAGACTAGGAATACACGTGGGCCTGCTGTGGGTCACCATCTCCAGGGCCGCCAAGCCTTGGGTTCACTCGGGGCCGAGGCACTCCACAATGCCACTCCCTTTCATGCCATCAAAGAAGAAGAAGTTGTTGTGAGGAGGGTCCCTCTGAGACAGCGCCTGGGGAGAGAGATGAACAGAGGATTCAGCTCCCGTGTGGTGAAGGGATAAGCGGGGGTCAGAGAATCTTCTCAATGCAGGCCGGGGCAGTGGTTCTCAACTGGAGTCGATTTTGCTCCCCAGGGCCCACTTGGCAATGTCTGGAGACAACTTTGATTGTCCTCTCTCTTTCCTCTGTCCCTTCCCAGCTGTGCATCCATGGGGAGATCACTTGACTTCTCTGAACCTTTATTTTCTCTGCATATAACCTGAGAGTCACAACTGTATTATCCTGGGGATTACGAGAAGCCACGTATCTCGAGTATCTAAACCATGGCTAGTACGAAGTCCCATCATCACCACCGCGGACCAAACAGCAGAAATAACTATTCATGATATTCAACTGAGAAAGGCAGCCGTTCATTTCAACACATCTTAGGCCTCAGCCTTTATCACCTGAGGGGACACATTTAATCAAGGGACACATAGTGATGCAGAAGGCGGCCTTCCGTGAGGACACAATGCTGCCAGCTTTCCACAGGGGCGAGGCTGGGATCCAGAGGGCCTGGGCGATAACACTCAGCCACGGCAACTGATGATCTTGTAGGGATACCAGACAGAGCTTGGTGCTTAACCCAAAAGGGGTTGAAACTTTACTATAAGCTGCCATTTAAAGAGAATATCACCTAAGCAAGGGGCCGGGGCAGGGCCTCATGGTTCCCAGGAACACTGTCCCATCATTCATAAGGAAGGTGACCTCCTTGAGGAGGTCAGGAACGGTCTCCACACATCCTGAACTACTCGCCCTGGAACTGAGTGCCCATCTCACTCTGCTTCCTCCTCTGTAAAATGGGCGCAATTATTCCTACCACAAGTGGTTATTCAGCCATTCGTCCAGGGAAGTTTTATTAAGTACCTACTGTGTGCCAGGTATTATGCCAGACATCAAAGATTCTGAGAAGGTCTCTGGCCACATGGAGCTCGATCACACAGAAGTTTGCTTTTCTGGGTGTGTATATAGAACAGGCGAATGAAAAGCACCTGCCTGCACACGGTAACTTCTTGGTGAACGGAAGCTGCTATTACCAGGGGAGGCCGGGGGCCTTTTACCAATATGTGCAGATACCGTGAACTCAGGCACGTAGAAGGGCTCAACGCCCCACAGTTGGAACTCCTGGACCCCCAACTCAAGTTACAGGAGATGACATACGTTTGAACGTGGAGCCTGGCATGACTGCTGCTTTCACTATCACCTCTGCGACTGTGGGCAGGGACACCTGCCATGGATGGTGAAGACGGAAAAAGAGAAACATGATTTAAACCTAAGGAAGCATGACAGGACAGCAGATACGGATATAAAACACGGTGTTTGGAAGGATGTAAGAAAGGTGGCGAGCAAAAGACGATCGCCCTCTAACACCCAGTGTGTGCTTTTTGTAGGTGGTTGGATAGTCCCTCAGGAGCAAAGGGCGAGTGTGGGGCCCTCGACTACAGGACCCTCCTGCCAGCTGGCTGAAGGCTGGAACCGTGCTGAGTAAGGGGGAGCGGCGGGGCCGAGACAGCAGGGCACGGGGTGAACATGGGGCAAAAGGTAAAGCGCTTCCCAAGCAAGATGGGGTAGGAGGAGATTCCAAACACACCCAGCAACCAAGAATGCAGAGTACTTTGGCTATCTGGGATAAACAGAAACAGGACGCTGGGCAACAGCTGTCCCCAGCAGGCAGGAAGGAGGGGGCTGCACTAGGACGGGGATGTAGAGAAGCCACCACAAACAATGGGGTCAGGGCCACCTGCCCCGACCTCTAACTATTCCGTCCCACATGAGAAATTCAGGGAGCAGCTTCTCAAAAGGGGAAGTACAAAAGTGAGGCTGAGGGTGCAAGGACAGTGGCCCTGGGGTCCACGCAGAGTCTCTGGATGGGGGTGCCATTAAGGGGTGACACCTGAGGCACAACTGCCAAGCAGTGAGCAGCACGGGCCCAGAAACCAGACCACCCGGACCTACTAGCCTGGGCAGCGACTTCACGTCTCTGCACCTCAGTTCCCCCTTTACAAACCCATAAAAAGCACACACTGGGTGTCAGAGGGCGATCGTCTTTTGCTTCCTACCTTTCTTCCATCCTTGCAAACACCATATTTGATACCCGTATCTGCTGTGCTGTCACGCTTCCTTAGGTTTACATCATTTTTCTTCTTCTCCGGCCCCACTACCCATGGCAGGTGTCCCTGCCCACAGTAGCAGAGGTGATAGCGAAAGCAGCAGTCACTGCAGCGCCGACCTCACAGGGCTGCTGAGAGACGAAGTAAGGTTATCCATGGAAAAAACACGGGCTTTGTGTGGTGCGTCGTGGGCTTTCAATAAATGTTATCTATTAGCACTGGTGGTGGTGGTGGTGTCCTTTCAGGCCACGAAAATCTGCATGTTCCCACTCCCCGCTGATGGCTCCTCTACCCCTGCACTCTCTCCTACCGAGTCTGTCTACAGGCAGCCCCAGAATCCTTTTTAATATAGTCCTTTGGGCAGCCACTGCCAACTTCTCAGATTGGGCATATAAACGGGAATTTTCACATCACTCTGGGCTAAGCAGAACATGTGGGCAAGGAAACAGGTGTGGCCATTGCATGCTTCTCTTCCCTCCAAATCTCCTCAGTGCCCACTGAAAGAAAGGGACACACCATTACTGCAAGTCCACTAAAGCAGCCAGGACCCTGCAAAGCAAATTTAACATCTTGGGGCAAATATCAAAGTCCCTAAAGAAAGTAAAATATATTTAGAGGTATGCTGTAGTTTTAGCAACCCACATGTTCCAAGGGACTCAAGAGCTGTGCCAGTTATTGGTAATGTGGCCCAATATGAGGTATTTCCCTTCTGAGAGACAATAACTCCTACTTAATGCAGTCATGGGTCACCCTGCATAGAGCCTTGCGGGGCTTCTGCCACAGTGCACGTGCTCTATGGACATTAGTTTTCTCCCCTCCCTACAAACACCTACAATGTGGGTTAAAAAGAGGTGGGCTCTGATGCCACAGTGATGGATGCAGAGAAACTGCATGGAGGTTAAGAACACAGGTTCTATTCTGGGCCTTAGTGTTTTTCTCTTAAACGGGATCCCAATGGTACCCACTTCCTAGAGCCATGAGAAGCAGGATCCCTGACCAATGCAATACCAGATAGCCGCAGGTACTTTAAAAGCACTGTCCAGCTCTGAGTTAGCTCAGAGCAGGTGCTCAAGGGTCACTTGTTGAATGGCCACCTGGATGGGCTGGAGAGAATGGGCCGGGGTGGAAAAGGGTCAGACATGAAGCAACATGAAGCAAAGGTGAGCGGGGTCACAGAAAGCAGGCTGCTCTCTAAGACAGCCCTGGTGCTCTCTGTTGGCACACGGACAAAGTCAGGGTGTGTTGGGCAACTTTCTTCTGCTCCACAGTGACTTTTTACCTTTACAATTTCCTGTGCTAAAATCCCTCCAACCACCGCACACACAGGGGCCATCTCGGAGAAGCAGTACCTAAAAGAGAAGGAAGACAAGTGAAACGGGGCACTGGGGAACAGGAGCGCAGACCGACATCTGGGGAACTTCAGCAGTGGGCTCTCCTGAAGAAAAACATCTTACCAGGAGGGTCAAGTCACATAGCAGTGCTAATGCTGGCATCTAGGCGTGAAAATGAAACCATAGTGGTTGGGAAAGACCTTTGAACTCTGACAAGCAGAATTCTTTCACAATACTTTTTTTAAGTTAAAGGAAAGACTATATCTGTGCTTCCTAAAAATAAGGTCCTACAAATATCAGATGTTTTAGAGCCCTGGTCACATTCTCGCAATTCTCTTCTTACTCGTGATGGGTGGTGTGTTGTATACGCTACTCCCGGACAAATGTCAGGGAAAAGCCTGTGTTAACAAGTACGAGGCGTGGGAAATCTGGGGCCTGAAATCAAAGCAGGAGGGCAGAAGGAGTCTTCACAACCCACACAGAAACCAGCCCTTCTGGGCCAGGACGGGGCACTGACACTGTCATCACCCGGCCTGGAGCGCAAAACACTTGCTTCTACCACCTCCCCAAGGAAGTGTGCTCTGCCAGTCCCACTGCTGAACACAAGGGTGGACGTTAACTGAGCCAACAGGAACAGAGACAAGGGAGACAAGGGAGAGGGAAAGCCTCACTAAGGGACGCTACCACCAGAAGACCGCCTCCAGTCCTCCCAGTGTGGTGCACATCCTTCTAGACACTTAAAAAAGTGCGCAGATCTAAATAGATATAATTTTAAACCCAATTAATACCAACTATTATTCCTTTTGTTCTATCACCTAGTGAGGGATAGTTAAGCTATTCAACACTGCAATCACTCATCTTGGCACAGGTGGCCAAATAATTCCTTACAGCAAAATTCTAAATATAGAGCGCTAGGTCTTGCTAGGTATTGCCAAGATGCCCTCCAGAAAGGCTGTGTCCACTCTGCCTCCCACCAGCTGTATCTGAAGGTATCTGCCTCCTCACACCCTGACCAGGACCCCAGCACTCCCATTCTGTCCAGCCACACAGGTTAACTTTTCTTCCTGCTCCTCGAGCTCCACTACAGGGCTCTAAAATATGCGGAGAACTACAGCAAAGAAAATATTCATCACCCGTAATTCTACTACTCAAAGATAATCACATGTGGGGATATTTTCTCTTTTCTGTTTTTAATTTTAGAGACAATGTCTCACTATGTTGCCCAGGCTGGCGTGGAACTCCTGGGATCCTCCCACTTCAACCTCCTAAGTAGCTGGAACTACAATTGCCTGCTACCATGCCCAGCTTCCTCTTCTGTTTTTAAAAAACGGACTCATCTTCTGTGTAAGCATACCACATAATTTAATATTCTGCTTTTTTCTTTCTCAAAATAGCATATCACCTCAGCAAAACACTAGTAAACCAAACCAGTAACATATATAAAGGATTATATACCATTGACTATGTGGGATTTATGCCAGAAAGAAAGGTTTAACATCTTAAAAAAAAAAAAAAAATCAATATAGTACATGTCATATTAATTGAATAAAGATCAAAACCACATTTAACAGGTGGGATGCGGTGGCTCACACCTGTAATCCTAGCACTCTGGGAGGCCGAGGTCGGAGGATCGTTTGAGCTCAGGAGTTCGAGACCAGCCTGAGCAAGAGTGAGACCCCATCTCTACTAAAAATAGTATTAAAAAAAAAAAAAAAAAAAAAAGGCCAGGTATGGTGACATGTACTTGTAAGTCCAAACTATTTGGGAGGCTGAGGCAGGAAGATTACTTGAGCCCAGGAGTTTGAGGTTACAGTGAACTATGATGATGCCACGGCACTCTGGCCCAGTAGCCCAGGAGACTGACGGAGACGCTGTCTCCAAACCAAACAAACAACCCCAACTTACATTATACTTAACAGTAAAAGACTGACAGCTTTCCCCCTAAGATGAGGAATAAGAAAGGATGTCTGATATTCAAGATTGCATCGGATGTTCAGATGAAGACAATTAAGAAGGAAAAAGAAATAAGACATACAGATGGGAAAGGAATAAGTGACGCATATTCTCAGATGACATGATCCAGTGTATAGAAAATCCTAGGTAATACACAGAAAAACTACAAAATGAGTTCAATAAGGTCGCAGGATTCAAGATCAATATACAAAAATCAACTATATTTCTACTAGCAATAAACATTCTGAAAATGAAATTAAAAAAAAACGGCTCCACCATTTATGATAGCATCCAAAAGAATAAAATGTTTAGGAATAAATTTAATAAAGAAAGCATAAAATTTATATTCTGAAGCCTACAAAACATTGTTAAAAGAAATTATAGAAGACCTAAACAAATGGAAAGATATCCCATGTTCATGGACTAGAACACTTAATATTGTAAAGATGGCAATACTCCCCAAATTAATCTACATATGCAACATAATCCCTATCAAAATTATAGCTGCTTTTGTTGTAGAAAAGGCAAAACTCACACTAACATTCAGATGGAGCCGGGCACAGTACCGCATACCTGTCGTCCCAGCTACTTAGGAGGCTGAGGTGGGAGGATCACTTGAGCTTTGAAGTTCAAGACAAGCCTGGGCAACATAGCAAGACCTTGCCTCTTAAAACAAAAAAAAATTTCAGATGGGAATGCAAAAGACCCAGAACAGTCAAAACAATTTTGAAAAAAAAAAGAGCAAATGGTTAGGAGAACTCATACTTCCTGATTTCAAAGTTTGGTTACAGTAATCGAGACAGGATCATATTGGCATAAGGACAGAAATACAGATCAATGGAATAAACCTGAGTCCAGAAATAAAGCTTTACATATATGGTCAATGGATTTTTGACAATGGTGCCAAGACCATTCAATGGGGAAAGAAAATTTTTTCAACAAACGGTGCTGGGATCTTAATATGCAAAAGAATTAAGTTGGACCCTTACCTTCATATCATGTATAAACATTATCTCAAAGTGAACCACAGGTCTAAAATATAAGAGTTAAAACATGAAACTCTTAGGAAAAAAACAGAGGAGTAAATCTTCATGACCTTTGGTGAATTAGGTAATAGTTTCTTAGATATGACAGCAAAGGTACATGTGAAAAAGAAAACAATAGAGAAATTATACTTTATAAAAATTAAAAACTTGTATTTCAAAGGATACCATCAAGAAAGTGAAAAGACAATCCACAGAATGGGAGAAGATATTTCCAAATCATGTATCTGATAAGGGACTTGTATACAGAGTATATAGAGAACTCTTAAAACTTAATAAAAAGATAACTCAATTTTAAAATGGGCAAATGATCTCAATAGACATTTCTCCAAAGAAGATATACAAATTGCCAATAAGCACACAAAAAGATAGTCTACATCATTAGTCATTAGGGAAATGCAATTCAAAACCACAATAAGGAAAAAAAAACCACAATAAGATACAACTTAACACCCTCAAAGGCTAAAATAAAAGACAGACAATAACGCTTGCTGGCAAGGATGTGGAGAACCCTCATACATTGCTGCTAAGACTGTAAAGTAGTGTGGCCACTGTGGAAAAGTCTGGCAGTTCCTCAAAATGTTAAACATAGTGTTATCATATGATTCAGCAATTATATACCCTAGTGAATACGAAAACTTATGTTCATACAAGAACACATGAATATTTATAGTGGCTTTAGTCATAATTGCCAAAAACAATCCAAGTGTCCTTCATCTGGCAAACAGACAAACTGCGGTATATCCATACAATAAAATACTACTGGGTAATAAAAAGGAGCGAACTATTAATTTATACCACAACATGAATGAATCTCAAATGCATTAAGCTAAGTGAAAAAAGCCACACTCAAAGACTCTGATACCATTTATATCCCATTATGAAAAAGGCAGAACTACAGGGATAGAAACTAGATCAGGGCTGGGTGCGGTGGCTCACGCCTGTAATCCTAACACTCTGGGAGGCCGAGGCGGGAGGATCGCTTGAGGTCAGGAGTTCAAGACCAGCCTGAGCAAGAGCGAGACCCCGTCTCTACTAAAAATAGAAAGAAATGATCTGGACAGCTAAAAATATATAGAAAAAAATTAGCCGGGCATGGTGGCACATGCCTGTAGTCTCAGCTACTCAGGGAGGCTGAGGCAGGAGGATCGCTAGAGCCCAGGAGTTTGAGGTTGCTGTGAGCTAGGCTGACGCCATGGCATTCTAGCCCGGGCAACAGAGCGAGACTCCGTCACAAAAAAAAAAAAGAAACTAGATCAGTGGTTGCAGGTAGCAAACGGGCTGAGTAAAGCAAGGCATCTCGAGAGAATTTTGTGGCGCAATCAAAGCAATCTGTATCTTGATTGTGGTAGTGATTACGCTACTCTGTACCTTTAAATAAATTCACAGAACTGAATACCCCTAACAAACACCTCAGAATTGTGTACCAAAAAGGAATAAATTTTACTACATGTGAATTTTTAAAAAACACACCATGTGGCCGGGCGCGGTGGCTCACGCCTGTAATCCTAGCACTCTGGGAGGCCGAGGTGGGCGGATCGTTTGAGCTCAGGAGTTCGAGACCAGCCTGAGCAAGAGCGAGACCCCATCTCTACTAAAAATAGAAAGAAATTATATGGACAGCTAAAAATATATATAGAAAAAATTAGCTGGGCATGGTGGTGCATGCCTGTAGTCCCAACTACTCGGGAGGCTGAGACAGGAGGATCCCTTGAGCTCAGCAGTTTGAGGTTGCTGTGAGCTAGGCTGACGCCACGGCACTCACTCTAGCCTGGGCAACAAAGTGAGACTCTGTCTCAAAAAAAAAAAAAAAAAAACAAAAAAAAACAAAAACCACCACACCATGAAGAAAAAAGAATGAATTTTACTATACCTGAGTCTAAATAATAAAAATTGAATAAGACAAAACAAACAAACATCACAACAAGAAACAATCAGACAAATCCAGAATAGGGATATTTTATAAGACAACTGGCCTGGACTCTTAAAAAACAAAAACAAAACCAGTTAACAGTTCTAGATCAGGAGTTGGAAAACTTTCTCTGTAAAGAATCAGATAATAAATGTTTTCAGCTTTATAGGCCATATGGTCTCTGTTACAACTATTTAACTCTGCTGTAGCACAAAAGCTGTCACAGATAATATGTAAACGAGTAAGTGTGCCAATAAAACTTTATTTACAAAAACAGGTGGCAAGACAGTTTGCCAACCGTTATCCTAGATTAAAAGAGACACAAGACGCAAATGCAACAGATGAGCTTTGATGTATTTTTAAGTATCATGTCATCATGATGTCACAACCCTCACAAAACAAAAAGCAAAATGTTAATCGAAGCTAGCTGAGCAGATGATAGGTGTTCACTGCTGTACCATTCTTTCAATTTTTCTGTTTGCCTTTTTTATAATAAACATCATTTTAAGTGCTATATAATACTGCATTGTTCTATACTTCTATGCCTTTAATGTATTTCTAATCTCATTCTTATAAATAACATGATAATGAGTATCTTTTGTACATAAATGTTTGCTCGTATTATTTGACATTATTTCTTCAAGGTATATTCTCATTATCAATGAGCAAAATTAGTAGGCCAAACAGAGACATTTTAAAGACTCTTCACATATTTCCAAATTGCTTCCTAAAAAGGTTATACCTTCTTCAATCACCTTTATTAACAATGTAATATTATGAATATTTTTTAAAAATCTATAAAGCATTGTTTAGATAATGACATGCCCAAAACAAAACAAAACAAAACTGAAAGAAGGAAAGGAAAGAAAAAAAAAAGAAGAAGAAGAAAACCCCCGCATAAAGCAAGCCAGGCGTGGTGGCTCACGCCTGTAATCCTAGCACTCTGGGAAACCAAGGCAGGAGGATTGCTTGAAATCAGGAGTTTGAGACCAGCCTGAGCAAGAGCGAGACCCCATCTCTACAAGATATAGAAAAATTAGCCAGGCCTGGTGGCACAAACCTTTAGTCCCAACTACTCGGGAGGCTGAAGCAGGGGGATCGCCTGAGCCCAGGAGTTTGAGGTTGCTGTGAGTTACGATGACAACACTGCACTGTACCCCTGACAACAGAGTGAGACCCTGTCTCCCCCACAATAAAAGAAAAAATCTATAAATCATTTTGTTGATTTTATATATGCTGTGATAACCAGTGACAACAAATGGTCACAGGTTTTCCTCTGGATAACAGAATTGTGAGTAACTTCCATTTTCATCTTTGAGTTTATTCTGTGCCATCTGATTTTTCCGTAACAAACATATATACTATTTATATAATTCAAAAACCATTAAATTCACAAAGGACAAATACTGTGTGATTCCACTTATCTGAGATAACTACAATAGTCAAATTCATGGAGACAGAAACTATACACTGAAGGTTACCAGTGTACCAGGCAGACAGTATACCAGAGGGGCTAGGAGGAGGAGGAAGCGTGGAGTTAAATGTTCAATGGGTATGGAGTTACAGCTTGGGAAGGTGAAAATATTCTGGAGATGGACAGTGGTGATGATTGCATGATAATGCCAAAGATCTATATACTAAAAATGGTTAAAATGATAATTTTATGTTAAGTGTATTTTACCTCAATAAAAAATATCTTAAAACCCAGTAAAGTTATATAAATATACAAATTATGAATGTTTATCAAAAGTGTTTATAAAAGTGAAAGAATATAAACAACATAAATATCCACCAATGAGGTATTGGTTAAATAACCGTATGTCCAGACAATGAAACATCAAATACTAGTGATATGAATCTGTATTTATAGTCACAAACAGGTCCATATGCTGGAAAAAAACGTTATCAGAGAGTACAGATAGTATGATCCCATTTCATATTTAAAGTGAGAAAAAAACATGAGGCTAAACCTCAAAATGTTGCGGTGTCTGGGATTACGGACCATTCTTTTTTTCCATTTTACACTTTCTGGTAATGGGCATCTATTACTTTCATAATGAGAAAAACAACAAAGTTCTCTGAAAAGAGACTAAATAACATAATGTAAAGGACAACACAGGGAGCTCGCAGACAGATGAAGGAGACGAAGACTTGTGCACAGGTTTCCCTACGGCACACCCTGCTAGCCGGCAGTGGCAGTGGGCAATTTGTGAGGAGAGCTCAGCTGTGAGACGGGGCCTCATTTCCGCGCCGGCATCCCTATCCCATCTCAGGCCATCTCGTAGCCCATCTACAGACAGACTTCAAGAGCCCACCAAACCCCTCTTACTTACAAAGGCAATAGAGTGGGAGTGCCTGAGCACATGAGACCTAGACGTGGGAAAGTGGTTTCTGCAAAGAGGGTGGGCAGGGAAGCAAACACTTTGGAGAGAAAACCGGCCAGCAGCTCATTAGGCTGTGGCTTTCCCCCTCTGGGAAGCAGGGCCTTCAACTCTGCTGGCCGGTGATGCAGAGCCAGACCGTTCATCACTCTAAATGCCCAAATTAGCCACTCGGCTGCACGCTCACGGCCCGGCACCTGGCACCAGCTACACTGAGCAGCCTCGGCTTGCTGCTGACTGCCTGGCTGGGTCTGCTGGAACTGATGCCCTGTGTGACCCAATTCCTTCTCCTGCTGTGAAGCACAGAAAAGGAAACACTAGCTACACTGGTCCTTCCTCTACCAAGAGATGAGTGACCAGCTGTGTCAGCATGGGACAGGGACCCACCCAAGCCTGCAGAGTCATCAGGCCCTGACCCAATGGTGCCAATGTTACAAAAGTGCCTTGTAAACTGCTGCCTCGTTCTGGACGATGGCTTTTTTTTTTTTTTTTTTTTTTTTTTTTTTTTGAGACAGAGTCTCACTCTGTTGCCCAGGCTAGAGTGAGTGCCGTGGCGTTAGCCTAGCTCACAGCAACCTCAAACTCCTGAGCTCAAGCGATCCTCCTGTCTCAGCCTCCCGAGTAGCTGGGACTACAGGCATGTACCACCATGCCCGGCTAATTTTTTCTATATATATTTTTAGCTGTCCATATAATTTCTTTCTATTTTTAGTAGAGATGGGGTCTCGCTCTTGCTCAGGCTGGTCTCGAACTCCTGAGCTCAAACGATCCGCCCACCTCGGCCTCCCAGAGTGCTAGGATTACAGGCGTGAGCCACCGCGCCCGGCCTGGACGATGGCTTTTTGGTTCAGAGCTCCACAGGTGGTTCAGATACCACTACTGGCTCTAAATGGGGTAGGGTTTGTTAAGTGTCTACGAGAGGTTCCCAGCCAGAAGTGAAGAAAGGAAGGACTAAGGAAGAAAGGGACTTTGATTTTGATTGACATTACTGTTGAGAGGAAACCAAGGTAGTATGTTGCTACTAGACAGTAGCAGTGTGGTGAGACCTGGGGTAGCATGTTGTTTGCGTATTACTACCTGATGCCTGGTACACAATGACCACCCAATAAATTGTAGCTATTGTTATTATTATTATTGCTAACAAACTGGAGGCACAGCAAAGCAGAATTTAGTCCCTAAAGACATGGAAAGGGAATTAAGAGTGAGCAGATGATTCCAGAATTGCCTGGAAGGAGATCATGACCTAGCCACCATGTGATCTTCTCTAATCAAAACCTAAGCTTGACTGTGTAAGATGGCAGAACACTAGTCACCTAAGGTGAAAGTATCCCAGTGCCCAAGGGACAGAGAAGATTCTGGGAACATGGCTGCCTTTGCTGCTGGGGTCATAAACTGATAGGCTACCAACAGAAGGCAAAGTGGCAACATCTACCAAATGATAAATCGTATTCCTTTGACCCAGTAATTTCCTTTCTACCAATTTATCCTGCAGTTATACCTGCGCACGTCTGACACAAGGTCACACGCTGCAGCATTATGTAATAAGAGAAGCCTGAACACAAGTGAGCAGACAACTGGTTCACTAAACTGTACCTACAGCTCCACATGCTGGAATCCTAAGGAGTGTTTCCTGATCTTACACTGCCTTGCCTCGAATTTTGAACCATGTGAATATAAAATACATATTGTAAAAAATAGAATCCGTCCCTCTCTGTATCTTTTACATACTATTACATTAGTGGAGAGGCAGAACTTTGCAGGAGGTGGCAGAATGCAGCAAAGAGGGCTTTCCTCAGGGCTTTGGGTCTCCATAAAGGATTTCTCCAAATTAAGACAAATATTGAAAACATGTTTATCTCTTCAGGCCAAACTGTGATAAATACTGAGACCAACCTGACAAAGTCCTCGGGAAGCAGGTCAGGACTAACACCCAGCGAGTCAAGCACATCATTTCGTATCTGGAGCAACAACTCAGAATCTTCCCCATACGTATCGCAACTAGGATCTCTTCCTTTATCTGTGCGGAACTTCAGGAGCACTGGGAAAGGGTAAAAGAAGGTAGGTTATAAAGCCAGTCTCTTTATAATGAATGTTCATAGATGTTGATCATTAAAAAATTTTTTTATTCTGTAGGAAGTATTACATTAATTAAAATGTGGGCCAAGGGAAAGGTAATACATTTTTCATTTATTCAACAAATATAGACAGACAGGCAATCAAATCATTACAAAAGCAACTAACCTTACGAAGTGCTGGGATAGCATAATAGAGGGTCTGACACCATCTGCAGGGTGGTGTCAAGAAGGCTTCTCTGAGGAAACAACAAACTGATTGAAGTGTGTGTGAGTTTCTGGGGAGGAGGGGAGCAGAAGCTTCCAGCAGAGGGAAAAGTTTCTATTAAGACCCAGAAGAGAGGTCAGGAGCGGGAGGCATGCATTCTAGGCAGCAGTTCAAAGGCTGCTTCAGCCAGAGAGGCCAGCCAAATACTCAGACTCATCAGACAGGCAGGTCAATAGTAACAAAACCTCCCTTAGTACAAAGACTATGTCACCCCCCAGAAATGGATGTTTAATTTTGGTTGTGAACCAGAGGAAAGGTTCAGATGATGGCTGTGAGTGAGAGCTACTGTGTAAAGAGACCCCAACAAGGCCAGAACTTTTAGCCCAAACAAAAAGACACAGACAGGCACATAAGACTGATCAAAACACAAGCATCTTCCACTGCCAACTACACCTTGTCCACGAGGTTACCTACATGCCAGCTGGGCAGGCATTCTTGTCCCCTACGTGCTCCCCAAGGAAGGAGTACAGCTGGCCTGAGCCTTGTCCCTAAGGGCAATACTCCTCCCATATCACACAGGCTATTACAGGGCAGCAGTAGAAACATGGGGATCTTCGAGGTCCAAGCCCTGGGTGCTCTGGGACAGTACTGCATACCTGGAGAGGGGGCTTTACAGTTTGCAAAGTACTTTCACTTGTGTCTCATCGGTATTTGCTGACTGAAAAAGTAAACTTATTCAGCAAACTATATTCTCTATTAGTACAAGGGATTCCTTCTCTAAAAATTTAGGTAGATTGAATACTCGGACAATCTTAAGTTCCTGGGAGACTCTTTAAAAATGCAAGTATTTGGAACCAAGACTAAAGAATCAGAGTCATACTTTTTAAAGATTCACAAACAGTTTTGGTGATGAGCAGATTGGGATGAGAACCACTTTCCAAGTAACAAGAATTCATTCATTCAACCAGCACGACCAAGCACTGACTTTGTGCCAGGCAGATCTATGGGGCTAACGGGACAACAGCAAGGGAGGGAGCCCTGGTCTGTGCATCTATGAAGGCAACGGTTGGGAGAATAAACCAGGTGGTTAGAGAATTTAGGGGCCACAAGAGGTGGCTCCACTGAACACTGAGAAGTTTACAAGTGGGTTATAAAGTATTCTAAGATCTCAAACCACAGAAGCCCAGGTAAAAGAAGACACAACCTGCTTCTGGGCTATGATTTCCTCAGTGCCAATGTCAGACAAAGGTCGCTGGTCTGTGTTTCTTTGGCAACTGTCACATGCCCAGTATAAGGCTCTGCATATCAGAGGTTAAAAAACAAACAAAAAGCTCCCAAACACCCATTTATTTTGAATACTATTTGCCGTCTGGGAATGTTACTTTTCTCTTTCTCGAGAACACAGCTTCTGGAACCCTCAATTCTACCTGAACACTTGGCAGTCAAGTCAAAGCAATGACAAGTTGGATGCTATCACCCACTGATCTGCTATCACCCAAGCTTAACTTCTAACTTTGCCAATGTGTTGCTGGTATCCCAATTTGCAGTAGAGAAAGGCAATCCAGTGAGCATCTGGGGGCAGGGTGGAGAAAAGACCGCAGAAATGGCAGTTACTCCCTGTTTGCACCCAGCCCCTTTTCCAACAATGTCCCAGGAAAACAAAGGAATCGGGACACCTGCTAGTGCAGCCAAAGCAGAGGATACTCTGACTGCAATCTATTGAATGTCAATGGTTATTCCTGTCAGTCACTCCTGAGAAGACAGGGCAACAAGACCCCGAATGGTATCAGTGTTGCCTGAGCAGGGGAGGCTACTTGCTCTCAAGCCGCCAGAGTGGTGAATAGTACCAAGAGGCCATGTTGGCTGCCTCCTGTGTGATCTTCTTATTTCTGTATCATTGGGTCGGAAGCACTGACTGTCACAAGGGACCAAGAAGAGGAGTAATTTTTTCAGCCCTCATCACAAAGCTTTTCATTTTTTGGTTAGAAAATATAGTTCTGGGAGCATCAAAGCCCAAACCATTATGGTGCCTACCATGTGCCCAGCACCATGCTAAACATTCACATGTGTTAACACTCACTCGATTTTTTACAATAACCTGGTGAGGTGGGTAATTACTATTGCCCCCCCCCCCCCCCCCCCCCCCCCGCTGTACAGATCAGGAAACTGAAATTCAGAGACATTAAGTGACTTGGTCATTGTAACTGCCAAGAACTAGTGCAGCAGAAATGTAAACTCAAATCTGGCTTCAGAATCTGTGCTTCTTAACCCTAATGGGATCCAAAAGAAACAGCAGGTCCATGCACGAACACAGCACCCAGGATTCCAAGTGGTCTGGCTCTTTGCGCATCCCCCCAACCTGCCGCTTGGGGTGGGGGGCTCCATTTGACCACATTTCTTAGAGATGCATTTTCCTGATGGGCCCTGCCCTCTCGCAGCTGGTCTGTTAAAGATGTTTAAGTTCAGTGAGTGAGAAATAGAGGCACAGATCATATAAAACCTTGCCCATCAATCTTCAGAAAGTAAGAATAGCTTTATCTTAGGAAGAAATAAGATGGCACTAAGAGGAGGAGCACAGGCAGCCAGCAGCTGGCCCCCCAGTTTCTCTGGGCCCCTTGCCTGTTCCCTATGCAGTTTCCTTGGACGAGGGCCGGCAGGCTGGCACCATCCACATACCTCGCTGACCACATCTGAAGTTCTCTCAGGGCTTCTGGGAAGGGGGCCAGTCAGTCCAGCCACTTATTTGCAGCAAAGCAAACAGAAGCTGCCTTTTTCACTCTTTTTCGAAGGTCAGCACTCCAGTTAGCAGGGGTGGAGAAGGGGCAGGAAGAAACCCGTGTTCTAGACAGGCAACAGACTCAGAACTGACCCCAGCCCCTGACAAGTTCTTGCTTATTAAATTCTCCTCTTTGTTCTGCTTTCCACCCCTCTCAAAGCGCCAAGCACACACACACATCACTGTTGACTCTGCATTTCTGAAGAATGCCTCCCCACCAGTTTACAGATTATAAAACCGTTCTGTTAAGATCAAACACTGTCAGGGATAGAGAGCTGCTCTGCCAAAAGATGACTCATCGAATCGTATCCAAACACTGCACAAAATTAGAGTTCCAAACTTGATTAACTTCATCTGAATCTTTTAATTAACTGAGGTTGCTGAAATCTGGGGGGATGACATTCATCGCTGGAGGTGATGGGCTAGTGTCTGCTTAGGTTCAGGACTTGCCCATGTAATGGAAAAGGTCAACTTGGAAAAAAGAGAAATCAAGTAAGGTTTCATGTTTTTTTCATTTGTTTTTTAGAGATAGGGTCTCGCTCTGTAACTCTGGCTGGAGTGCAGTGGTGTGATCATAGCTCATTGTAACCTCTAATTTCTGGGCTCAGGCGATCCTTTTGCCTTCAGCCTCCCATGCCCGGCTAAATTTTTTTTTTTTTTTTAGAGATGGGGTATTGCTATGTTGCCCAGGCTGGTCTTGAACTCCTGGCCTCAAACAATCCTCCTGCCTCAGCCTCCCAAAGTGCTAGGATTATAGGCATGAGCCACTACACCAGGCAGTTTCATGTATTTAAAAGAAAAAAACTGTGTATATGTGGATTTACTACCATCTTTGCAAAAGAATTTAAACATTGCAATTCAAATTTAATTTGAACTCGGAACATCAGATTAGTGCTATAACAGAAATTTGGAAAGCACTATTATTAATCAGTTTGTCACTATTAAATACAAACTTTTTATTGCATATAAATATTGTGCTTATATTTAATGTAATCACTAAAGCATCAAATAAAGAAGTGTTTTTTTAACTACGCAAAGTATTTTAATATGAAGAAAATGAAGTCAGTGTTACAAATCAGCCCCCAACCCAACTGCTGTTCCCCAAAACAGTTCAACTCGGAGAGGGGGAAACCAAATCTATTCAAAAGCTCATTTCCCTGATTGATGCCTAAAGCTTTACTCTGCCAGACACCCTGGCCCCAATCTCTTGGGCTCTCCCCAACCACACATAGACTCCTTCTCCCAAAGCTGGCTAGCTTAATGGAGACTCATTATCTCTGGCAACGGCCTGGAAATCTGCTCTACTCCTGGGTTACGTAAACTTCCAGGAAAACACAAAGTACAGTCATCCTCTTAGACAACAGCCTATCTGCTAAGGCAAAACTCTGGGCCTGACACTTAGTCAAGTGTTCATTCAATAAATATATACTGAGCTATCACTTTGTGCAAGCTCCTGGGTTGGGCAGGGGACAGCAGACACTGCCCTCTCCAAGCATTTCATGAGGGAGATCAACAAAAACTACACAGAAGATGACAAAAAGTACTAATGAGAAAAGGAGCTCTAAGAGTACTGGGGGGTGCAATGAGGTATCTTGTCACATGACCGGGCACAACGACCTCAGTCCTCACGGCCCCCATCCCCTGAATATTTGCCTGTCTCACCCTGTGCACCCTTGGCAAATCCATGCTGCTGCTCTTTGGGGCTGCTGTGCCTCCTCTCTGCAAAGCCCATCCCAGGCCTGGGAGGGGCAGAGTGGAGCCTGGGCTGGATTCCCCCATTCTTCTACTTACTATGACTCTGGGCAAGAAGAGGACTCTGAGCCTCCTGTGTAAAATGGGAATCCCAAGAGCACTTACCTTGTGAGGTTTAAGGATTCAATGAACAAATATTTGTAAAGTACCTAGGACAGTGCTGGGGCAGTGTGAGCACTTAATAAATGACAGTCTTCCAGAATTGTCACTACTCTTAATTGTAATTAATTAATTTATTTTATTTACTTTTTTTTTTTTTTTTTTTAGACAGAGTCTCACTCTGTTACCCGGGCTAGAGTGCCGTGGCGTCAGCCTAGCTCACAGCAACCTCAAACTCCTGGGCTCAAGCAATCCTCCTGCCTCAGCCTCCCAAGTAGCTGAGACTACAGGCATGCGCCACCATGCCCGGCTAATTTTTATATATATATATATATATATTTTTTTTTTTTAGTTGTCCAGCTAATTTCTTTCTATTTTTTTTTTTTAGTAGAGGTGGGGTCTTGCTCTTGCTCAGGCTGGTCTCAAACTCCTGAGCTCAAACAATCCTCCCGCCTCGGCCTCCCAGAGAGTGAGGATTACAGGCGTGAGCCACCATGCCCAGCCTGCTACTCTTAAACAATGTCCACAAACCAAGCTCACACACTGCATAGAAAAGCCAACACACTTGCTCTGGTGACTTCTGTGTCACAAAGCAGTTCATGTAACTGTGTTGCCACTAATTCAGCTGTCAGCTCTGGACATAAAACTGATTGGGACCTCACTGACGTTCACACTCAGCACCCTGCTCTCTCCCTTCATGGCTTTTACTCCCAGTTTGTGATTTTATATTCACCCGTGGAAATTAATTTGCATAAGGACTGGCTTGTCTCCTCCACTAGAATTTTATGCTCCATGGGGCAGAGACCATGTCTGTTTTGTTCACTACTGCACACCTAACACCTGGCACAGGGCTTGCCCCATAGCAGGCACTGAAGAAATATGTTACACAAGAAGCCTCAGTGTTTGCAGAATGAAGTTAAACTAGGGAGGAGGGCTCATAAGTGACACAAGGCCCTTCCAAATCCAAAGCAGGCCTGCTCTGTTACTAACTGAATTGAGCAGTTTAAGATATCCAGGATGGTTCTTTCTTATCAAGTATTTACAAACACGCCAGACATCAAATACCCAGCGAGAAAAAAGGAAAAGAAAAAGATACACAACACACCATGTTTGCCCTCAAGAGGGAAACAAGATGGAAGTACTACTTTCAAAGTCACCATCTGAGGGCCAAGGTGCAGACCGGCCAGTGGGCATGAAGCCCAAAGGCGGGACAAAACTCACTCTCAGTTTTCCTCATTAACCCAGAAACTTAGAAGTACGCATTCATTCCACACACATTTCCTGAGCACTGGCTGTCCACCCCACCCCTATGCTGAGCTGTGCTAAGGACCCAGAAGTGACCTAGACAGCCCCAGGCCCTGCCTCACATGTGGAGCTCACAGTCTACAGAGAGCACACTCATAAGCCCGCCTGTCACCAGAGCCACGCGGTGCTTTGATCTCTTTCTCTAGAAAACTTCACCTCCCGAGTGGCCGCCCCTGAAGACTTACTCTGAAGTGCCCCTTTTTGTGCTCCAAGTCCTGCCCACCCTTTCGTCTCTCCAATCAGACCTAGTCTATGACCTCACCAGGTATGAGCTCAAAACAGGGAAAGCAGCAGCTGCCTCTTCTCTGCACCTCTCTCTCTCCGAGGAGATTCGGAGGCAGCCAGATGAAAGTTGTTGACCGGGAAAGAGTACTCTTTCTCAGAAATGACCTCAAAACCAGATGCCATTTTTTGCCTACCAAATTAAAGACCAACATTACTCAACCCAAGCGAGAAAGCTGAGGGCCCTGCATCCCCACCCAGAGCTGGCGGGAGGCATGAGTGCTCAGTGAAGCGTGGGAAAATGTGGTATTAAGGATTTTTACAAAAGGTTGTGACTCTTGACCAATGGTTGAATTCTATATAAATGTTCATTGCCGTGTTATTTATACAGGTTGAAGATCCCTTATCTGAAATGCTTGGAACCAAAAGTGTTTCAAATTTTGAATATTTTCAGGTTTTGGAATATGTGCATTATGTTAGGGATCTTATCAGAAGATCCCCATGTCTGAAAATCTGAAATCTAAAATGTTCCAATGAGCATTTTTTTTTTTAGCATTATGTTGATGCTCAAAAAATTTTGGAGCATTTCGGATTTTCAGATTTGGGATGCTCAACCAGTACCACTGAAAACCTGGAAATAATTTCACATTCAATAATAGGATATTCCATAAAACATGACATATTGACAGAATGGAATACTATGTGGCTACTAAAATTATGCTTAGGCAGAGATTTCACTCACGTTTTTTGCAACATTTAGGTTAAAAAACCCCATATAATATCCTATAGTAAGAATGAGCTCTACTATGTAAAAAATCAATACAACAGAATGAGGTAGGTACAACTGTTACCATCCCCATTTTAGAAGTAGGAA
Organism: Eulemur rufifrons; assembly: GCF_041146395.1. Lineage (NCBI taxonomy): Eukaryota > Metazoa > Chordata > Mammalia > Primates > Lemuridae > Eulemur > Eulemur rufifrons. The sequence goes on along the minus strand of NC_091006.1, from coordinate 11,520,321 downwards.
AACTGAGGCTTAAGAGAGGTTCCAGGTCACAGAAGACTCAAAAGTCATGGCACTTTTTTTTTTTTTTTTTTAAGAGACAGGGTCTCACTCTGATGCTCAGGCTAGAGTGCAGTGGCTTAGACATAGCTCACTCAGAACTGCTGGGCTCAAGTGATCCTCCTGCCTCAGGTGGGACTACAGATGAGTGACACTACACCTAGCTAATTTCTTTCTTTCTTTCTTTTTTTTTTTTTTGACAGAGTCTCACTCTATTTTCTGGACTAGAGTGCGATGATGTCACCATAGATCACTGTAACCTCAAACACCTGGCCTTAAGCGATCCTCCTGCCTCAGCCTGCTGAATAGCTGGGACCACAGGCATGAGCCACTTTGCCCAGCCAGAAGACACCACACTCTTAACCTCTACATTATACTGCCACCTTGGGAACAGAAATAAAATAGAAGACATGCTTAAAACAAAAAAATCACTTCAGGTTGGGCGCGGTGGCTCATGCCTGTAATCCTAGCACTCTGGAAGGCCGAGGCGGGTGGATCATTTGAGCTCAGGAGTTTGAGACCAGCCTGAACAAGAGCGAGACCCTGTCTCTACTAAAAATAGAAAGAAATTATATGGACAACCCAAAATATATACAGAAAAAATTAACTGGGCATGGTGGCGCGCATGCCTGTAGTCTCAGCTACTTGGGAGGCTGAGGCAGTAGGATCGCTTGAGCCCAGGAGTTTGAGGTTGCTGTGAGCTAGGTTGACGCCACGGCACTCTAGCCCGGGCAACAGGGTGAGACTCTGTCTTCAAAAAAAAAAAAAAAAAAAAAAAAAAATTTTTCTTTTTTTAAAAATTAAAAAAAAAAAAAAATCACTTCAAATGCATTTGGCTCCCTCACCTCAGAGGTCATCGGTTTAGAAAAATGTAAACCATTCATTCAGACTCTAGTCCCAGCCAAATAACTCTATTCCTTCCCTTAAAAAATGTCAAATGAGGCTTGGTAAAGTGGCTCATGCCTATAATCCTAGCACTCTGGGAGGCCGAGGTGGGAGGATTGCTTGAAGCCAAGAGTTTGAGACCATCCTGAGCAAGAGCACAACTCCACCTCTACAAAAAATAGAAAAATTAGCCAGGCGCAGTGGTGCATGCCTATAGTCCCAGTTACTCAGGAAGCGGAGGCCGGAGGATCGCTTGAGCCCAGGAGTTTGAGGTTGCAATGAGCTATGATAATGCCACTGCACTTCTATCCAGGGCAGCAGAGAACCTGTCTCAAAATAAATAAATAAATAATAATAATCTGGTCTAAGTGACAGAGTAAAACTGTCAAAAAAAAAAAAAAAAAAAAGTCAAATGATTCCTGAGCTGACTCTCACCTTTTGAAGTGGAATATTCTAACCAGTATGAAAAGGCTAATTTACAAAAACAGGAGAACAAAAACAATCTAAAATGCAGAGGAAAATTGTGTAGAGGACAAGTATAAAATTCCATGGACACCCCCCCACCCCACCCCGGCCACTGGCTGCATGGCTTTGCCAACTGCACCCTCTAGTCACATAGCTACTGTGACAGTGCCTTCTACATTCAGACCCACCCTGCCTGGTCACAAGCAGCAGGGAGAGAGGGTCTTTTCTCCAGCCCAGCACTTGAGTGGCACATGACCTTGACTCTGGGCATCTGCTGCTCTCTGCCAACCGCGCTTGCCGAGAGAAGATGGCACAGGACATTCCCGTGACTGTTGTCTGACAGTCAGAGAAAAGATGTGAAGCTTTAAACAAGAATTGCAGCTGGGCCTTGGGGCTCAAACACAGGCTAATGCCAGGGGTGGGGGAGATGTGGGCCTGCAAAGAAAAAAACAAGGCAGGTTGCTGACAATATTGCCCATTGTTGTGATCTGACCTCGGTGGGCCTCAGTTTCCTATCTGCAAAAGTAGAATAAGAAAATGTCACGGGGTGCCCGTTCAGATAAAATCATGGTCATAATCATATTATTAATAATGGTAATAATTAAAGTCCGACTGAGCATTTTAGTTGAGTGATGCTTAAACACAAGGCTTTGGGGGGATGACAGCTTGACAGCTTTGGCTCAAGTTTTGACTCTAACACTTACTGGGTTTGATGACCCTGGACAAAAGACTTAGCCTCTCCAAGATTCAATTTCCTCACATGAAAATAGGGTTAGTACAGATCTCATAAGAGTGTTATGAAGATTTAATGTGATTATGATGCCCATAAGGCATACAACCCAAAATTATTGATTCACAATATGTGTGAGGGCTTCCTGGAATCCTTGGTGTTGGGCCTATTTTACAGATTCCGGAGTGGAGTCAGTGAGTAACCTGAATCTGTTCTCTCACAAGCTCTATCCACTGGAAAGCACTAAACTGTGTTTGTGGGTCACCTCTACCCTTCCCCTCACCTCTCCTCTCTCTGCACGGCGGTGCCTTCTTCCTTTCTGAATGACTGTGGTCTCTGCGTTCTGTACCACTGATAAGGCAGTGGCATACACAGACACAGACACCAACCACTGCTTTTTTTCTTTCTCTGTACAAATTATTTTTAAACATTTGTGGTCATGACAGCATCAAATCAACAAGCACTCAGCTGCTGCCCCATTATCGGAACCCATTTCCCTGTGGCTGTCTCTTCTCAGCAGTTCTTGTCATTGCTGGACACCAAAACCCCACTGAGGAACGTCATTCCCCAACAGCACTGGCTGCCTATGGCCTGGTTTGCAACAGTTAAAAGGTTAATATAAGAAGTTTCTTCTGAAGAGAAATGATCACCAAATCAAGCTGGGGTCTAGAGACAAAGTCATGTAAAAATCACAAAACATGGGTGCGGTGACACAGCCATAATCCCAGCACTTTGGGAGGCCAAGGTGGGAGGATTGCTTGAGGCCAAGAGTTTGAGACCAGCCTGAGCGACATAGTGAGACTCCGTCTCTACAAAAAAAATTTTTTTTTAAATTAGCCAGGCATGGTGGCCACACACCTGTAGTCCCAGCTACTTGGGAGGCTGAGGCAGGAGGATCCCTTGAGCCCAGGAGTTTCAGGCTGTAGTCAGCTATGATGATGTCACTGCACTCTAGCCTGGGCAACAGAATAAGACCAGTCTTCAAAAACAAAAACAAGCAAAAAAAGAATGGGCCAGGTTCTCCACACTTGGGACAGGTGGCCAGAGCCATGAATCAGTCCACATGTACCGAGCCCCTGCCCTCAGTCAGCTCTGCTGTCCAGAGAGTGCTATGGATTTCAAAGGAAGAAAACCTAACTCAGACGTAGGGAGTTAGGTTCCTGGAGGCAACAGTGGAGCTGAGCAGGGAGGATAAGAGAGAAAGGCTAAAGCAGGATATTTCAGGCAGAAGGAATAGAAACATGGAGAAATGAGGGGGTGGCATGTCTGGGAGATAGCGAATAGTTCAATATGACACTAGTATAGGGTCCAAGGAGGGCAGAAGGAAGCAGAAAGGAGAAAAAAGGTCAGCTGGACTCAGATATAGGATGCCAATTCAGGGAGTCTGAACTGTATCCTGAGGGCAAAAGAGAATCATGGTTAGGGTTTGGGTTTTTAGATTGATCAGTCTGGTGACCAGTAAAGAAAATGGATTAGAAGGAGATGTGAAGGCAAAGACCAGCTAGGAGGCTGCTATGGTGGCTAAGCCACTGAGATGAAGTCGTATAAACAGGAGGTAGGGAAGAGGGCAGGAGGATGAACTTGGATGCCACTCTCACAGAGACTCACAGAGTGCCTGACTGGGGCTCTATGTGAAAGGGGCTGCCAATCAAGATCTTGAACTCAACACTCTGCAGAACAGAAAATGGCAAATGGGTCAGAACAAAACTAATAAATCAACTTGGAACACTGATTTTCAACAGACCCATTTTAACTTGGAGTATACATGGGTAGTATCTTATACCTTATCTTTAATCCATCCCACACCCAAGGAGGCTCTGTAGGGTGAAGTGACTCACCCTAGGCCACCATGGATGCCCTCTGCCTTGTATAGTACCTCAACTCTCAGCCGCCATTTGCATTCCTAGTAAGGTCCTGCCCAGCTCTTGACAAAAGCTGAGGGTTTGTTTGCTGTTAACACCGTCAATTATTTATATGTGATGCAAACACATCCCCCTACAGTCTGCCTGACACTACTGCTTGGCAGAGGAAATTCTTTTTGCAGAGCTAAGTGCCCCAACTGGAGCCCATCCCAGCCTCATTCCGAATAATCCTTAGCAGTGGGATGGTTCTTACTATCTGCTGCTTGATTCATTAGGGCTTTGCTCTTCTCACTCAAGAGGTATAGTATTTCTCCCACAATAAAGTGGGACCCCAGGTGCCTTTAAAAATCTGGGGGGAACCTATATGGTTCCTTTCCAGAGGCAAATGTACACAGGGAACTTCAGATTAAGACCCCCATCCTCAGACCTGAAGAGATGATGACGTATTGCTAAACGAGCCTTCCTAAGGGCTCAGCTCGGATCTAAGCCCTTTGCAGGTATTCCACATCCAGCCTTCCAATACCGGGGCTTTTCTAGGTGCTGAGAGTCAGGGATTCCCCCTCATTTTAAATTTTATTTTGGAATAATTTTAGATTTAGGGAAAAATTGCACACAGAAGTCCGATACAACTTCACTAGAACTCCCCAAACGTTAACATTCTGCCCACATTTGTCATCATTTATCTCTACACATTGAACAATTTTCTTTTTCTGAATAATTTGAAAATAACTTGCCCCTAAATATTTCAGTGTATGTTTCCTCTTACATAACCACAAAACTATCAAAATTGTACAAATAACACTGAGACAGTACTAAGATTTAATCTATAGACCTTTTTCAAATTTTGCCAATTGTCCCACTAATGTCCTTTAGAGCACAAAACAAACAAACAAAACAAAACAAAACAAAACCCTTCCCCTGCTATTGGATCCAATACAGGGTTACACGTTCCATTTAGTTATGTCTCTTACTCTCCTTTAATCTAGAACAGTTCCTCAGTTCTTCATGATACTTTTGGAGAGTACAGGCCAAATATTTTCGAGAATGTTCCTCAATTTGAGTTGTCTGATGTGTCCTCATCATTAGACTCAGGTCACACATACTGGATAGGAATTCCAGAGTGATCTGTCCTCCTCAGCACATCATACCAGGAGGCATGAGATCTATTTGTCCCAGAATGTTAACTTTGATCACTTGGTGGAGGTACAATCTGCCAGGGTTCTCCAATGTCTCTCTTTGTAATTAATTTAAAAATATCTTATAAGGAGTCACCTATACTGTTTTGCAGCAACCTGCATTTATTTTAGCATTGACCAATGATTTACCGACAATTCTTGATTAAAACTATTTTTACCATTATGGTGAAGGTCAAATGTAAATTTTTTTATCTTCATCATTCCTTCTACATTTATTGGTTATTATTCTTGTTCTTCTGATATGCCCTCATCATTCTTTTTTTTTTTTTTTTAACACAGAGTCTCACTTTGTCACTCCGGCTAAAGTACAATGGTGTGATCACAGCTCAGCGTAACCTCAAACTCCTGGGCTCATGTGATCCTCCTGCCTCAGCCTCCTGAGTGCTACCACACCCCGCTAATTTTTTCTATTTTTAGTAGAGATGGGGACTTGCTCTTGCTCACGCTGGTCTTGAACTCCTGACCCCAAGCGATCCTCCTGCCTCGGCCTCCCAGACCGCTAGGATTACAGGTGTGAGTCACTGTGCCCAGCCTTGCTCCCATCATTCTTAAAGCACTTCTTTATTTTCTGGCATAGTAGAATATTAAAACCTATAGTTTTCCTACCCCAGCTCGGGAATCGGCCATTTCAACAAGACTTGATTCCAGTTAGTGGAGAAAGATATTAACAATATGATCTGGGTATGAATGCCTTCATTGCTACTGGGATATATTTGCATCTAAGCCCTTTCAACAAACCACTGAGAATACATATACATACATTTATTTCTATATCTACATATAAGAAACCACGAGATCCCTGCCTTCCCCCTAACCCCGGCCATACTTACTCTAAAAAAAAAAAAAAAAGAAAGAAAGAAAGAAAGAAACCATGAGTCATCCTGATAACTCCAATTCCAATCGAATACCACAAGGCTCCTTCTAGCTTTTCCCACTTTCCATATTCACACGAAAATGCTTTTCTGACAATAAGAAAACTTGATTCTCATTAGCCCCACTATATTTACCTATATGCTCAATCCTAGAATAAACAGTAACTAGTTTCAGCATTGTTAATCCATACCACTGTGAAAAATAAACCTACTAACTAGAGTTCAATATTTAGAGTTCTTTTTTCTTTTGTCTTGGGGTATACAGTCAAAATACTATATTCAAGAGCTACTTTGTTCAGTTTATTCAGGACTTGGCAAAAAAACAAAAACACAAAAAGAGCTACTTGGGTTAGTTCCCCTACTTCCCCTCAGTGTAGTAACGTCTTCATTTGAAATACAGTACTTAATACGTTTTTAGATAAAACTGCAAATGAGTAAGCAAAAGCTTTTGTCTTGGATATAGGTTCCCATTCTCCAATGGCGGTGGTTTTCCCTAAGCTGGATCCTTCTGAAACCTGGGAGCTTTAGGAAAATGTAGAGATGCAAGTCACCCCCAGGTATTTTGATTCAGTCAGTCTGAGCTAGACCCAGAATATGCATTTTTCAAGTGTTCCTGGGTGATTCTATTATCATATCAATTGGGAAACCACTGGCCAGGTCCCCCAAGCTCCAACTGTCTGTGGCTCCGTCTCTGTCCTCTGGGCCCATTGCCTGTGCTGCTCCTGTGCCTGCCAATATTCCCACCTCTCCTTACCACCGAGCAAATGCCTGTCCTTTAAAATGCAGCTGTCTCCTCCTCTGTCAAGACCTCACAACTCCCCAGAGATGGCCAGACCCTCAGTTCCCTGAGCTCCCATAACAGTTTGCTTTTGATTATTACGGAATAATTCATGCGTATTGAAAAACCAAACAATACAACACGATAGCTTTTTTCTATAGCCCTCTGTTACAGCTCTCCCCACAAGGACTAGAATTATTTGTTTGTCTTTTCCATTGGCAAGGAGACTTATTCTATTCTTCCTCCTCTGATGATTCCCAGCCATGGGATCTGGCACATAGCAGGTGCTCACAAAATGTTTGGTCTAAGATTATTTTCAGCTTCAATTCTATGGCTGAAAAATGGCCTAAGTACTTTTCCACAACTCATCAGAACAGACACTGAGAAAGTTAAGATTGCCAAGGATTCTCTGATAAGTAATTCTCATCATGAGAGGAAGTCCATTTCTCCCTGCTCTCGGCTAAACCTGCATGTTATTGTTCACGCTGGTAAGTGAATGCTGTTTCCATACCAGAACTGATATTTTTAGCACTCCTGTTATGATAAACTCACAGTAACCTCAAAAAGAACAAATCAAAGTCAACTTTTTGCCACAGGAAACCAGCTCACGCTTAATGTTTTGCAACATGCCATGGGAGAATAATAAAAAGATGAGACCTTTTGCTCACAGATGGTGAGGCCGACTCTTAAGATACTGGAGAAATGCAGCAGGAAGCATTTGGTCTGGCCACTAACGTATTAAGTAAACTGGAAAAACATTTAATACCCAAACAAGGCAAGTGCACGCACAGGGACAGCACAGGGCAGCTGCTTCCCTGGAAGCTGAACTGTGAATGGTGCACTAAGAAACATCTACCTATAAGTAAGTGGTAGGTCAGGCCAGGGAGATATTGGAATCAAAAGCCTGGTGGGTGCAGGAAGGGTGGGGAGAGGCCAGCAGCAGGCAGGTAAGAGGATCCCGTGGGAGCACCAGTGGGAACACAGCTGTCCCTCTAGAGTGGAACAAATGACCAGACAAGCAATAACCAATCATTCATACAAAAAATATTTACTTATTGAGCACCTACTACATGCTATATTAAGCAATAGTAAATCCAAGTCAGGTTCTTTGTGAGGTGTCCTCCTGGTGTGCACTCCAGGCCAGCACCCTGTCCTCACTAGGAATTCCTAAGGCATCATCAGGTCACATTAGTCATATTCCCAGAAAAAATCTTAGGAATACATTCCAAGGACTGAGAAAAACTGAAAACAACTTACATGCCTTTCAACATGAGACTGGTCATAGATGATGGTGCATCCAAACGTATACTACATTATGAAGCCAAGAAGACAGGAGGAGATCCTTCTATATATGCGCCAAGATCTTTCCAGACCAATTAAGCCATCAAGTATTAATATAAAAAAGCAAGCTGCCAACCAGTGTTTAACACACACACTCATGTGCATGATTGTAAATCTTAACCATTTTTTAAGAAGATAGTCAAGAAATTCTTAATAGTACTTTCCCCAGAAATTTGGAAGAGGAAAAAAATGGAGAGAGTTTAATAAAAAAAATTTTACACCTTTGTGAATTCCTTGATAATTTCTTACTATGATACTTTTCTTTTTCTTTTCTTTTCTTTTTTTGAGTCAGGGTCTCACTCTGTCACCTGGGCTAGAGTGCAGTGGCATCATCATAGCTCACTGCAGCCTCAAACTCGTGGGCTCAAGCAATCCTCCCACCTGAGCCTCCCAATCAGCTGGGACTACAGGTGCCTACTACCACACCCAGCTAATTTTTCTTTTCTTTTTTTTTTTTTTTGGAGAGACTGGGTCTTGCTCTTGCTCAGGCTGGTCTCAAATTCCTGGCCTCAAGCAATCCTCCTGCCTCAGCCTCCCAATGTGCTAGGATTATAGGCATAAGCTACCGCGCCGGGCCCTATCATACTTTTCTAAAAGAAATAAAATTCAAGTATTTCTTGGGGAAAAAAGACCACTATCTAAGCCAGAATTCAGATAATCTTTGTGTCTAATACATTATCAGAACCAGAGTTTTTTGCAGCATAGTGGCGATCCTGTTTCCCTAACACACAGAGCTCCATATTTGAAATGTAACAAAATCACTTAGCTAAGAGATGTATACTATAAGGGTTGAGAGCACAATCCACATACCAAACAGACCTCATGGTCTAAATTCCAGCTCTGCCTATAAAACCAAGTATATGCTGATTTGAGCAGTCACAACCATGTTCAATCCCAGTCTCCTTATAGGAAAATGGGGTAACAACTATCCTTCAAACGTTGTCACAGGAATATTAGAGTGTGTCAACTGTTTAGCACAGTGCCAGGTAATGCAGCAAGTAGCATTCAATACACAATAACCGCTAAGGTGCCATAAACATGGAAAAAAAAAATACTGGCTGCAAAGTTTACCACTCATACTGGATTATTCCCCAAAGTCACCCCACATCCTGAAGTGAGAATTTTACTGAGGTTTAACTTTATAGCAGGCAAAATCAAGGCCAGTTTTTAATTACATTCATTTCTAATGTACTAAACCTTGATTTTAAAAACCCTTCCTGGTACTACTCAATATGTGATTATAAAATGGTCAGAAGAGAGCCAAAGAGGAAAATGAAAATGGTATAAAAGCCACGGCCGGGCGCGGTGGTTCACGCCTGTAATCCTAGCCCTCTGGGAGGCCAAGGCAGGTGGATCGCTCGAGGTCAGGAGTTCGAGACCAGCCTGAGCAAGAGCGAGACCCTGTCTCTACTAAAAATAAAAAAAAAGAAATTATCTGGCCAACTAAAAATATATATAGAAAAAATTAGCCGGGCATGGTGGCACACGCCTGTAGTCCCAGCTACTCGGGAGGCTGAGGCAGGAGGATTGCTTGAGCCCAGGAGTTTGAGGTTGCTGTGAGCTAGGCTGACGCCACGACACTCACTCTAGCCCGGGCAACAGAGCGAGACTCTGTCTCAAAAAAAAAAAAAAAAAAAAAAGCCACGCCCCTGGCACTAACACCTTTCACAATCACTAGTACACTAACTTCTTTATAGCTAAGGGAAAGTGGGATTCTCCCTTAGCCCCTGTAACAGGTCAGGATCCAGGATCCAAAGTTCACACACCAAATGTTACCCCAGCTGAGATTACAGTGGGAGCTGTGATCCAAGCTCAGGCCTGTTAGTCTCCAAAGCCTGTGTCTTTTCCATGACACAGCACTGTCCATCCCTCTATTTGGACTGCACCTTTAACACTATGGCTGACAATTACAATAAGCTGTCATGAGAACATGATTCTAACTACAACCAAATTTTGTGACTAACTGGAGGATCGCCTGTTTGAATTAATGAAATAATTTTTTAAACCTTAATATATTACCTCAATAAAAATGTTAAAAGTATAAAAATTAGGCCGGGCTCAAAGGCTCACTCCTGTAATCCTAGCACTCTCGGAGGCCAAGGTGGGAGGATTACTTGAGCTCAGAAGTTCGATACCAGCCTGCATAAGAGTGAGAGTTTGTCTCTATTAAAAATAGAAAAAATTAGCCAGGCGTGGTGGCGTACACCTGTAGTCCCAGCTACTTGGGAGGCTGAGGCAGGAGGATCACTTGAGCCCAGGAGTTTAAGGTTACTGTGAGCTAGGCTGACATCATGGCACTCTAGCCTGGGCAACAGAGTAAGACTCTGTCTCAAAAAAAATAAATAAAAAAATAATTAAATAAAAATGCAGAAAGAGAAGGCATAATAAGGAACTTATATTTCATTAGATTCACTGACTTCTTAGAATGCAGAGACTTTAGAGACTGGTCAGCTAACTCAATCCTATCTATCATTTTATAGCTGAGTAAGCAAGATCCTAAAGAGACAAGTTGACTTATTTGTCCAATGTCACAAAGATAATTAGTGGCAAGTATATTTGGCAGAAGGTAACTTCACATGTGGAAGCTGCTATGCTCTCCTGGATAAATCCAATGAGGTCAAATTCCAAGAGAATCTCAGTGATATGAACAGCCAAGCAGAAAATGGGAGGGAGTACTTCTCTGAATATAAGAATAAGGTGATATACCCATAGAAAGTCAGCTTAATACTTACAAGCCGAGGGTTCTCAGCTGATGGCGATAACCCAGCACAGAGATCATAAGGGTCATTTCCCTCTAGTTCTGTAACCTATAGTCTAACAGGTGGTTCAAGGAGTTAACCAAGTATGCATCAACAGAAAGGAAACCAGGCTTTTGTGCTCACTGTATGTGGAACACTCCCTGTAGTGTTTGCAGTACCTCTGGAAAGACCTAACAGCTCAGAAAGACCAACAAGGCAATATGCATGTGATAACATATAATAAAGGTTGGGACTTGTCATCTGCTGCTAAGAGAAATGGCCAAGAAAGGTTCTGTTTGCTATACAAAAAATCAGGAAGGGCACTGTGTGTGCTATAAAAGAACCAGACCCTGAAGACTCAGCACACTTGGGTGTTAGACCTAAGAGTATCACTAATTTGTACAACCATGCAGAGTCACTTCCCATATAGGTCTCGGTTTTATCATAAAAAGAGAGTTGTCCTAATTAGCATTGAGAAGTTTGGACACGGGCTGCAGGCAATGCTATCTGAAGGATTCTGAGGCCATGGGGAAAGTGGCTTGATGGTTTAGATACAGTGGCCAATGATAATGGCTCCTCTGGCCACATCTTCACAGGTGAGGGATGGAGTGAGGGATGGAAGGAAGAATGGAAAGAAAGCACGTATTTGTCATACTTGGCCTAGACAATATGTGGGGTTGTCTCCTCCTAAAATTCTATGATTATTACTGCCCTGTACACTTAAAAATAGTTATAATGATAAATTGTATGTGCTTTTCACCATGTCAAAAAAAATTCTATGATTAACAAATGAACGTAGTTTTTATTATTTTTAAAAAATTTATTTTCCCCAAATCACCATCTGCAAGTATGAATACAGTTTTGATCACCATATCCAAAGCCCTAGACTAGAACTGTTGTCATGATAATAATATCTACTGAAGGATGGAATTAAGGGTAAATTGAGTCACTGTCAAATCTTCTACAACTAGTTGCAAAGTGTATATAACAAAAAAAGAAAGAAAAAAAGCACAAATCTTCACAGACAAAACAGTTTTCCAGGACTTGCTCTGTGCTGGGTGTTTTGTGTGTGTACCATCTAAGTCTCACAAAGCCCTCTGAAGGAACTGCTACTAACACTGCCCTCTGCAGGGGGAAATTGAGGCTCGGGCAATTTAAGTTAGCAGCTCAGATCACCCACCTAAAACAATGGCAGAGCCAGGTCTGTTTTGACTGTTCCTGTCCTCAACAACTGTGCATCACTGCCTGCCATGTGGGTCATGATGTTAAAGCTAGTGCTTCTTCCTCAACGAGTTGTCTACTCCTCCAGTCCCTTATAACATTTTTTGTTTGTTTTTGAGACAGAATCTCACTTTCTCACCCTGGCTAGAGTGCACTGGCATCATAATAGCTCACCTCCAACTCCTGGGCTCAAATGGTCCTTCTGCCACAGCCTCCCAGGTAGTTGGGACTATAGGCGCATGCCAGCACACCCACGTAAGTTTTCTATTTTTTGTAGAGACAGCGTCTCGCTCTTGCTCAGGTTGGTCTTGAACTCCTGACCTCAAGCAATCCTCCTGTTTCGGCCTCCCAGAGTGCTAGGATTACAGGTGTGAGCCACCCTGCAGTCCCCTGTAACTTCTGAGGGTGATGGTCAGCAGCTGCTGCATTAAATATTCACTTTGCTCCAGAATATTAGTTTTGCCTCCTCTGCTCAATGACCAGCTCCAAGAGTGTAGGGACAGTCACAATACTTTGGTCTTCATCAGTCTGTGGCTTTTAAAAACATCTATAAGTGGGGTACATCAGCTACCTCCTATGGATGTTGCAAGAATTTAACGAGCTAATACACAGAGCACTGAGAATGGAAGCTAGATGCTCTTATTACCTTGTATCTCACTCAGTACTCAATTAGACCTCAAAGACCTGCGTTGTTCAGGTCCTACTTCCGTTGCCATTTACAATCTGTCTTCTCTTGGGCAAAACAGCCTCTCTGGGTCTCTATTTCCTCATCTTAAGAAACTGAATTGTGGCCTGGTGCAGTGGCTCACGCCTGTAATCCTAGCACTCTGGGAGGCCGAGGCGGGAGGATCGCTTGAGGTCAGGAGTTCGAGACCAGCCTGAACAAGAGTAAGACTCCCGTCTCTACTAAAAAATAGAAAGAAATTATCTGAACAACTAAAAAATATATATAAAAAATTAGCCGGGCATGGCGGTGCATGCCTGTAGTCCCAGCTACTCGGGAGGCTGAGGCAGAAGGATTGCTTGAGCCCAGGAGTTCGAGGTTACAGTGAGCTATGACTAGGCCACTGCACTCCAGCCTGGGTGACACAGGGAGACCCTGTCTCAAAGACGGCGGGGGGGGGGGGGGGGGGGGGGGAAGGTTCGTCGTCCAACTCTCCATAGCCCCCCATCTTGTTAACACCATTAATTAGAATGGGAAAAGATTTATTCACACACAATATAAAGAAAAACTTGTAGTCTAATCTGATCTTCTTACTAGTTATTAAGGAAGTTTTATATATTTCTTTTGAAATACACACACACACACACACACAGTTTGGGGAGGGAGGAATTTTTTAACTACCGTATACAGCAACCATCTGTCCTGACTGGTCGGGGGTATACCCCTGGAGTTTGCATGAGGGAGGAAGGAAGGAGGTAGGCATACAGCTCACGCTCTGAGGAAAGGAGGGCTGAAGACCATCTGAATGCAACCAAAAGATGCTTTGTACATTTACTAAATAAAAGCCACACCTCTCTACCACAATGTATCCCTACAAACGGGACACAGTTAAGCAGAGAAACTGATTCTCTCAGGCCTTGGAACGGACAGATGGGGCGGGCACAGCTGGCTATGGGACTCTAGTATCCTGTGTAATATTGTGCTACATGTACCGTGACATGAAAAAAAAAGTTTGAAAGCACAATCCCAAAGCACAAAAATGTCAAGGCAATTTTTTTCTTCTTTGTGATTTTCTGGTATTTTCTACAAGTTACTTTTATACTTACTTGCTATGTGATCTTGAGAACATGGGTAACCTTAATCTTTCTGTGCCTTTGCTTCCTTGTTTGTAAACTAGAGACAGTATTAATAATAGTACCTACCCCCAATGATCTGCACTAAGCACTCATTGTTTGTAATTATTATTTCTAAAACAACATTTTAAAAATTAAAAGTGCCAGGCACAGGAAGAATACTGATAGGCTAATTAATACTTAGCTAACAGCCCCCTGAGCACCAGAAAGGATGGACTGAAAAGTAGCTCATTAACTTAAATGAGAGGACAAAAAAACCCCACCTTTCATGAGAGTGAGGCTGGTTTTGAGGCCAAAAAAGAATTCTGAAGAGGGAGAAATGGTGAAGAGAAGTTGCTTGATTTGTGACACTATTATCTCAGGATCAACTTTAGAGGGCAGGTCTAATGCAAGTTATTAGAACCCAGAGGTCAAGGAAGAGCTTCATCCCCATTCACCCTGCATTTCTCAGGAGGTCACTGACAACCAGCTAATGAGGAATTCAACTCAGAGCAAACATCACAAAACAATGTGGACTCTGCAGCCACATTTGCAGAAATCACAGCCAAAGCCCTCCCTGGGGAAGGTCTACTTTGAGTGCTCACCTTGAAGGAGAAAGTAATCAGGAGTTGTGCGCTTCAGTTGTGCCTTCGCTTTATCACTGCTCCAGTCTACCTCCAGCGCTTCCTTAACAGGGCAGAAGACTATCTTCTGTTAAGAAAAGGCAGAACCGATTAGGGATAAAATATTCTAGCTTTAAATCACAAGGCAGTAGCTTGTCTCTGTCTCAGAGAAATTTCATTATTTAAAGTCTACTGATCATTAAAAGAGGATGCTACCCACTCAAATCAAGACATGCTTGTTGAGCACTTACTATGTGCTCCTCTGGGCACTGGGGACAATGTGATGGACAACGTAGACTCCCTGCACTGAAGGAAGACAGAGCTAAGCTCCTAAAGACCTGGTTCTATTCTGGCTCAAAATATAGATCAAGCCATTAGCAGTACAGTTGGGGAATACCATCAGGTTGATGAAACAAAGTCTTAACCAGGTTTCAAAAACCACCCAAAGTTCAATTCAGAGTCTCGTCTGCCTGGTTACGAGCAATGCTAAGAATCCAGTGATATGTTAGGCCACTATATGATTAATGGGGGTTTGGGAGTTGTGTTTTAGAATCTTGGTCCCGGGCAGGCTTCCCTGTTAGCTAACATTTTCAGGGCCTGGGAAAAGAGTATAACTAAAGACCCATATATCATGTCTACATACTTTGTTATAAATCATACCAAAAGCTGTTATATAAAGTATATTATATTCTCTTTCCTTGACAAATATACCTCCTTTATAAACAACTGCAAGGCCTCCTGGATCAAATTTGGAACTCACACTCCTTGGGAGTTCTGTGCCAGAACAAGGCAAACTGGGAAAGCTGGCCCCTATCCATGCCACCTTTTCTTCCCACCTCTGGCACTGTCCCATACTACAAGAGGCTTTTCCTTGAGTGGGCCACCCAGCTCATCCTTCCTCACCAACATCCACTCCTTAGGTCTAGGCATTTGGACATTGTGGTAAGGTTTGCATGCTGAAGGCAGACCAGGGAAGATCACAAAAAATCCTGGCAAGTAAGCTTGGGGTTGTCTGGGCAATAGATTCCAGGGGTCTCAGGTACCCAGAGTGCAGTCTAGGAGTCGGGGGGAAAGGGTACAGGTTCTGGGTGGGCACATTTCCAAGACACCATACAGTGACTTTCTAGTACACTGGGTGCAAGGATAGAGGCTCTTTCTGCCTGCGTCTAAGGGCAGAACTATTCCTAGTTCTGCATCTTGCTTATGACCTTAGGCAAGTTAATTTACTTCTCTTGGGCCTGTCTGTGGCAGGCAGTTTCCTGGTATCTGGAGATCTGGAGGAGGCCTCCAGTGGCCCTGTCTGTAATGTGCACTAACCCTCCAGCCACAGGTGACAGCCAGAGGTGGGCACACGGCCCCAGTCAGGCCAATCAGATTCTCCTGGGAATTGAGAATGTGAAAGCTAGAGTAAGGAGACACATTAATGATAGGGCTCTAAAGGGAAAGGCCACAAATTTCTACTGCCTCCAGGGTTCCCCAGGGGCCCTAGTCTTTATTACCCTTCTCAGATGACAGTAGTTATTCATGGCTTCTTGCACTCCAATTAATGCCCCTTTTGGTTCAGACTACCCAAAGCCTATTACTGTCACTCATAACAATTAAAAAAACTAAACTTAACCAAGTCACCACATCTGTAGCGGGACGGATGCAGAAGGTGATACTTGGCTTACCCACCCCACCAACACTGAGTTTATAAGGAGAAAACATATTCAACAGTGCTTTCAGGGAAGGAAGAGTCTTTCAGTGGAGGTACCCCACAGTGTCTGTCAGGTAGCGGCATTCACCAGTCACTGAGTGAACACACTAACTCAGGTAACTTCCCCACTGCCTCCACTTCCCCACATCCTCAGCTCCTGTATCCCTCTGCCTAGAATCCTGACCCACTTCCCTCCACTATCCATTTCCTTCCCTGACAATTCCGGGCTTAAGGACTTCAGTCTGATAGTCCAGTTAACACTAGTAACAAGCCCTCTTACAGCATTAACTGACCTCCTCTCCTCAAATGGGTGTGTCAGTTTCCTCAGGAAGGGACCACAGAGAAAGGGATAGTGCTGAATAGACTAGACTTTCAATAAATACGTGTGAGCTGAAAGGATTCAACCTGCTTTTTATTTGCCAAAAAGAAGCCCATGAGTAAATATAAAGGATGAATTCTCCACATAGCCTACCAACCATCAAATTACGGTGTGAGAAGCCATTTAGAAAAGTAGGAAAGTACAATAACAGCAATGCAACAGGAAACTGGTAAAACATTATGGTGAGGCAAGAAGAAGAAAATGGATGCAGCCACTTAAAATCACATTCTCCATTGTAGATGTGAAGATTTGGAGTGCTTATGAACAACTACTGAGTGAAAAGAGCAAAAGACAAAACCATGTACATATATATAATATATACACATGTACAGTTGTCTCTCGGTATTCATAGGGAACTGGTCCCAGGGCCTCCCAAGGATTCCAAAGTCTGGGACTGCTCAGGTCCCTGAAATAAAATGGTAGGGTATTTGCAAGTAACCTACACATTTCCTCCCATATACTTAAAGTCAGCTCTAAATACTTACACTGCCTAATACAATGTAAATGCTGTGTACACAGTTGCTATACTGTATCGTTTAGGGAATAACAAGGAAAAAAGTCTGTACATGTTCAGTACACACACAAATTTTTTTCCCAAATATTTTCGATCCACAGTTGGTCAAATCCACAATTGTGCAACCCAATGAACCAGAGGGCTGACTATATATGTATATATCATATACGTATTAAAATATTAATCAGTACCCAATTTTCTTATGTATATACATAGAAAAAATACTGAATGGAATGTTAGTATTGGGCAGTAGAATTCACATTTTCTCAACTTGTTCCTTATTTTCCACATTTGGGATTATGAGCTTATTTTACTTTTTAACCACCCAGGCTAGAGTGCCGTGGCGTCAGCCTAGCTCACAACAACCTCAAAATCCTGGGCTCAAGGGATCCTCCTGTCTCAGCCTCCCAGGTAGCTGGGACTACAGGCATGCACCACCATGCCCAGCTAATATTTTCTATATATATTTTTAGCTGTCCATATAATTTCTTTCTATTTTTAGTAGAGACAGGGTCTCGCTCTTGCTCAGGCTGGTCTCGAACTCCTGAGCTCAAATGATCCACCGGCCTGGGCCTCCTCCCAGAATGCTAGGACTACAGGTGTGAGCCACCGCGCCCAGCTTATTTTACTTTTTAAATCAGGCTAAACATCAGTAACAGGTGATATAGTTCCGGACATAAAGATGAATGTAAATCACAATTTAAACAACTTTCAAAACTGCAGATCCCTACATCCAAAAACTTTCAAAAGCATTCTAACAAGTGATAATCACTGTCAAGAGACAGTTTTCACACTCAGCAGAGTGGCAACAAAGACTGAAGTTACTAAATGTTACTATTACATACTGTTGTTTTTGGAATATAAATTGATAAAACTTCTTGAGAGTAACTTAGCAGGGTCTGGTAAAGTTGAAGATACCCTTATCCTAATTTTACTCCCAGGTATATACCCTAGAGAAATCAACAGTTATCCAAGGAGATTATTTATAGATACTTATACACAAAATGGTTACTGCAGCACAATTTTTAATAGCAAAAACTTACATACCTAAATGTTCATCAATACATGAATAGATAAGTAAATAGTAATGTATTCACATAAGAAATAGAGAGAGAATGACAGTGCCCTGCAGTGCTATCCAAGAGAACCTGCTACAATGATAGAAACATTCTGAATCTATGCTGTGCAATGCAAATGCCAATAGCCACATATACTTACTGAGCACTGGAAATGTGGTTAGTGAGTGAGACTGGGAAACTGAATTCTTGTTTGTTTCATCTTAATTAATTTAATTTAAATAGCTACCTGTGGCTAGTAGCCACCATAATGGATAGTAAAGCCCTAGAACTACGTATAAAACAGATGGCCTCACAAACAGGTTGCTGCTCTTAAAAAGCAGGTGGCAGCATGCATACAATATGCAACCAATTTTTAAGAAGTTAAAAAGCATAGAAAGCAATTCTATATATTGCTTGGAAATACATACATATGTAGTAAGAAGAAAAGCATGGGAATGAGATACGCAATTGAAGATAGTGGTTACTTTTGTTGGGGAAGAGATAGCCAGAGGGCCTCAACTACACTGGTAATGTTTGATGCTTCAAATTGGGTAGTGAGTCCACGGTGGTTAACAATATCACCCTTGATTTATGCCTAAAATATTGCACAATAAGTTCTATTTCATTGTTTAGATTTACAAACACATGATAGATCAGGAAGCCAAGCAGGGCTGTATCTGCCTTTTCCAGGTGTTTTTTAAACCACACACACGTACCAGCAGCCCTGGGGTTACTGAGCTGATAACGGCAGAGGAGGGAGAACAGGGAAAAGATAGAAAAGGAACACATGGATCAGTACAAAAGTATTGAAATATGTGCGTGAATTTTAAAGTTGGATAGTGTTTGTTTTGCTGATATGTCCCCTGACTTGCACTGATACTGCATGTCTTCCTTTATGCATCAAATATCACAATACAAAAACATAGACTAGACTATGCTGAGATGTTGGGAGACTTCCCCCCTCACCCCTAGAGCCCAGAAACTTATCCCCTGTGAGACATGACACCACTCTAGCACTCCCCACTCCAACTTACTCTCCTACCTGGAAAACCTGCTATCAGTATTCTACCAAACTGCAAATTTGTACCCTGCATTACCCTATTCCCACCCTTCCAAACCAAACGATTCTGGTATCTGGCAGGGTCTTGAACCTCTCTGGCCCAGGAGTTCCAGTCCAGGCAACTTGATTGCTTCTAAATATTTCTGGGCACCCTTGTCTTCTTCAGAATTCTGTTCTCTCAGCTCAAATAACCTAAACTATGAGAACTAATATATATAAGGTTAATTCATTTACCTAATAACAAAGAAAGTTAATTCAAAAAATTCTTTTTTAAAATTACAATAATCTCTTCCAGAGTTACCATGCTATACCTATACCCCAATCATCAGTGATAGCCACAACTACACTGAACAAACATTTTCTGAATATGACTATGCTAGGCACCAGGGTGGAAGTCTGGCAGCGAACGAAACTGCCCTGCCCTTATGGAGCTTAAAGTCTAAGGGGAGAGACAGCAACAAGTAATCTCAAGTGTGATGAGCATTGGAAATAAAGGTGCCATATGAAGAGGAAGCACTAAACTATTTCTTTACTGATGGGCATGAGAGGAGGATGAGCGCTATCAACAAAAGGCTCAGAAAGAGGGAATCAAAAGAATGAATCACCTCTCTACTGTGGAATTTCTCAACTAATTCATGAAAAGAGTATTAACAGTACCCCGAATTAGTCACCTACTATTTCAGGAGCAGAAGTAAAATTAAATCTGTATTTCTTAGCACGTTATGAACACATCCTACTTTGTGTTTAATTTTTAAAGAGCTATTACGGAGAGTAACCACTGTCAGGCATCTAATCATCTCTGGCAGCCCCCTAACAACACAGACAAGGCACAATAAAGAAATGTGAACATGGGACCATGACAGTGGCCTTTTATACTAAAGGTTTTCCAGAATTATCCCGATTTTGACATATTTTACCCCACCATTCTCAGAAAATGTCAAACTACCTTAGAAACTCCACGGGGATTCCCCTTGTTAAGGCAAGGAGAGCCTGTGCCCTCACCCACTGTCTAGGCTTCTCCCTGCCTATTCCTTCTTCCGCAGCTGTGTGACCTTGGACAGGTCGTTTAATTTCTCCTAGCTTCTCCATCAGCTGCAGATTAAGACAAGAGGACCAGATGTGCTTCCCTACACCCATACAGTGCCTTGCACATAGTAGGCATTTTGTAATCATCGAAAGAGCTGGCTGTTTTGGAACAAGGGAAGCCAGAGTGACTCTTTTTCTTTATTCTATTTCCTCTGGCTTTACTGCTTTGCAAGCTTGCCCTTCACATGCCAACGCAAATAACTCTTCCTCTGAGAAATCTTTTTGGATACTTCCTCCCCACCACCTCATTGCTCTTTCCTTTATCTGATGCACAGTAGTGTCGGTATCACACTTGTGCCCAAGACCTGACTCTGATGAATCCTGTCTCACAAGTTCTGGACACCAAAGGAAGCAAACAAACTACTGAGCACCTATTCTCTGGGCCAGGCATTTTCCTACCACACAGGTGCTAGAAAGGCCCAGTATCTTCCTCGAGGGTGTGAAAACCACAAGCTCTGTTTTTCCTCTTTGTTTTTTAACATTTCTAATTTAGGAGCACAATGTGTACCTTGAAGCAGATAGTGGCTTTACAACATTTGGTTAAACCTAAGGAAAGGGGGGAGGGGAAGGGAACCCTAACCAGAAACCTTTCACAGGAAACAGGAAGTGGCTGCTTCCCCACCCCCATCCTGCACTCTGAGCACAACCCAAATAGTTATTCTGTACAATTAGGCAAAAGGGCAGAATCTGAATCAAGGAATCTTTGAGTAGGAAAAAAACTTTGAAATCACAGGGTCATCTCTGCCCAAATAGAGAAGGCGTGTTATTATTATATTACAAGGTGGCAACGCCATGGCCAAAACCCAGTTCAGCCTAGTCCTCTCAGAGGGCTCCTGGTGAGGCAGCACAAAGACAAGGTTTGGAATCCCAGGGATTGTCACCAGGAATGCACTGAATGCCTCGCAACCTTAAGGGCTCAGGGTTGGAATCCAAGCCTGAATTGTCCATGTATAACAGCTGACTAACAATGTCAGCTGGGGAATATTTTGATACCTTCATGTAGGAAGAGGCTGCACAAAAAGCTCTGTGACTGTAGAGCCCTAAGGAATGGTACGCGAAGGTCGCAGAGTGCCTGCCTGGGCTGCCCACATTCTCCTCATAGCAAGATAAAGTGGCTCCCAAAAAAGGTCTCCAGATCCACCCCAGTGTGCACCATCAGAATTGACTCCAGGGAAACTTCCAGCTGTGAATGGCTAACAAAGCTAGGCTGAGCTCTCCCTATTTGAATGTGAAAGACCTGCCTCAATCAGAGAAGGCCCGTAAGCCATAAAACCCTTCACACCAAGGCCAAGTGTCACACTTGTAAGAGGGTGTGATTTATAAACTGACAGCACCCACAAAGCTGCTTTTGTACTCCTCCGTTTGTTAACAATTTATCTCCCCCCCACCAAACTCACGGAGCTATTCAGATAAAGCTTGACTGGGCCTCAAAAGGAAAGAAAGAAAGACAGAAAGAAAAGGACCCAAGTTTTGGCCAAAACACCAAGGTTCACTCTGGATAATTATGGTCCTGTGAATAGACACTAAAATTAGGGCTTAATAATTCCTCTGTATCACACTTACAGCATCAAACTATTCCAATACAAACACAAAAAGCAAGAGAAAGAAAACCTCCAACGCTGTCTTGCTGGAAACTCTAAGAGTTCCACTTTTGTGGTTTTCTGCAGTCTCTTTTGTGGTTTCTGCACTCTTTAGAATCCCCTCTTTAGAGCAATTTTAACTCTACATTCTGACCAGCTGTTTTTCTTTCTCAACTTTTAATCTACAAAGCAAAGAGTAAATATGGGCTTGGTGATGCCTTTCCTGTGAGTTCTACTCAGCCGATTTTGGCCCCTTCATCTTATTTTCCCCATCACACAGTTCCCTTCTCAAATTCCAACACTTGCCACAGAAACCATTGTCTTCTGATCCCTTTCCCGCTTCTTTCTATAAAATGAATTTAATTATTGTACCTGATCCAAATAGAACCTAAACCCCAAACATGAACTACACTAAAAAATATACACCTGAGCCTGGACAACAACCAACAAAACCTCCATCTCTACAAAAGATTAAAAAAATTAACTGGGCAAGGTGGCATGCACCCGTAGTCCCAGTTACTAGGGAGGCTGAGGCAGGAGGATTGCTTGAGCCCAGGAGTATGAGGTTGTAGTGAGCTATGATGACATCACTGCACTCTAGCCTGGGCAACAGAGCCACACCTTGTCTCAAAAAATATACATATATAATAGTGTGTGTGTAACACACACACACACACACACACCCCTGATTGGGCGTGGTGGCTCATTCCTATAATCATAGCACTTTGGGAGGCTAGGATAGGAAGATGGCTTCAGGTCAGTAGTTCGAGGCTGCAGTGAGCTATGATCATGCCACTGCACTCAAGCCTGGGCTATATAGAGGGAGACCCTGTCTCAAACAAACAAACAAAACATACCTGATAACATCTGTCAACACTGAAAGCTTTTCTTATTAAAGGTTGTTGGGTGAAAAAGAAAAAAAGGCAAAACTTTTTTTAAACAGGCAAAACAATTAGCAATTAAAGTTTAAACTGGCTCCTGCCCACTTAGGACTTTACTAAATTGTCAATCTAGATTAAAAATCTGTACAAAAGTAATGGCTTCTGCTCAAAACCAGTCTTTCTGATACTATTCCATATACCAGTGTTCAAAATTGGTGGCCTACAAACCAAATAAGTCCTCTGAGCATGTTGTTTGGCATCCACAGTGTTGACCAGAACAGCATTCAAATCAATTTGAGTAGGTTGTCAGTATGTAAAAGTTTGAGACAGAGCATACAAAAATCTGCATTTCTGATTCTCTCAAAAAAATGATATCTGGAATCACTGGGCCCACATTCCCTCATGGCAACAGATGGCTGGCACTAGGCAGGGGCAGCCTCTCTTTAGATGGGACAAGCACCAGCCCCTCCTTTCCAGGCTACTCTACAGAGCTCACTTCTCTCATTTGCAATTGTAATTGCCCATCCCCTATAAGGTCCCAGGGTTTCTGACCTCTGCCCTCCCTGCCATTACACATACCTTTTTGACCATAGTTGTCTCAGAAGAATCAAGTTTTGTTCTCTTGGTATCAGGTCCATCTTCTACTCCTTGGCTAACTTTGGCAACTTTGGTTTTCTCCCTAGAGGGTGATAAGGAAAGGAAATCAAGTTCTACCCTGTGAATCATGCCATTAGAATAAAATGAGTATCACTAGCTTACAGACAGTGGTTGAGGGTAAAAGCTTTCAAGTCAGACAGATCTGGGTTCAAATCCCAGCTCTGCCACTGATAACCTGATAAGTCAGTTAGCCACTCTGTGGGAATACCAATTGCTGATAGGATTACTGTAAGAGGAGAAATACAGTAATATGTACTGCTCAGCACATTACACAGGACATAGAAGCTCTCACTAAACAAAAGTGATTACTTTGGAGACATTCTATCTGAATCATGAAATAAACAGCCCAATTCAGCTCCTCTCCTCTGGTGTGGGGAGCTCATGTTAAAATTATCTGGCCTTGGCCGGGCGCAGTGGCTCACGCCTATAATCCTAGCACTCTGGGAAGCCGAGGCGGGTGGATTGTTTGAGCTCAGGAGTTCGAGACCAGCCTGAGCAAGAGCGAGACCCCGTCTCCACTAAAAATAGACACTAAAAATAGACATAAATATATGGACAACTAAAAATATATACAGAAAAAATCAGCCGGGCGTGGTGGCACATGCCTGTAGTCCCAGCTACTCGGGAGGCTGAGCCAGGAGGATCGCTTAAGCCCAGGAGTTTGAGGCTGCTGTGAGCTATGCTGATGCCACGGCACTCTAGCCCGGGCAATAGAGTGAGACTCTGTCTCAAAAAACTAAATAAATAAAATAAAATAAAATAATCTGGATGGGGCCAGGCACAGTGGCTCATGCCTGTAATCTTAGGACTCTGGGAGGTCAAGGCCGGAGGGTCATTTGAGGTCAGGAGTTTGAGACCAGCCTGAGCAAGAGTGAGACCCCCCCCATCTCTACTAAAAATAGAAAAATTAGCCAGGCGTCTTGGTGCACGCCTGTAGTCCCAGCTACTCGGGAAGCTGAGGCAGGAGGATCACTTGAGCCCAGGAGTGTGAGGTTGCAGTGAGCTATGATCATGCCACTGTACTTCTATCCTGGGCAATAGAGACACTACCTCAAATAATAATACTAATAATAATAATCTGGCCTGCTTTCTATTACTGTTGACTTCTTTATCCATTTGTAATGTGCCCAAAAGGACTAGATTTTCCTATAGCCATAAAACACTAGAGTTAGGAGATATCTGGAACATGTCTGCCCTTTCCCCATCTCAATTTTACAGGCAAGAAACCTGCAGACCAGAGAAATTTCAGTGACTTGCCTGAGAGGCTGAACAAAAGAGCAGTTTTTAGTCTCTTGATAGGAAGCTCCACCCCACCACACAGGGCCTCTCTCAGTCTCTCATTAGCAAATTGGCGGGGAGGGGCCAGAAATTGCAGCCAAAAAAATCAACTCATATAGCTTTATAATACTGTATCACCTGCCATCTTTCATCTAAAACTACAAATTCAAAACACTGCAGGTCCCATCATGTGAGGACTACCAACGTCTGCAGCCTCAGTGTTCAAAATGAGAGGATACGGTCTTTTTGTTCCACCAGAGCAGTCTCTGGATCTTGGTGCTTTTACAAGGTAGACTTTGACTAAATGTGCCTACAGAGTTACCCATCTAACTATTTTGTATTCATTTTACTATCTCTCAACCTGAGTACATACAAGACCAAGCTTACAATCCAAGCAAGCCTTCTCTATGCAGAAAATATGACTTCACCACCTGAAGTCCAGATTGACCAAATACATACCCAGGTGGTATACTCTGACTGCTGTAGAACTTTGCTTGCTTTACTCTTTAGATTAGACCATCATTTTGGAGGGCTGTATCTCCTACAGTTCTGAACTCACAATCCATTGTATTCAGTAAGTTGTTAATGACTCAGTTTCAGAATGTTCTAAGTATTATAGTAAAATACTTTCCTTTTCCTACCAGAAATAAAACTAAATTTTGAAAATGTTATGTTCTCCCCTTCTCTCCCAGCACTTACTCTACAAACTCATGCTCTCCAAGATTGGCAAATGTGTATCCATGGTAGCCAAAAACATCTCCTGTAAAGAATTTGATGCTATTTTTGTGACAGATCTGGTCAATTTTAACTATGATATCCCTGGAACAGCAAGTCAGACACACCTGCAGAAAGAAAGAAATTGGCTGGGTGTGAGTTTTGCGAACTGTGAATCACTGCCCTGATGTCTAAATAAATCTTAATGAACAGTCTCTCTGGGCATGTTTAAAGCCCGTTTCAAACTGGTACAACAGGTTCTTTGGGTCCTATGGTTAGAAGACAAAAGAAATGTTGTAGGTTTCAGTGTGTAGAAAATGTAAATTATGAGATCATCACTTTATGCAACCAAAATAAAATGTCTTTAGCTAGAAAGTAAAAGCCATTCG
Source organism: Eulemur rufifrons (assembly GCF_041146395.1). NCBI lineage: Eukaryota > Metazoa > Chordata > Mammalia > Primates > Lemuridae > Eulemur > Eulemur rufifrons. Next base: position 11,494,506 of record NC_091006.1, on the reverse strand, counting down.
AATACATTCATTTCCCCTAATGCATGAACATACACATATTTCATAATTTGCATGGATAAAAAATTTAGCAATTATTTCTAAACTATTAAATCTATTAAAATCCAAATAAACTATTGTGAGAAGCAAAACCAGTTTTTTTAATTGACCCAAAGGTCATGTTTAAATATGAGGGCTTTTTTTTCCTTTCTTTTGATTGATATGTTAAGATAAAGAAGATAAACAAGTCCTGTTGAGATCACTTTTCCACAGATTGCAGTGTGAAACTTTATCTGAATTTAAGGACAAAAGAAAAGGTTACAGACTAAGTGACCTTCCATTCAGACTTAGACAATGAACTGGTGATTCACTCAGTGGAATTATCAGTGTTGCTCTGGGGCTTCTAGGTTGTGTTCCAGTAAGTTGAGGTATTGGAAATGGCTAAGTTCTACTGCACAAAATACCATCTTTCCGGGAGCAGCTTTCTGATCATGGTCAAAAGACAACTTCCAAATTGCACATGCTTTCTCCTGAACAAAAGAACATTTTCATTTGATAGACCCTCTTTGCTGTTGTCTAGCAGCCTGAATACTGAAATAACACTCACAGAGAAATGTGTTCCTTTAGTGTTTCAAAGGATGCAGCCACCCAAGGAAAAATCACATCTAAAAGGTAAGAAAGCCACAGGTGAACAAGCAACCAATTGATCAAATGGAACCCTGTAGAGTCAAAAGCAACTATAAAACCTACAAGGACCCGCCACACACGGCCCATGAGGCAGTCATCCTGGCCCCATGCACATGTGTTACACAATCAACTGGCCTCATGCTTCAGTTTTAACAAACCCTTTCTCTAATTCTACAAGTTCAAGAGACACCTAGAATAAACTAAACGTGGTTACTATGGATAAGAAAATGAAGAGACATGTCCAAATGGAAAGTGTCCCAATACCTGGAGTTAAAAAATAGAAGGGATTGGAAAAAAGAATACAGGACAAATGCACAGATGATCCATCATTCCAAGCACATATTTGAACAGATGCACGTATGAAATATAATAGTGTGAAAAACAAACTACCCAACCCAAATTCTAACCTCTCCTGTAATGAGGCCTTTCATTTAAAAAACAAGTAACTCATCTGTGACTATTTCACAGTTATCCAAGATTTGTTCAGCTTTTTTAGGTACAGGGAACTACGTCTGAAAGGTCACAGACACTGACATGTAATTGAATTTATCCTTTCACCTCCGTATAGATTTGGCAAAGAAACCCAGTGAGGTTGGATAGGCCTCATTTGGCTTAGGACCACGGTGATTTTGTCTAGTTATCCATGGCAACATGGTCAAAGTGACTGTGCAAAACAGACAGACAGACATAGACAGACCAAGATCAGGTGTGCTCTTTCTTAAGACAAAACACAAGCTGTAGTTTGATATTTCTAACAAAAAAATGCCTCTGCCACAGAAATTAATCACCAACTTGTTCAGTTTTCGGAAGAAAACATTTGCAATAACATGGATTAAAGCTATGCAAAGATTCTGGAAGGAAGACAAAACACCGAAGATGAAACCTGGTCTAGGGGAACATATGCCCAGAGAAGAAGCCAGCAGACAGCAAGTCGCTAACAGTTTCAGCAGATCCAACAGACTGGACCTCTCTAGCAACACATTCCTGCAATATACTAAGCCTAAAAAACAAAACAGCTTATAAATCTACTTGGGAAAAAGCTTAGAATTTGAGATGTGAATGCTCTAGCAGCACCTGGTATACATATAACTAATACCTTAATTTGCTTAATTCCCATAGATTTTATACTAAGAAACTTACAGCATCAAACTCAGTGAAAAATGACTCAGGTTTCTTCTCTATATCCTCAGTGTCCACCTTCACATCCACCATGGGGTTGAGATTCTGGGCTCTCTCCAAAGAGGCTTCAGCCCTATTTCGGCCAACAGACCCAGTACGAATCAGGAACTGAGCTCCAGGATCTTCCGGAGATACCTAGGAATAATATTTTTTCATTCTTGAATATTTTGGGAAAATGAATCTCAAAGACAACCTCTCAGTTTTAAAGGATAGCTAAAATACCCATCATCTAATTTTATTACTGTTCCTGCAGCAATTTGCTTAGCTAAGGGTTCCTACTCTCTCCTTCCTTCTGAGGCTTTAAAATAGGACATTAAACTTCTTTTACTGGTCACTGACAGTTAAAGAGCACCCCCTTGTGTTTACAAAAAAAAACTCATTCTAAACAGAGAAGTCCATGCTTTCCTCTTCCACTTAAATTTGTAACTGCTAACAAAACCACTGATTACCAGTGGAAAGAACTGACTAAATATCTACCATGTGCCCAACCCTAAGCATTCCAGCATATCAGATCAGTGCAAAAATCAGACACAATTAAGAATGCTCGAAATGAACATTTTTAAAAAAATTTTTTAAAGACAGGGTCTCGGTACATTGCACAGGCCGGCAGTGCAGTAGCTATTCACAGGCTCCATCACAGCACACTGCAGCCTCGAACTCCTGACCTCAAGCGATCCTCCCACCTCAGCCTCCCAAGTACCTGGGACTACGGGCACCCACTGCTGAGCCTGGCTTCAAAATGAACTCTTGGGCCGGGCGCGGTGGCTCACGCCTGTAATCCTAGCACTCTGGGAGGCCGAGGCGGGTGGATCGCTCGAGGTCAGGAGTTCGAGACCAGCCTGAGCAAGAGTGAGACCCCGTCTCTACTAAAAATAGAAAGAAATTATCTGGCCAACTAAAATATATATATACAAAAAAAAAAAAATTAGCCGGGCATGGTGGCGCATGCCTGTAGTCCCAGCTACTCGGGAGGCTGAGGCAGTAGGATCGCTTAAGCCCAGGAGTCTGAGGTTGCTGTGAGCTAGACTGACGCCACGGCACTCACTCTAGCCCGGGCAACAGAGCGAGACTCTGTCTCAAAAAAAAAAAAAAAAAAACAAAAAACAAAAAAAAACAAAATGAACTCTTGGCCAGGCGCCATGGCTCACACCTGTAATCCTAACACTCTAGGAGGCCGAGGTGGGAGGATTGCTTGAGCTCAGGAGTTCAAAACCAGCCTGAACTAGAGCATGACTCTGTTTCTACAAAAAAAAAAATAGAAAAATTAGCCGGGCATGGCAGCACACCTGGAGCCACAGCTACTTGGGATGCTGAGGCAGGAGGATTGCTTGAGCCCAAGAGTTTGAGGTTGCTGTGAGCTATGATGATGCCACTGCACTCCAGCCTGGGTGACAGAGCAAGACTGTCTCCTTAAAAAAAAAAAAAAAAGAAAAGAAACTCTTAAACTCAATTAAAATTCAGAAAGGAGAAGAGATAAGCGGAAGCTAGAGCAGAAAAATGATTTCATCCCTAAGGCCGGACATCAGTAGAGCAGAGCCTCAAAAGACAGAATAATATAATCCCCTAACAGCCATCAGTAGGATTACAGAGTCCATACTGCTCACAAAACACTTCTTCACACATCAAACATCTAAGTTAACCATTAAACTCTGCAAACGACCTAGCCCCTTCACCAAGACTAGTTCAACAGAAATCATCTCCCCTCATCTCCTACCAACTACCCACAGCACACACTCTATCTCACTTTCCTGCCTCCCAGAAAACGAGCTGGCCCTCTTCCCATGACAGACCCTCTACCAGTATCCCTGACCCATCATCCTGCTTCCTCAGGGTCTCATTATGTGCTGAGAGGCTGTCCATCACCATGGTTAACAGCAAGGGCTCTGGAATAATTCAGGCTGGATTCAAACCTTTCATTCAAATCCTTGTTCAACCTCTTACTGTGTGACCTTGAGCAAGAATACAGGGGTCACATGTAAAATGGAGATGCTAATAAAAACATGCACTTACAAATCACTCCATCAGTGTGAGTTGTTGTTATTATCAGTCCTCAGATCACACCTTCCTTTCTATGCTCTCTTCCACCCTTGCTACACATTCCAGTCTCTATTTTGGGCCCTCTTAGGTATAGCTGTCCCTATCTCAGAACCACTCATCTGTACATTCACTCTGTATAGCTCCATAAACCAACTCAATGCCTCTTTTAGTTTCTACCAAAATTTCCTGTTATTTTTCAAATCACTCTCACGGGTGCAGATTTCTCCTGATCCATTTGAGTCTTTTATCAAACTGCCTGCCATACATTTCCTCTAGGATACCCCAGAGGCCCTTCAGGGGCTGCCATACTTGCTGTCTCTGTTGATGAGCACACCAACACCCAAGCCAGAAACCTGCTCTTCCTATCTCTGATATTTCCTTGATAGCAGCCACACAGTGAGGTGGGTGAGAGCATGGGCTCTGGAGTCAGATGCCTGGGTCTCGGCCACACCACTAACTACCAGGAGACCTTGGGCGAACCAATACTTTACTTCCTTTTCCTCTGTGTAGTTTCCTTTATGTAGAACCGAGATGACAACAGGTCCTAGATTTCAGAGTTGTCATGAGGACCAAACAAGATGATACAACGACAACTGTGACAACGGTGCCCATGCCGTTCCGTGTCAGTTGCTCTAGTTATTCCTTGCATTCCTAAAGCCCCCCACACAGACCTACCTATTCTACCACCCAACATGTTTCTCACTTCATGTGCTTCTTGTCATCCCTATCACCAAGGCCATCGCCCAGACCCCTTTCACCTCTCACCAAAACTAATACAATAGCTTTCTAAGTGGTCTTCTGCCCTGTATTTTGTGCCAACCCTACTTTATACAGTAATTAGTGACTACAGATAAAAGTCCAAAGCTAACCAGGTCAGCTCGTCCCCTCATTTGAAACTTCAGTGAATCCTCACCACTTGGAGGATTAAGTAAAAGCTTACCATGGGGCTTCCTAGCAGGCCCTCCTGACCTAGACCTCACTTGCAACCTGGCCCCACCACTCTGTCTCACACTCTAAAAACACTAAACTGTTTGTTATAATCCATTCCTACCATGCCACTGGATGCCTTTGGGCCACTGCTAATGTCCCCTGCCTAAAACATAGCCCCTTAACTTGATAAACCCCTCCTTGTTCTTTAAGAACACACTGGAACTCCAGGAAACCTTTCATGTGTCTCTCTACCACAACCTGAGTCAGGTAGCTTGCTCTGGTTTCTGAATAAAACTTGAGAATGGAAGCCAGGCACAGTGGTACACACCATAGGCCAAGCTACTCGAGAGGCTGAAGTGGGAGGATCCCGTGAGCCCAGGAGTTCGAGGCTACAGTGCACTACGATAGATCCTATGAATAGCCAATGCACTCTAGTCTGGGCAACACAGTGAAACACAATGTCTTAAAAAAAAAAAAAAAAAAACTTGTGGCCAGGTGCGGTGGCTCACACCTATAATCCCAACACTTTGGAAAGCCAAGGTGGGGGATTGCTTGAGGCCAAGAGTTTTAGAATAGCCTGGGCAACAAAGTTAGACTGTGTCTCTACAAAAAAATTAAAAATTAGCCACCCATGGTGGTGCATACCTGCAGTCCTAGCTACTCAGGAGGCTAAGGCAGGAGGATAACTTGAGCCCAGGAACTCCAGGATATAGTGAGCCATGATCAGGTCACTGCCCTCCAACCTGGGCCACAGAGCAAGACCTTGTCTCAAAATAAATAAATAAATAAAAATAAAAAAAATAAATAAATAAACCAACTTGAGAATGGGAAACAAACCTTGACCTAGCAGACTTCAGGGTACCCAGTAGGTGCTCTCAGATACTTGTTGAATGTAAGCCAAATAAAAAGCTCTAAGAGCCAGGCATTAACATCTTCATTTTAGAGATGAACAAACTGAGTCTGAGAAGTTTAAATCCCTTTTCCAGCTTGAGGAGCTGGGATTTTGAGCCCAAGTCTGCATGATTCCAAAGCCTTTGCACTGTTGTAGCACTGCCTCCCTGGGGAGCTCCTAGTTAGGGAAAGAGCACAAATAAATTGCAAAGGGGAGAATAATCACAGCGTGTTCACAAACCATTAAATTTATCTAATGGAAATCAGGCTGGGTAAGTTGATGGGGACCAGGCCATATGAAACCAGTGGTTCTCAACCCTTCCTGGCTATTAGACTCACCTTGAGAACTTTTATTTTTAATTAACTCCCTGGGCCAGGAGTGGTGACTCATGCCTATAATCCTAGAACCTTGGGAGGCCGATGCAGGAGGATCACTCCAGCCCAGGACTTTGAGATTACAGTAAGCTATGATCACACCACTGCCCTCTAGTCTGGGTGACCATGTCTCTTAAAAAAAAAAAAAGCCACAAAGCCTACCGATTATTCTAAAGTGTAGCTGGGGTTGAGAATCACTGTGTCAGGCAGGTGGAAGGCACTGTAAGACCGCCCAGGAAAGAGACGAGGGATGACAATCAGCCTGTTTACTCTACCACTAGGCAGCACTCATCACACTGTGCCGAAGTGGGGTCAAAACCACACCTCTCATTGTTATATGAGTGTCCCCCATTCTCAGGTTCATGTAACCAGATGCGGAAGTCACAATCCCCACATGGTTTCATTTTTCCACACCAAGGACCTTCTTAGGCATCATCCTTCCTTAGGTCTCTGCTCTTAATCCTCTTCTACACAAATTCTTCCCCAAGATGGGGTGGTCCTGCCTCTAGAGGGCACTGCGGTTGGAGAGATGTCAAAGCAGTCAGTGCCCAGACCATTAAAAACCAGGCAGCTTGCTTGCAGGAATTTTCTTCTTAGGTTTTTAAATTCTATTCAAAATCCAACTTATGGCTGTGATGTTAAGTGAGCCAACCCACATTCCTCTTGATATTGTAGTAATAATTTTAAAAAAATAATTCCAGGGCCGGGCGAGGTGGCTCACGCCTGTAATCCTAGCACTCTGGGAGGCCGAGGTGGGCGGATCGTTTGAGCTCAGGAGTTCGAGACCAGCCTGAGCAAGAGCGAGACCCCATCTCTACTAAAAAAATAGAAAGAAATTATATAGACAGCTAAATATATATATAGAAAAAATTAGCCGGGCATGGTGGCACACGCCTGTAGTCCCAGCTACTCGGGAGGCTGAGGCAGTAGGATTGCTTGAGCCCAGGAGTTTGAAGTTGCTGTGAGCAAGGCTGACGCCACGGCACTCACTCTAGCCCGGGCAACAGAGCGAGACTCTGTCTCAAAAAAAAAAAAATAATAATAATAATTCCAGGTTATTGTTTCTCTCCTGAACCCCGAAACAAGGTGAGCTTTTAAAACTTTCATTAACATTCACTTTTGTCCACAGAGCCTATACTTTACACTGTGTGCTAGTTACTTAGTCTCATGACAGAAACCCTGTTCATTGCCTAAAATGAAAGATACAAATAATATAATGTGACATCACAATCTTTGAAGTATTTTACCCCCCAAGAAAAGCCATGATTTCTGGAATTTGCTTTAAAACGTTGTCAAAAAAAAAAAAAAAAAAAAAAAAAAAAAGGAAGGAGATTAAAAAATCCAACAGGAAAGTTGTCTTTTTAAAATAAAAAAAAAAAAAAAAAATTCAACAAAATATCAGTATCTGGAGAAGCCAGGCAGATGGGTATCAAGTACTAATATTATTCTCTCTACTTTTATATACATTTGAAATTTTTTATAAAAGAAAACTAAAATGTCACTGAGGCATAAGGATGTAGTGAAAGCACTTATTTTCACCTTGACCATGAGGCAGTCAAAGCTACGCTGGAGTTGGGCACTTCTATTAACATATTATTAATCAAACAGCACTACGTCAGATAATTAGTATTAAATGCTTATTATGTACAAGCACGATGCTATGCAGTCCACACACATTCTCTCTAAACCGTTTTTCAAAATAACATCTGTGGACTATATACATCAAAATCTCCTGAGACACCTTTTCAATGTACATATTCTTGAGCCTCATCTCAGACCTAAATCAGAATCACTGGGGATGAAGGCCACACCCTAACAAAGCCTCCCGGGAACTCTATATTTTCAATTAATCAGGTAGTTTTTAGACACAAATGGAAAACCACTTCTCTACTCCTCACAAGCACCCTCCAAGGGAGATGTTACTAACTCCATTTTACAGACAGGCAAGCTCAACGAGGTGATGTGAATCTCCAGGTCACCCAGCTAGATGCAGTGGAGCTGGAATTCGAAACCAGCGCCAGCACCTTCAATCTCCAAAGGCTACAGTTCCATTCATGCTAGCCCTCCTTTCACAGCCCTGATGGCACAAGCAGGCACTCACAGGATCTGTACTGTTCATACTGAAGAGGGGAGCTGGAGCAGGGGAATGAGGAGGTGATAACATCGCACCTGTTCGTGATCCAGCATGGTCAGTCCTTTCACTCCTGCCAGGATGAGATTCTTGGCAATTTCAGCCCCAAGTCCTTTCATGCCGACAAGAAGCACCCGGGAGGCCCGCAACCTGTAAGGCAGACATTGTGAACCTGATGATACAGAACAGTGAAGCTTGATGGATCACAGAAGAACAAATCAACAGGGAAATCATTTTGGTTTTCTATAGTGAAAACTGAAGCATCACAGCCTCAAATCTATACAGGCTCCAATCCATACTGCAAAGAACAATTCATTCAACAAATATTTATTGAGTATCTACTAAGCCAGACACCCCTCTAAGTTAGTGTGCAAATACAGCAGTGAGACAGACATAGTCCCTGCCGTCCCAGAGGAGGAGACAGCTAAACAAATACGGAGATAAATAATACAACAAAAAGTGCTGAAAGGCCAGGTGAGGTGGCTCACACCTATAATCCCAGCACTCTGGGAGGCCAACGTGGGAGCATCACTTGAGCTCAGGAGTTCAAGACCAGCCTGCGCAAAAGCAAGACCCTGTCTCTACTAAAAATACAAAAATTAGCCAGGCTAGAGGCACACTGCACTCCTGTACTCCCAGGTACTCGGGAGGCTGAGGCAGGAGGACCACTCAAGCCCAGGAGTTTGAGGTTGCAGTAAGCTACAATGACACCACTGCACTCTACCCAGGGCAACAGAGCAAGACTCTGTCTTTAAAAAAAAAAAAAAAAAGTGCTAAAAATCAACCATGATAAGGATCAAGGATGTTGGACGATGCTATTTTAGACAGAGTGATCATAAAAGCCTTTCTGAGGAGGTGGTATTTGAGCGAAAATCAAAACGAAATAAAGGACGACGACACAGATATTTGAGAGCAGAGCATTTGAGACAGAGAGGCTAAAGAGTTGGAAATGAGGACAGACAGAACCAGGGGCCCCATCATGAAGGCAATGGAAGGATTCTGGATTATCTTCTAAGCATGATGGAAAGCTAGGGGGCAGGAGTCACTCAAGGGAGAGAGGATGGTGGTGGCTCAGACTAGTATGATAGCAGAAGAGGTGGTGAGGAGGGATTTAAGCTATAACACACAAGCAAAATACATGGTGGCAAGAAAAGAGGATATGTACAGGAATTGTTTAGATCTTCCTAAGTCTGTAAAACGACAGAATATGAGGCTTAAAAAAGGCATTCAGGACCAGCCACAGTGGCTCATGCCTGTAATACCAGCACTTTAGGAGTCAAACGCAGGAGCTCAGGAGTTCGAGACCAGCCTGGGCAACATAGTGAGGCCCCAGTTCTACAAAAAATTTTTAAAAAGAAGAAAATTAGCTGGATGTGGCATGCACCTGTAGTCCCAGCTACTTGAGAGGCCAAGGTAGGAGGGTTGCTTGAACCCAGAAATTCGAGGTTACAGTGAGATATGATTGCACCATTGCACTCCAGCCTAGGTGACAGAGCAAATTTAAAAAAATTTTTTTTAAATACAAAAAGGCAGAGTGGGCACAGTGGCTCAACCCTGTAATCCTAACACCCTGGGAGGCCGAGGTGGTAGGATTGCTTGAGCTCAAGAGTTCTAGACCAGCCTGAGCAAGAGTGAGACCCCATCTCTACTAAAAATAGACAAAATTAGCCAGGCGTGGTGGTGCGTACCTGTAGTCCCAGCTACTTGGGAGGCTTAGGCAGGAGGATCTCTTGAGCCCAGGAGTTTGAGGTTGCTGTGAGCTATGCTGCCATGGCACTCTAGCCTGGGCAATAGAATGAGACTCTGTCTCAAAAAATAAAAATTAAAAAAATGAAATAAAAATTAAAAAAGGCAGTCAGAGGTTGGGCCATCCCAAGACTTCACTCAACAGGAGGAAAAATAGGTCTACTATATCTTATCTAAAATCTCTTGAACCAGAAGTGTTTCAGAATCATAGTTTTTCAGATTTGAGAAAGGAGATATAGACTTTATATCATGTATCATGAAACAACCCATCAGAATGTTGGGCAGCATCCTGTAAACAAACTCATTAATATTTCTGCAGCAAATGTATGATATTCACATTGAAAACAATTAGTAAGAACTAAGAATAGTCTCACATAAATTCAACTTCTGCTGGCCAATGAGTTTGTTATTAATTTATGTAACAAGTAGATTTTCTCCAAATATCAGTATTATGGAAAATATGCAGAAACTCTTTTCCAAAAATGATTCTATTACGGTCACAGCACTTGCATGTAATTAGACCAGGAACCTTTAATAATGATGAAATAAAATAAAATAAAATCCTATATTGATTCTTCCCTCGCCCCCCCCCCCCTTTGAAATCTTTCTAGCGACTGTATTGATTCTTAATGCTAGATTTTGGATTTCCTTTGCTGATACAATCAAAGGGTAAAACTGGGACAGGGTGGGTATTGACAATACTACTCTCAAAAGCATGTGTCTGGGTCTCAGCTTCTCCATTATCACTTTTTTCCTATGGGGCCTTCTATTGCCATGTCACAGGTTAGCAGACATGAGCCTTTAAAGTGACAATTCCACTTCATTAGAAGGAGAGAATTGGGAAGAGAGCTTACAACATGCAAGCAAGGTAGATAACACGCTAGCAATGAGCAGGTCTCTCATCACAGACTTACAGCATTGTATCTGAGAGTGGAGGGGGGAAGGAAAGCTATATAGACTTTCCAGAGGACCTCTAATCCCTCACAAATCAGCACATATATAATAAGCAATATTTTCAAAGAGAATATGGTGCACACATCAAACCTCTGACATCAGAAAGGTTGAGCACCCTTGCATTAGCTGCACACTCTAGGTCTCTGCTGTTCCAGATAGTCTACAAGCCCTCCCTTCACCTGGCCCTGTCACTGCCACACCTGGAGTTCTTTTTTTTTTTTTTTTGAGACAGAGTCTCACTCTGTTGCCCAGGCTAGAGTGAGTGCCGTGGCGTCAGCCTAGCTCACAGCAACCTCAAACTCCTGAGCTCAAGCGATCCTCCTGTCTCAGCCTCCCGAGGAGCTGGGACTACAGGCATGCACCACTATGCCCGGCTAATTTTTTCTATATATATTTTTAGCTGTCCATATAATTTCTTTCTATTTTTAGTAGAGATGGGGTCTCGCTCTTGCTCAGGCTGGTCTCGAACTCCTGAGCTCAAACGATCCGCCCACCTCGGCCTCCCAGAGTGCTAGGATTACAGGCGTGAGCCACCACACCCGGCCCACACCTGGAGTTCTACCTTCCAAATTCTCTTTCAGTCTGAGTGACTGGGTCTTGTCCTGTTTGGCTACTCAAGTAGCTCATGGATAGCTAGCACAGCCCAGCTCTCCTCTGGTAATCTGTACCTGCAAACATTACCATGGCCTCCTACTCCCCAAACCCTCTAACTTTCTCAGGCTCTGTTCTCCTTGATGTTCCCTCAGCAATGGGCATTGCCAATCACTAGTTCCTTCTAAGTGTGAAGACTTGGATTTGAATTCTGGCTCCGCCGCTTCCCAACTGGGTGACCTAGAAGACTACACGAGCTCTCTAAACTTTATTCATCTGTAAAATGGGGATACTACTTTAATCCCCTCGACAACCTAGTAAAATGTATGTGCAACAGCACCCAGCATAATACCTGGCATATAACATGTTCAATAAATGTTACTTGAACTTACTCAACTTCTCTTCAATCTCCATTGCCTTAATTATAAAAGGGCTCAGTAACAGGTTTGATTCTGATTTTTTTTTTTTGAGACAGAGTCTTGCTCTGTTGCCGGGGCTAGAGTGCCATGGCATCCTCCTAGCTCACAGCAACCTCAAACTCCTGGGCTCAAGCAATCCTACCGCCTCAGCCTCCCGAGTAGCTGGGACTACAGGTCACCATGCCCGGCTAATTTTTTCTATATATTTTTAGCTGTCCATATAATTTCTTTCTATTTTTAGTAGAGACGGGGTCTCACTCTTGCTCAGGCTGGTCTCGAACTCCTGAGCTCAAACGATCCACCCTCCTCAGCCTCCCAAGTGCTTGATTCTGATTTAAAAAAAAAAAAAAAAAACACTGCCAGAAAAATCAATCAGTATTGGCTCTATCCTACTTTATCGTACTCTACCAGCCTTACCTCCCACTAGTTTCAGATAACGTTACTCCCAAACATGCCTCCGGTTTCCCACCTTCAGATTTTAAATCACAGCACTCCACCCTTCTGAAATGCACCATCTCTTCCTCTCTCTGTCCAGCCAAGCCTTTCCCCCAGACTTCAAAACCCAACTCCAATGCCATTTCCTCAGAAAGGCCTTTCTCATCATGGCAGACTTAAGTGAGCACTCTCTCCCCTGAACTCTTCCAGCAATAGTGACATATAAATGGTTCTGACAACCAATCTCCTCTCCATGACCTACATTCCTACATAGCTCTACAGATCCTGGAGTTTTTTTTATTCAACTGCCATCAACACTGAATATCATGTTTATGTTTTTAATCCTTAACTATGCTAGTGGCCCTGAGACTACAGTTTATTTATAGCTTAGTTACATGAAAGTGCTTTAAACAGCACCTGGCACACAGTCAGCACTTAATGAATGTCAGCTATTATTATTCACACTCTCTGATGTAGCAAGTCCCCTTCTAGGAATCAACCCTGCAGAAATACCCAAGTGGGCACAAAAATTAGGCACAAATATATTCATAGCAGCGTGGTCCACCCACGTCCCTCCATTTGCACAGCCACCACCCTCGTATGAGCCACCATCATTTCTCACCTACAGACTACAGTAGCTATAAACCAGCTCTCCCTGTTTCTATTTTTGTCCCCTACGATCCACTATCCCCATCTCGGAGAGATCTTTTAAAATGTAAATCAGATTATATTACTCTCCCGTTCAAAATTTTTCAATGATTCCCTATGCAAGCAACTTATCCAGGACTCAAATGTCCTGAATACATTCTCATCTCATCTCTTCCTGTTCTCTTCCCTTGGTAACTTCCCTACAGCCATGCCAGCCTTCCTTGCTCTTAGAAAATATCATGCTTGCTCCTACCCTAGGACCTTGGCATTAGTGGTTCCAGTTGCTTCTTCCCCCAACATTTCAAATGACCCATTCTTTAGGTCTCAGCTCAATTGTCACCTCCTTAGAGAAGTCCACACTGGCCACCTAATCTACACCCTCTTTTATCTGGAATTATGCTACTTGTTTATATGTTTATTTCCACTCTATTAAAATGTAAACTGAAGAAACTACTGTATCTCTAGCACCTATGACTGTCACCCAAGTGTCCATGAGCAGAATTACATAAATATGGTACATAGTCCAGGTGTGGTGGCTCACACCTGTAACACTAGCACTTTGGGAGGTTGAGGTGGGAGGACCACTTGAACCCAGGAATTCCAGACCAACCTGAGCAACATAGTGAGACCTCCCCATCTCTACAAAAAATACAAAATCTAGCCAGGTATGATGGGATGCACCTGTGGTCCCAGCTACTTGGGAGGCTGAGGCAGAAGGATGGCTTAAGCTCAGGAGCTAGAGGTTGCAGTAAACTATATAATACCACTGCACTCTAGCCTAGGCTAGAGTGGGACCCTGTCTCAAAAAAAAAAAAAAATCAAAACAAAAAAATCAGCCAGGTGCAGTGGCTCATGCCTGTAATCCTAGCACTCTGGGAGGCTGAGGTAGGAGGACTGATCAAGGTCAGGAGTTCGAGACCAGCCTGAGCAAGAGCAAGACCCCATCTCTACTAAAAATAGAAAGAAATTATTTGGACAACTAAAAATATATGTAGAAAAAATTAGCTGGGCATGGTGGCAAATGCCTGTAGTCCCAGCTACTTGGGAGGCTGAGGCAGGAGGATCGCTAGAGCCCAGGAGTTTGAGGTTGCTGTGAGCTAGGCTGATGCCACGGCACTCTAGCCTGGGCAACACAGTGACACTCTGTCTCAAAACAAACAAACAAACTAAAAAACAAAAAAATCTGGTACATAATAAAATAATAGCTAGCATTTATTGAACACTTACTATGCACCAAGCACTGTTCTAAGCTCTTTACATGTATCATGTCATTTAATTCTCATGACAATCTTTTTTTTTTTTTTTTTTTTTTTTTGTTGAGACAGAGTCTCACTCTGTTGCCCAGGCTAGAGTGAGTGCCGTGGCGTCAGCTTAGCTCACAGCAACCTCAGACTCCTCGGCTTAAGCGATCCTACTGCCTCAGCCTCCCGAGTAGCTGGGACTACAGGCATGCGCCACTATGCCCGGCTAATTTTTTCTATATAGATTTTTAGTTGTCCATATAATGTCTTTCTATTTTTAGTAGAGACGGGGTCTCGCTCAGGCTGGTCTCGAACTCCTGACCTTGAGCAATCCACCCGCCTCGGCCTCCCAGAGTGCTAGGATTACAGGCGTGAGCCACCGCGCCCGGCCACTCATGACAATCTTATGAGCTGGTACCTTGTTATCCCTATTTTGCAGCTGAGAAAACAGGCAGAAAGAGGTTAAACTAGCTTTCCCAAGGTTACACAGCTAGAAAGTGGCCAGAAATTGGCTAGCAGGTAGGGGCAACAATAAGGTAGAGTGATTAAGACGATGGGCTCTGATGCAACACTGCTGCTCTGGTGCACATATACCACGGAAAACTAGGCAGCCATTAAAAAGAATGAGACAATGATAGTAATAAACATTCGTTAAACAGTTACTGCATGCCAAGCACTGTTCTAAATTAGCTCTACTAACTCTACAAGGTATGTATCATACTATTACTATATTCCTGTTCTACAGGAAGGAAACTGAGTAGGATAGAATAATGACCCCCCCCCACCAAGATGTCCAAACCCTAACCTCTGTGACCTATGAATGTTACCTTACATGGCAAAAGGGACTTCACAGATTATGATTAAATTAAGGATCTTGAGATAGGGAGATTACATTATCCGGATAGGTCCAATGTAATCACAAGGGTCCTTAAAAAAATGAGGCAAAAGTCACGCGAGGTGGCACACACCTGTACTCCTAGCTACTCAGGAGGCTGAGGAGGATCGTTTGAGCCAAGGAGTCTGAGGCCAGACTGGGCAACACAGCAAGATCTAATCTCTTAAAAAAAAAAAAAAAAAGAGGGAGGCAGAAGGGTCAGAGTCAAGAGAAGGACCTGTGATGACAGAAGCAGAAGTCATCGTCAGATGGATTTGAAGATGTTGTGCTGCTGGCTTTGGAGGCGGAAGGGGACACCAGCCAAGAAATGCAGGTGGCCTCTAGATACTAGAAAAGTAAAGCAAACATTCTCCTCTAGAGCCTCCACAGGGAGTCTGGCCCTGCTGACACCTTGATTTTAGCACAATGAAACAGATTTCAGACTTCTAGGCTTAAGTACACACTCCCTCCCCTCCAGGGAAGGCTACAATTCCTGGCTTCTTCACCTCCCTGTTTCTCGACCACACCTGAGCCTCACATACTTAAAAGCAACCATCAGACAGTGTTAGCATGATCATCACCTTCTCCTCTTCAGTGTGCACTCTGCCACTGTGCCACCTTAGGAATGACAGTGGTATCCAACTCTCAGGGTTGTTACAAAAATTAAACAAATAAATGTTTGCAAAGCACTTACAGAAGTGCTTGTCACATAAGCTCTATATGAACAAAATAAACTGCACTTCCTAAGACTCCAACTTCTCTCCGACTTCTCTTTACTAGAAGTCTTGGTTCAAAGAGAGTTTGCTAATCACTTATCAGCACTTTAGAGAGATTTATTATATTTCAGCTCATGCTGCCATGCAAATACAGTAATACACAATCCTCACAACAAACTGAGTGGCTAGGTATTATCATGTCATTTACTGATGAGGAAATCTGAAAGGTTAAATGAATAGCTGATCTAACTTCAGAGGCCATAACATAAACCACTATGCTGTATTCTTAAGACCCTCAAATAAAAAAGAAATAGTTTAGGTTACAAAATGGAAATTTGGCTTTCATTAAAAAGGACAGTTTTTGGCTGGGAGTAATGGCATACACCTGTAATCCTAGGACTTTGGGAGACCAAGGCAGGAGGATCGCTTGAGCCCATAAGTTCAGTTCGAGACCAGCCTTAGCAACATAGCAAGACCCCCTCTACAAAAAATTTAAAAAATTAGGCCGGGCGCGGTGGCTCGTGCCTGTAATCCTAGCACTCTGGGAGGCCAAGGTGGGCAGATCGTTTGAGCTCAGGAGTTCGAGACCAGCCTGAGCGAGACCCCATCTCTACTAAAAATAGAAAGAAATTATATGGACAGCCAAAAATATATATAGAAAAAAAAATTAGCCGGGCATAGTGGTGCATGCCTGTAGTCCCAGCTACTCGGGAGGCTGAGGCAGGAGGATCGCTTGAGCCCAGGAGTTTGAGGTTGCTGTGAGCTAGGCTGACGCCACGGCACTCACTCTAGCCCGGGCAACAGAGTGAGACTCTGTCTCAAAAAAAAAAAAAAAAAAAAAAATTTAAAAAATTAGCCAAGCTTGGTGATGCCTGCCTGCAGTCCCGCCTACTGTGAAGGCTGAGATAGGAGGATCACTTGAGCCCATGAGTTTGAGGTTGCAGTGAACTATGATGCCACTGCACTCTACTCTAGCCCAGGCAACATAGTGAGACCTTGCCACACACACAAAAAGACAGTTTTCTAAAAACCTTGGGAACTTAAATGGTTCAATTACTCTCCCGCTGACTCTTGCTTTACTTTTGCTTTATTTTTCTCAACCTACTTCCTATGTACCTTCCCTTTTGTTGCTGGTGATTTATTCTTGTCAAATAATTGTAGCTGTAATTTACTGGTGCTTTCTGTGTGTAGACACGATCCATGCATTATCTCATTTACTTCTCAACAATCTTATAAGGTAAATTCTACTATTTCCATTTGATAAATGAAAAAACTGAACCACAGAGAAGTTAAATGTATCCAAGTTTAAATAACTAGAAAGTTTTGGAGCTGAGATACAAACTCAGCTGTTAATCACAATAAAGTTGTCCTTATAGGAAACAACCAGGATTGGCCTCTATCTAGTACACAGTACATACACGCTCAATCTCTTTTATGAAAAACATATGGCCTATGAAACCAACAGAAGTTCTTTTGAATAGCAGCAGTAATGGGTAATGAGTATAATATTTGAAAATGGGGAAGTTGGCCAGGCGCAGTGGCTCACGCCTGTAATCCTAGCACTCTAGGAGGCCAAGGCAGGAGGATCATTTGCTCTCAGGAGTTCGAGACCAGCCAAAAGCAAGACTTAGTCTCTACAAAAAATTGAAAAATTAGCTGGGTGTGGTGGCATGTACCTGTAGTCCCAGCTACTTGGGAGGTTGAGGCAGGAGGATTGCTTGAGCCCAGGAGTGTGAGGTTGTAGTGAGCTATAATCACCCCCTGCACTCTATCCCGGGCAACACAGCAAGACCCCATCTTCAAAAACAAACATTTATTTCACATAGGGTGAATGCTGGAAAAAGAAGAAAAAAAAAGAAAACAAAAAAACCAAAAATAAACATTTATAACATGCTTTGCCAGCATGATGCTTACAATCCACCTCCCTCTTTCCAGTCACACTCCCTTCCTCATTTTTAGATACGGGATAAAATGCTGCTGCACGCAAGAAGAAAACTTAGACATGCAGTGTGACAGGCAGTGCAAAAACTGCTGGAGCACACATTCTGAGAACATACACAGCAGCCAGGCTACCTCTATTGTAGAAAATGAGCTGTCAAAGAAATAGCAGTGAACCTGAAGTTAGACACTTAGACTCAAGTCCTAATTCTTCCATTTAGTTGGTATGTGATCTTGGGAATGTCGGTTTCCTTTCTTGAACCTCAGCCATAAAATGGGCTACGCACCATGGCAAGACATGCAAACTTACATGCTTACAAGGGCCAGGCAGATACATTGGAAGAGTAAAGCTTCACTGATGGAGCCAATGACAAACCTGTCCTGTGTAAAAGAGGCAATCTCTACTTAGCTCCAACCAACGTAGGACGTCTGGCCTTTCTATTTGTCAAGAGAAGCTAGAAATCAGAAACCGAAATCTCCAGGTCTTAAGAGAGGAGGAGACATTTTCCCCCAACTTCTCACCATAAAAATTCTCAAATGCACAGAAAAGCGGAAAGAATTAACATTCTGCCCTATTGACTTCATCCATACACCTCCATAAATACATCATGACACTTTACACCTTTGGCATCTCCAAAAGTAGGATATTCTCCTTCACAACCATACCATTTTCACATCTAGAAAATAATTCCCCAAAGTGTAAACAGGACCAAATACTCAAATTTCCCATATTGTCTAAAAGATTGTATGTCTGTATGTATGTATTTAGTTAGTTAGTAAGTAGGCACGGGGTCTCCCTATGTTGCCCAGGCTGGTCTGGAACTCCCAAGTGATCCTTCCACCTCGAGTCTCCCAAAGTGCTGGGATTATAGGCATGAGCCACCACACCCGGCTTTAAGTGTTTAAATGTTGTTTATAGTTCTCTTTTTGAAACAGGATCTAACCAAGGTTCATACACACTTGGCTACGCCTCTGTACTCTTTTTTAATCTACAACAGTCCTTTCACTTGTCTTTTCCATGACAGACACCTGGAAAAGAAACAGGGCAGTTATCTTATAAAATGTCCCACATTCGGTACATCTTGTCAGTCTGCCCTTTCCCAGGGCTTCCATTTCACAAAGAAATCCCAGCCCCAGAGTTCTCCTATACCACCTAGAACCCCCTTAGAGGCAAGTCAGTTTGGGAAGGAAATCACTGCCCTTCCTACTCCAGAGAGCTGCTATGAGATTCAGTTGAAAACGGACATGAGAACACTTTAATAAACTCTCTAAGACTGTCTACAAATGCAGAAATTACAAATTACAGATAACCTCTTCCCTCCTTTCCAAGACCCTCAGCCAACCCTTTTCAGATTCTCCACAAAATTCAGCACAGCTCCACTCCCTCAGGATAACTCCTGCCTCCCAAGAATTCGATATCCTGACCTTGATTTGTGTCCCTTAGGTCATCTCCCACTCAGGTGCCCCCATCCATTCTTTATTGCTCCTCAGATAAATCATTCCCACCCCTCTGAAAATTCCCTCACTACATTCCAGTTTAATCCTCACCAACTCCGCCCCTGCTCAAACAAAACTACCTGCTATCTCCAACTCCCTGTACACTTAGGACTCTACTACACTTAGGGTCCCCTCCCCAACCCGTTAGGGTCTCCTAACACCAGAAGGTTTCTATGCCCTCGAAGTCTCCTTCCTCCAACTCCCAAGTCCCCTTTCCACTCGATCCAGAAAATAGGGATCTCCGAAATCAATCAAGCCTACCGGTCTTGAGGCACATTCTCATCATTTAATTCCCAATCTTCCACTTCAGGTGCCTTCAGTCCTCTGACCAGTGATGTTAATGTCTCATGATGACATACCCCCGCCCCTGAAGACCCCACACACGTGAAATAAGCCTGAGGTAACTCCCATCCCACCCCCACACACTCACTCTCTCTCTCACCAAAAACTTCTGAAAGCCCTCACACCCTCACACTAAATTCTCCCGATTCTATACTCTGCATTCACATCACAGAACCCTCCCGTCACCCAGACCTCACCTCTGAACTCAACCACTCACTTATTTCTACTTAGATGTATAAAAAACATCTAAAACTAAGTCCAAAAGAGAACTGGTTCTTCTGACCCCACCCAGCCTACCCATCTCAGTAAATGGCAATTCCATCATTCCAGCTGCTCAGGCCAAAAACACTGGAGTCATCCTCGACTTCCACCTCTCAAACCTCACATTGAATCCTTTGGTAAATCCTGTTCCCTCTACCTTCAAAACATATTCAGAATATACATATTTGACCCCTTCTCTAGAGTTTCAAGCCACTATTCTGTCTCAAATGGATTATTGCAACAGTCTAACTGGAATCTTTATGTCCAATTGTGCCCACTTGAACCTATTCTCCACACAGCAAGAGTGACCCTTCTAAATGCAACCAGATTTTGTTACTCCGAAGCTCAAAACCCTTCAGTGGGTTTCCTAGCACACTGGGAACAAAAGCTATTCCTCAATTCACTAGGTTCCAGCCACCCTATTTCTCTAATTTGCCAAGCATGCCCGGGCCTCTGGGAGTTTGCACTTGCTGTTCACTTTGCTAGGAAAGATCTTCCAGACAGCCACGTGGCTCTTTCCCTTCAGACAGGTCTGAGGCTCAGTGTTACCTCTTCAGGGGTCTTCCCTGGCCACCCTGTGACCATAGCTCTCCCACTTCACCATCCTTTATTGACCAATCAATATTTTTGCTCTATTTTTCTCCCTAGCACTTGTATTAGCTCACATATTATTTAGGTTTGTTGTCTTTCCCCATCAGAATGTAAGCGCCACATGGGGAAGAAGCCTGTTTGGTTCACTGACAAACGCTCAGTGCCCAGAACAATGCCTGTGCTAGATGCTAAATAATTATTTGATCCAATTGATCACCTCTTTCAGGGACCTCATCCCCTCAGATAACTAAGTACTCAATACCCCACCTACTCCGCAATGCTCAACCTATGTCTGCCGGACACACCCCCAACCCCTAGACGCAGCAACCTTTTCTGTTACTTGCAGCCTCACCGCAGACCCTCTGAGCCCCTCAAGATTCCCATCTGAGGTAACCTGCTCCAGAACTCAAAACCCGCATTCCTTCAGACTGGCCTTGGCCAGGCTCCCCCGCACCCTGCGCACAACAGGTTCCCATTACACGTGAATGAATGAACTACGCCCCTCCTTCACCCTCTCCGTGTATCTCTGGCTCCTTATTTCCTAACCCGCACCCGCGACCTAAACCCCACCAACACCACTTTTGGGCGTCCGATTCCCTAAGTTTGAATCCTCCTCCTGCCTCAGGACTTCCCCTCGCCGGAGTCAGAGGCCTCCAATCCCTCGGAACGGCCCTCCCACCTTCCTGGGGCGTCCCCACTGCCCATACCTTCCAGAAACATACACAATCAACCCCTCCCGTCCTCCAAAGAGCGCTACGATCCCCGGGCACATTAATTCCCGCCTTCTCTCTTCAAATCAGACCTTCCCACTCCCTCGGGGCCGCGAAACGCCTCAGACTATACGCCCCCTCCAGACCCTCGGCGCCGCAATCCGCACCGGCCCTGACCGTTTCTGGGCCTCCAATCCCCACAGGCGGATCTGCCGGTCATACTGCGCCGCCTCCTCCTCGCTGATGCCGCCGCCGGCCTCCTCCTTCTCCACCATGGCGCCGGCTCTCGCTGTCTCCTCTCCGTCCCGCTCTCGCCAACGGCTCGCCGGCGCCGCGCGCCACCAACCGCCGCCAGCCGCGCGCCCAGGCCACTCTGCGCCTGCGCCGGGGCCCGCGCCTGCGTAGTAGCTCCTGCGCGGAACCCGGGCCCCAGTAGATCTCCCGAGCTTCGAAGGCCGGCAGCCGACTGCCAGTCACGTTACGGAGGCTCCAACCAATCCTGGCAAAAAAAATGGCGCGGTTTATGGCCCCACGGGGATGCCCACGTGGTCGCTTATGAGGCTGTTCAATTCTGCAAATATTTAAGGGGCTCCTACTGAGATATGGTATCTAGGGTGTTGTGAAATAGAATGGTGAGTGAGGTAGACAAAGCCCTGACTTCTTGGTGTTTATGTTCTATTTAGGAAAGCTCAAAGAAAAATAAATGTAAATCAGGCGATGATAAATGCTTTGGAGAAAAATAAAGCAAGATATGGGGCTACAGAGTGGTAGGGGTGGTCAGGAAAGGCTTCTCAGAGATGACATTGAACTGTCAACGTTAATGATGAGATTCGGGCAATACGATTAAATACTGAGTTTATTGGGGAGCAAAGTTTCTGCAGATGGCCCTCCAGCAGGACACAGAAACCCCATGGTGCTCCAAAGTGGGGAGGTTTGAGGGTCGTTTTTACAGGCAAAATCTGGGTAAGATTAACAGGATTAATCTGTTGTCCATACAGGGTTACTACATAGTGACAGCAATTTAGTTATAGGCAGTGTTTCTTTTGGGGGAAATACATATTTAACATTCCACATTAAAGATGTAGGAATAAAGGCGTCTTTTATCTGAAGACTATCTGGCCTGAGCTGGGAACATGAAAATAAGGAAGGAAGTCAATCTATGAACAAATTTCAATGATTTCTATATTTTTTTTATAATCCTCTCCGTCATGTTTCAGATTCTCAGGCCAATAAGGCGTGATGACCAGAACCCTGAAGCTTTTAACTAACTACTTGACCTTTCTGAGTTATTTCCCTGAAATGGCAAAATTTCTGCAAGACAGGGAGCTGAGATTCTTAAGGTCCCTGCGCGGACTTTCTGCCACCAAGGCGCACCATCCCCCCACAACCTGCACCAATACTCAGCTAGCCCCTCCTTAAAAAACCCAATTCCCCATTAGTTGGGGAGAGGGATTTCAGACTGGTTCCTTGTTCTCACAGTAAACATCTTTTGTATTAAAAATTCCTTTCTTCCTTGGCAATCCTCCTCATTGTCTCAATAATTGACTCTTTGTGAAGCCAGTAACTGGACCTAGGCCAAAACCCTCTTGCAGTTTCAATGGCACTTTAACAAAAGGTTATAATTAAGAGGTCAAGCTCCATGACTTGGTCTCCACAGTTAACCTTCCTCAGGGCCTAATAATTTGTAGAATTTTTAATAAGCGAATAGGATCTAGGGTGTTTTTTTTTAGAGACAGGGTCTGGCTTTGTCACCCAGGCACAATCATAGCTCACTGTTACCTCCTGGGTTCAACTGATCCTCCTGCTTCAGCCTCCTATGTATCTGGAACTGCAGGCAGGTGCCACCACGCCTGCCTAATTTTTCTATTTTTAGTAGAGATGGGGTCTCGCTCTTGCTCAGGTTGGTCTTAAACTCTGAGCTCAAGCAATCCTCCTGCCTTGGCCTCCCAGAGTGCTAGGATTGCAGGCGTGAGCCACTGCACCCAGCCTTGGTGTATATTTTTAAGTGGATATACACAAGTTATAAGTGCTAATTAGTGTATAAAGTAACGTAGTAACAAGGGACTTACTTATTCAGGGTTTCTGGGGGCAGGGATTAGTTGTTTTTTTTTTTTTTTTTTGAAGCAGAGTCTCGCTCTGTTGCCCAGGCTAGAGTGCCCTGGCGTCAGCCTAGCTCACAGCAACCTCAAACTCCTGGGCTCAAGCAATCCTTCTGCCTCAGCCTCCCAAGTAGCTGGGACTACAGGCATGTGCCACCATGCCCAGCTAATTTTTTCTACATATATTTTTAGTTGTCCAGATCATTTCTTTCTATTTTTAGTAGAGACGGGGGTCTCGCTCTTGCTCAGGCTGGTCTCAAATTCCTGACATCGAGCTATCCTCCTGCCTCGGCCTCCCACAGTGCTAGGATTACAGGTGTGAGCCACCACCCCCAGCCAAAACAGTCAGTTTTTATAAGATAGCTTGAGCAGGAACAAGGAAACAGCATAATACAAAAAAACAGATTGGTTAACATGAACTTCAGATTCTTTTCCTTGTAAGGGATAAAGCAAGGGGACTTCCTTATCATGCTGGCTAACACCGGCCTATTTGGGAATTTAGCTATTCTCTCTCTCTCTCATTTCTAGGAGGTCAGATAAACCTTTTGTTTCTATTTGGTGACATGAAACTTTAGCATGAGTTACTCCATTTTGGTTTGGCCCTGTTGAGGCCTAGTACAGGCTCAGTCCAAATCAATGGTATCCTATAAATTGTATTTAACATCCATTAAACAACAAGTTTCTGTGTCTCCTCTACCCCACCATGAACCCTGGCAACCACAATTCTATTTTCTGTGTCTATGAGTTTGATTATTCTAGATACCTCAGGTAAGTAAAATCATACAATATTTGTCTTTTTGCAACTATCTTCTTTCACTTATCATAATGTCCTCAATGTGCACTCATGTGTCAGAATTTCCTTCCTTTTAAAAGCTGAATAATATTCCATTGTAAGTATATGCAATTATCCCTCAATATCCAAGGGAGATTAGTTCCGGGACCACCCATCAGGTTACCAAAATCCATGGATGCTCAAGTCCCTTATATAAAATAGTGTAGTATTTGCATATAACCTGTATATATTTTAAATCATCTCTATAAAAAGTTATAATACCTAAGACAATGTAAATGCTATATAATTGTATTTTTGAAATTTGTATTATTTTTTATTGTTGTATTATTTTTTTCCTAATGTTTTCAATTGGTGGCTGGTTGAACCTGCAGATGTACAACCCGAAGATGCAGAAAGCTGACCATGCTACATATTTGTCCATCTGTCAATGAACATTTGGGTTGCTTCCACCTTTTAGCTATTGTGCATAATGCTGCTATGAACATGGGTATACAAAGATCTCTTTCAGATCCTGTTTTCAATTCCTTTGGATATATACCCACGGGGCAGGTTGTTTTTCAGCAATCACTAATAAGAACAGTTGCCAAATTAAGACTCTGTAACTCAAAAGGGGTGGAGAGCAGTCATTCAGTAGTTCAGGCCCCTGGGTTTCAGGATTACATAATTACCTCCACCCAGGCGATTGCTCACCATTAACCAAGGCAGGGGCTCTCATTCCCACCTGTACATTACCATCACCTGGGGAGATTTCCAGCAACTGCAGGGCCCAGCCCCCTCCTTCAGAGACTCTGATTAATTGGTCTGGGATGAAGCTGAGACATTACGATTTTGACAAAATGTTCCCCAGATGATTCTAAAATGCAGTCATCGTGGAGAACCATGCAAGTTCCAGATACTGCTCCATTCCAGTCTCCGTTCCTTACTTCCTCTCAGGACCACACAGTACTTAGATGTCAGGTTGAGCTCTGGTATCTCTCCTGGCACTGTACAACTTAAAAAAAAAAAAAATTTTTTTTTTAGAGATAGGGTTTCACAACATAGTGCATTTAAATTCCTGGGCTCAAGTGATCCTCCCACATCAGCCTGGCTGGGACTATAGGCACTCGCCACTGCACCTGGTTCCCTGTACAACATTTAATCACTCTTTTTAAGTCATTTTTGTAGACCTGAGCTGCTGGTCAGAGCAGGAGCTTATGGGAGTAGAGTGATAAATGGAGACTTAAAAAACTGGTATGTTCTGGGCTGGGTGTGGTGGCTCACACCTGTGATCCTAGCACTCTGAGAGGCCGAGGCGGGAGAATCACTTGAGCTCAGGAGTTCAAGACCAGCCTCAGCAAGAGTGAGACACCCCCCCCCCCTGCACCCCTCTCCCCGCACTCCCCCCCACCCCCCGCCATCTCTACTAAAAATAGAAATAAATTAGCTGGGCAACTAAAAAACATAGAAAAAATTAGCCAGGCATGGTGGCATATGTCTATAGTCCCAGCTACTCGGGAGGCTGAGGCAGGAGAATCGCTTGAGCCCAGGAGTTTGAGGTTGCTGTGAGCTAGGCTGGTACTGTGGCATTCTAGCCTGGTGGACACAGCAAGGCTCTGTCTCAAAAAAAAAAAATATATATATATTTTTTAAAACCCTCGTCTTAAACTTCTGACTCTAAGGCTCTGGCACTTTGGTGTGCTGCTTCCCAACCTCAGGGGAAAATGCCAGTTACAAGATCAAATAACCTCTTTGTGCAGGAAAAGA
Organism: Eulemur rufifrons; assembly: GCF_041146395.1. Lineage (NCBI taxonomy): Eukaryota > Metazoa > Chordata > Mammalia > Primates > Lemuridae > Eulemur > Eulemur rufifrons. The sequence continues at coordinate 11,468,702 of NC_091006.1, read as the reverse complement.
CACTTAGAAGGCATGGAATGACCCAGCAGCAGAGGGCTATATCAAGTATCTTGTGGAAAAGCCTCTGGAAATAAACACTTCTGTTTAGTTGCCTTATATTATTAAATCGAAATGTACATGGGTCATAAAAAGAAAAGAGAATCAAGTTAATTTGAAGAGTTAAAACAGGGCCTTAGTATTAAATGATTTATTAGTTAATATATCAGCTTTCAAAGTGGTCCTAATAATCCATGGTATGTAGTAATTTGTAATTGGTTAGGGAGAGACCTGATCTGTTACCTGTGCATATTCAGTAATTCTTGTAAAATGATCACTTTGTTAAAAACAGCCCTGAAAATAAAAGCTAATTGCTCTATAAATTATTTTCCCCCGTACTTCTAGACTCATTTAAGGTCTAAAAGTGTCTCCCTTTCCTCTCCCCCCTTACACTTTTCTGTGGCTTATGGGAAAAATTAAACGTAATGGTCTAATGTATTCTCAAATGTGGGTTATACATCTTTTTAAAATATTTTTTATTGAGGTGAAATTAACGTAATATAACATTGGGCATTTTAAAACTAGCAATTCAGTGGCGTTTAGTAGTACACTCACTGTGTTGTGCAACCAAACACCACCCCTATCTAGTTCCAAAACATTTTATTACCTCCAAAGTAGTGATATACATCTTGTAAATTGCCAAAAGTCTACCATGACTTTTCTATGCACACAATTCCAAAAGAATTGTGAAAGTTCAGTGTTACAGTTTGATATAGTTTACTATAAACAGTTCTTTCTATTATTTAATATTTAAGAACTATCATCAACTTGGTTCATTAGGTGATCATTATGAATATTATATTGCAGAACATCTCAGCATCTCGGTTCCTGCCGTCTAGTGCCACAACAAATCCCTTATCATTGTGATGACCAAAATGCCCCCAAGGAAGTAATACTGTTCCCTTGAGAACTAGTTAACAAGCAAATATCACTCAATTTCCCTCAATAATTTATAAAATGTCCTCTAGGGGGCGACATAATCCCTTGAGACCCAGGTAGACCAATGATTCTTTTCCTAGCCGGGACTAGTATTAATACCTTCCACCTCCCCAATAAATCCAGGGTAGGATTAGCAAGGAAGAGGGAGGAAATAGCTATGGGTTGGCAGTCAGTCGGGTCAGACACAATGTAATGCCTCTCTTTGGCCAACCTTTCTTTCCCAAGTGTTGCCAGAGGTTGGTGCCAAATGCTGGAGTTTCTTACACACTGTGGAGAATATTCTCTGCAAAGACTTTCTCATCCGCAGTGTAAAGAACCTACCCTCGAGGCCGGGCATGGTGGCTCACGCCTGCAATTCTAGCACTCTAGGAGGCCGAGGTGGGAGGATCTCTTGAGGTTAAAGAGTTCGAGAGCAGTCTCAGCAAGAGTGAGACCCCATCTTTACTAAAAAAAAAATAGAAAGAAATTAGGAAGGCAACTAAAAATAGAAAAAATTATCTGGCCGTGGTGGCGAATGCCTGTAGTCCCAGCTACTTGGGAGGCTGAGGCAGGAGGATCGCTTAAGCCCAGGAGTTTGAGGTTGCTGTGAGCTATGCTGATGCCAAGGCAGTCACTATTAATAGAAAAAAAAAAAGTTATTCGTCAGAATAATAATGTGTCTAGTACAGGAAGAAACGAGTACCATGGAAGCATTGGTCACACTTATGGACATTTGAGAAAGTTAAATCTCAAAAAATACAGGGACCTGCTAGCTCAGAGACGTTTTGGGAGTCAAGGAGAAGATGTTATGTTGGAATTTTTTGTTTTCCAAAATAAAGGACAACTTGCTGAAACTTTCAGCCCCACCCACACAACAAGAAAAAGCCCTCCTGGAATGTTGGAGGCAACATGTATTATGGTTGGAAGACTTGCTTTTACTCATTAGCAAAGAAAGCTGCAAGGCTAGTGGGGCCCAGTGGAAGAGAAAGTTCTCTCGCTGGTCCAGAATGCAGTGCCAAATGACTCTGCCATTCGGGTCTTATAACCCAGCAGATCCAGGGGGTCTCAAAATGTGTGTGGCAAATAGGGGATGGTGACTACACTCCAATGCACTCGTCTCTTCTCCTATCAATGGACATTGTGGTAGTTCCCAGTTAGGGACTATTTCTAATGGTGCTGCTATGAACATTCTTATTCATGCCCTCTGGTGTGCATCATCGGGTATGGGTTTTTGGGTGAAATCATTGAATAACAGTGTAGGCATGTGTTCTGTTGTAGTGGATAGTTGCCAAGCTGTTTTCCAAAGTGGTTATTTATAGTCCCATCAGCAATGTAGGAGAGTTCCAGTTGTGCTACATCATTATTCATACCTAGTTTAGTCACACCGTGGAATACTGCACAGAAATGAGAATGAGAAAATAGTGTTGAATGAAAGAAGCCAGATACAAAAAAGTAACTATTGTAAGTTCCGTATGAGGAAATTTGGGCAAATTCAGGGAAAATTAATCTATGTGGTTATAAGTCAGAATGGTAATTACCCTCAGAGGGGGTAGTGACTAGATGGGGACAGGAGGAGGACTCTGGGTAGCTTTTAAGTTTCTGTTTCTTGATTTAGCTGCTGGTTATACAATCTATTCACTTTGTGTAAATGTATTGAGCTGTATACCTGTGGTTATATGCTTTTCTGTATGTATGTTATTCTTCAATACAAAGTAATAAAATAAAAATAGGGATTTTTTTATCTTTTTTTTTCTTTTTGTTCTCCTTACATCATCTTGTATTTTTAAAGGGGATAGGGATTTTTTTTAAGTTAAAAACATGACTCTCCAACTATTAAGTACCCATAATTATTAAAAATACAAAATTAAAAAAAAACATGACTCACACAAAAACACGGTGGATACATGTCAAAGATTTTATTGACTTCATTAATGAACCAGAAGAAAAATAAAGCTGGTGCAAAGGAAGATATGAGCAATAGATATGTAGAGACAGTAGAAAAAAGGGTGCTGGAATTAGGTTGGAAAATTGTTTTGTTTTGTTTTCTTTCCCCATATAGCCAACGGAAGGGTTGGAAAATTGGATACAAAACTGGTGAATATCTTCAGGACTGGTTTTCTGTTCTGCCAGACAAAAAGCATCTGAACCTCGAGAATCTTCCCACAAGTTATCATCTAACTTTACTGGGTCTAGTCCCTAATCAACAGTTAAATAGTGTGTCAGATGAAGTAACAACTAGAATTGCAGAAGGGCTTGGTAGAGGGTATTAGACAATGTTCCATTGTGACACTGATGAAGTATGAAGCAATCTTCCTGCCTGATGAGATTCATTGTCTTTTCATGTTCCCTTTTACCTAAAAGCAGATGGCCCTCTAGAATTGGGGGATGGCCTGTTGAAACTTCAGAGATGGAGCCAGCTGGGGACCAAATCTTGAAAGTGCAGGTGCTGTCCTCTAAGATGTGGTCTATGTTCTCCATCAGAGGCTTTGCCCATAACTTGAATCCATGAGGTCCAAAATTCAGGGTGTAGAGTCATACTTTTCCCATCCCACAGGATGCTTCCTGTGACTAGGATAGAATCTGGGACTCCAGGTCCAGGGCATTGGTCATTGTAGGAAATGGGGCAGAGAATGACTATGGCTGGAGCACTGTTAAGGCCTATGTGTCCTTCTCAGTGATCCTCTGGTTTTTTTTTTGGACAACTTAATTATGAATATGGGCCAACATTTTATTACAATCATGAATGCAAGGAAAAAAGTCCCTTGTAGGCCAATTAAAAGATTCACTCTTGTAGGGACATTTTATAGAAGAGAATCATTATCTAATCATTGGATTAGGGATTGCATCCAGAAAGAAAAGATAATCTGGTTAAAGGTCAGAAGACTCTTGGCTGGCAGTCAGCCCATTGTCAACTGGTGGGCCACTCATTTCCCAGAACAAGTTTCCTTCCATCAAAACTTAATTTAGGCAGGGTGTGGTGGCTCACGCCTGTAATCCTAGCACTCTGGGAGGCCCAGGAGGGTGGATCATTTGAGCTCCAGAGTTCGAGACCAGCCTGAGCAAGAGCCAGACCCCGTCTCTACTGAAAAAATAGAAAGAAATTAGCTGGACAACTAAAAATATATATAGAAAAAATTAGCCAGGCATGGTGGCACATGCCTGTAGTCCCAGCTACTCGGGAGACTCTGTCTCAAAAACAAAAAAAACAAAACCAACTTAATTTAATTGCAGTGAGCTGTGACGATGCCATTGCACTCTAGCCCTGGCAACAGACTCTGTCTCAAAGAAAAAAAAAAAATTATTTTAAGCAGTTACCATCAGTGGGAAAAGTGCTCTTTGGAGATTTTTATCAGAAATTTTATCAAGAATGCTAATTTCCTCCCCGAAGGAGGTTGTAAATTACAGCGCCAAAAAGTTTGTGCCCCAGATCAGGTCTGGGACATTTTTTTCTTTTATAGTAGGATCAATATACCAGGAAGTCATCTGGCGCCTCTTGTCTCCAGACTTACCACTCTTGCCACATGAGTTTTCTCTCTCTTCCTAGAATCTAAGGGGTCTTTGACTTGTCAGGGTCTGAAGTAAGTTACTTCCTCTGCCTGGAACCTTCTCTTCTCTTTCTTGTCCCGACCTAAATAACAATCTCATGAGTCTTCACTGATCTCCTCCCCTTTTCTTCTTTATCTCCCAGTTTCTCTCCTCTGGGGCATCCTTAGTTATTAATCTCCAAGAAGATAGAAACTGTTTCCATGTTCATCACAAGGACTGGCACTGTACAGAGTTAATAAAAGGGTGAAAGCAAGATCCTTGGATACAAGTAAGACTGAACAAATTTACATGAGGGCGTGGAATGCAAGCTCTGATTAAAGATCTTGTGCTCCTTAGGGATAATCCTATGACCTTGAGCCAATTACTTAACACCAAGCTTAAGTGCGCATCTATAAAATGGCAACAGTATCAGTTCCCTTTAGGATGGTTGTGAAGGTCAAAAGATTTTGTTTGTACACGGTTTATGAACCAAGTGAACGCTCTGGCGCCCGGTATTTGAGAAGTCTTCCACGTGCCATGCCCCAGGTTCTTAAGTTCCCCAGAAGGCACCACAAGCCCCGCCCCTCTCGCATCCTGGGGTGACGTCATCGACCGAGTTGTCTACTGACGTTATCTCCGGGCCGGCTCGGCTTCCTAGCCTCTTCGGAAACCTCCGACTCCCGGTACCTGGCCTCCAGCTTCCGGTTATTTTTTTCTCTTCGTAGCCCCAATTCCTTCCCTCCCATATCCCCACCTAAATATATCGGCTTTTCCTGCCTTCCTTCAAACTAGCCGTTTTCAGTTCTTCCCGCTTGCACTCGGGCGAATTCCTCAGAGTCGTTTACTGTCTTAATTGATCGCCTCTCCAGCCTCACCCATTCAGCTCATTCTCTATTAATCCCATTACCCCTGCTCCGTTTCTTTCGGCTATTTCCGCCTCCTGTCACCCACCCCCAACACAGCCTCCAGCTCTTTCCGGATCATTCTCAGTTCCTGCTTCTTCCCCCGTCCCCATCGGCTTAGGCTATTTCCGGCTCCCCTGGGATCTTCATTCTTTCTTTAGCCCCACCCCTGTCATCGCTTTCGGCTCTTTCCGGCTCTCCCAGCTTCTTCCCATCTCCCGCTCAGCTTCTTTCGGCTTCTTCCGCCTGCCTTCGGTCTCGCCCTCTCCCTTCGGCTCTTTCCGCCGACCTTCGGGCTAGCGATCGCTGTCCCTCTCCTCCACGTGACGCGGCCTCGCCTCCGCCTCCTAGTGCCCCCTCCCACCTCACCCTTCCTCCCGCCTCAGCCTCCGAGCTCGTCCGGCCCGAGCCGCCATTTTATGTGAATTCCTGACTGCGGCGGGGCCGGGCAGCCGGGGCACCTAGGACGGGCAGACTGACAGTCTGCCTGTCTCCGTGGCCCGTTCCCTCTCTCCCTAAAATCCTTTTTTTTTTTTTTTTAACTGCTCTCGCTCGCTCTCCTCTTCTCCCCTTACCCCTCGCTTGCTCCATTGCGCGCGGCCCGCGCTAATTACACCCAACCACCCACCAGTGTCCTTGTCTCCCGGGTCTGCTGCCCCCGGGCCCGCGGGGGTGTGTGTGGGGGCTCTCGCCCCGATGAGGGCCCTGTGCCAGTGAGCGAGTGACCACAGGGGCGGGCTGCGGAAAGCAGGCGGCGAGCGGCCCGCCGAGGCCTAGGCCGCGCGGCCTACGCGGAGGTCGGCGCAGAGGTGATTCCGAAACCGAAAAAATATATACCCAATTCCCATCAGGAGCCCTCTGAGCTGAAGTGTACCCCTCCTGCCACGCCCAAGCAGTCCTTTTTCGTGCATTAACATCCCCTCCCCCCCAAAGGAACTATGGAGGCCGCGCCCGGGACCCCCCCGCCGCCGCCATCAGAGTCGCCGCCGCCGCCATCACCGCCGCCGCCATCAACGCCTTCGCCTCCTCCGTGTTCCCCCGACGCACGCCCGGCCACCCCGCACCTCCTCCACCACCGCCTCCCGCTCCCTGACGACAGGTCAGGCCCCCGGCCGGGCCGGGGCAGCGTCCCCGGGGGGAGGAAGAGGAGGAGGAGGAGGAAGGGGGGCGGCCGCCATGTTGGGCCGGGCAGCGGAGGAGGAGGAGGAGGAGGAGGAGGAGGAAGGGCGGGGTCGGTGGGTGTCTCTCGATCGCTCTCTCGCTTGCTCTTTCTCGCTTGCTTTCTCTCCCGGCCTCATGCGTTTCCCCCCCCTCGCGGCGCTCGCCCGCTCTCCCTCGCTCTCGCTCTGTCTTTTTTGGGCGCCATGCTGAGGGGAAGGTGAGGAGGCGCCCCTTGGAGCCCCCGCGCCCGCCCTGGGGAGGGGGCGCCGGGGGGGGTGCGGAGACCCACGGGGGTCCTGGCTGCCCCTGCGCCCGAAGCTGGCAGCCACGGGCCCGCTTGCCCGTCGACTGGCTTCGGGGAAGGGGATGGGGGAGGGGCTCCCGGACCCTTTTGGGGGCATCTCGAGCAGCAGCCCCGCTCTTAGGGGTTTGGAGTTGGGGGGTCTCCTAGCCCCCGGCAGTATCCTTTCTCCTGGGGGAGGCACACCCTGCCCTACTTGGATAGATACTGTAGCTTTCTTAGGAGGCAGAAAGTGGAAGTGGGGGTTCAGTCCTGTCTCCATCCTTTTAATGGGGGGGGTCTTTAGGGTGGGTTCTCTGTTGCACTTTTTTTTTTTTTTTTTTTGGCGGGAGGTGTTTTCTAGCTATTCCTTAGAGGGCAGAATGGTGGGGGGATGCATCTGCAGCCCTTTTGAGGAAAACTTATGTCTCTTTTTGGGGAGAAGACCCTTCTCTGTGTTACACTTTAAAGGGAGGTGGTCCTTTTCGCTTTTGGTAGGTAGGTGACGTGGGGGAGGGTTCTCAGCCTTTTTGGGGGGTGAGGTTTGGTTTCCCTGCCTTGGAGGGGAAAGGAGGAAGTTGGTCCCGGTCCCGCTTTTACTCCTGGGGGGTCCCCCCTCTTCTGGGGTAAAATGGGGCGCCATGCCTTACGGGAGAGAAAAGGTTTCCTTGTGTTTGGCAGGGGTAAAGGGGGCGCCCCCTTTCCCTTTTATCAAGTGCGAAATGGGCTCCCCCCACGCCCTTCTTTGGCGGGTGATAATGGGGCCAGCCCCGCGCATTTCAGGGCGAGGTTTGAAGCCCTGTTTCCCCTGCTGGAGCAGAAGGAGTTAGGGAGCAGGGTTCACCCACCGTTTCCTGGTGGGGCAGGGGAAGAGGTGGCTGGGGAATGGGTTTGGAAATGGAAGGTGGGTTTCAGCCTGCAGGGACGTGAGTCTTGGAGGGAGTGGGGGTGGGGAGGGGAAGAGAACGCGCTGGACAGATGGCTGCCCGGTCCCAGCCTGGGCTGGGGAGCCGCTGAGGACCCTCTTCTAGATGGCGGTCTCAGTCAGGGCTTCCCCGCAGGCTCCATGGCCCCCTCTCCCCACTCCCACCTCCCCTTTTCCCTTTCTCCTTCACAGACCATACTTTGCCTTTTAAAAGAAATGCCACCCACATTCAGAGACACAAGTGCAGCAGTTTGGTGAGCTTTTACAAAATTTTTTTTTGTTTTTCTGTTTTGTTCTAATTAAATGTATCATCTTGGGAATCGCAGCCCATCGCAGCCCGACTCCAGTTCAAGGAAATAAACAGATTAGCAAAGGTCTGTTCGCTAAGCCCACGTTGGGCTTCCGGGCCCCCTCTCGGGGCAGGTGCATTACTCAAAGGTGCTTACACGCTTTATTCGACCTCTAAGGAGTTCTCATATGTCAGAAGTGTATGTCTTACAATGGGTTGGGATGGTAAGTAGCCTCTTTTATTGAGTAATTCAGTTATCTCCCTCTTTTTGTCCCTTTCCTGCCTGCCTTCCTCGCCTTTAGACCAAAGTGATGCTTGAGAGAATGAATTTATATGTTCAAATCAGGATTCTAACCCTGTTGAGCCCTTTTAGACTTGCACATCCTTTCAATGTTAAATTTTTAAAATTTAATGTACACAGTTTTCTCAAAAAAAAAAAAGTGTTACTGTAACATGACAAAAAAATCTATGTAAAAAGCCCATATGTTTTCAAATCCTTGGCATCCAACTTCCCATTTCAGTCCGTTGCTTTGTCTCCAGCCTTCATCTTTGAAGAAAGTGGATACTTCAAGTCCATTTGTAGGAGACAAGCTTACTGAATTTGATTTATGATACTTGTATCAAGTTAATGGCCTCCCTCCTCCCCTTCCCCCCAAAAGATTGTGGTACAAGTAGATTCAGTTTTCTTATTTTACTACAATGTTTCTTATGGTGATGGACGTTAAAATTGAGCAAGTCATTTGTAAAGTACTGTTGAAGCACAAAATCTGTAAACTGTGTCAAGCCCCAATCTCTGCCTGTCTCCACTGCTCCTTTGTTCGAAAGCACATGCCTGACTGTGAAAAGTTGATGCAAACGTGTTACACGCCCAGTCATGTTGGAGAGAACACCTCCTTCAGCCCCCAATTCCCCATGTTCTACACATACGAGGAAAAAACAACAAAAATGACTTGCAGAACCAAACACTGTACTTCTGATGTGTTTTACAAGCATAAGTTCTTCCGTTAAAAGACAAAACACGTTGAAGTTCCATGTTCCCACTTTTGGCCCTTGACATACTTTGTTAGAGAACTCTTTTTAACACACAGCCCTAATCCCCTCCAAAAGACCATTTCCTTTTTTCTATTCTTATCAAGGAAAAAAGTTCACTGACATGTAGATGAGGAAACTGCAATTCACTAGGCCACTTGTTTTGTTCTTCCTCCTAATATGTTCACAACTTAATTGCTGTGAAGTGGTGATCTTAGGTGTGTAAAATCGGTTATGGTAGGAAGAAGTCTCAAACTGTACAGCAAAAAAATCCTGCAAAAAAAAGTCTGAAGCACGAACTGAACACACTCACTTATTTGAAGTTTCCCATCCTTTGTAAAATTCCTTCTGCAGGAGCTAAGAGCAGAAACTGGATGACCGATGACCTTTCCAAGTTTTAAGGGCTACTAAGTTGCTTATTTAAGTTTACTGTGAAACCTTAAGGAAATGGATTACTTTTGTAAGTGAAAATTTTAGCAATCATTCATTAAATTTGAAAATGCTTCCCCAAACATTTAAAAAGCTCTCAGGCATAGCTACACAAGGGTTTATTATTTTTTGTTCTCAAAGGAATTTCATCCAAGTCCAGGAAGTCCCAGTAATTAAATCAGACTGTATTTTGGTAATCTTTGTTTTTGAAATGTCACAGTACTGCTTTTTTTTCCCCCAAACTGATGTACCAGTATTAGTTAAAAATCAAATTAATGGATGTTGCAAAAAAAAAAAAAGAAAGAAAAGGGTGGCACTCAGAATCCCTGATTTAACAGCAAATCTATACATTCATAACTTTTTACATTTTTATTTTCTTTGGGTGAAAAGTTTAATTTGAAAAGAGATCAAGATCTAGTAGAAACAAAATAAGTTTTGACCCTGAAAATATCGATGTTCTGGTCATAAAACCTTTAGTTTTTACCCCCTTCAAATTTGCTCTTCAAAGAAAAAAATGCGATTCCTCAGAAGAGCTAATTCACAGCCTGTCCTATCTCCCAGATTCAATTTGCTCTGAAGGTTTAAATTTTTAATTCTTGACATGCCAGCATTTTCTTTAAGGAAAGCTAGCTATTTTAGAAAGTCACTACTGTGGTTTTTCCTTAGCCAGGAAGGCTGATCCCAAGGGAATATTTTGTACCTGTGGAAGCGAAGGCTTTCCTGCCTGTTGACTGCCTGGCAAGTTAGAGATGAACGATTAACTCCTAAGTTTGTATGTTTCCATACAGTTGACTGTAGCACTGGTTAGTGATTGATTTAATAATGCCTCCACCTCTGCTCTTTGCTCTTAGATCTTTTACCTTCCTGGTGGGACAGAAATGGCTGTCTCAGGGTTGCCTGCCTTAGTCACTTCTGTTGTGTTTATGGCTATAGAGTCCCTAGAAACATCTCTTCATATAGGCCAGATCCAGTTACAGTAAATACCTCTATGACAGAAATCATTAATGTAACTTTTCCAAGTCTCTGTTGGTAGCTTTAAATGAAACTATGTTGCGGAGAACCTAATTTTGGTCCCTGTGGATTGTATCTGCTAGTGCCAGAGCGACGGGTTCTGATCAGTGTTAGGAGGTTGAGTGACAGAGCAAATAGCAAAATTGCTGAGTTGAGCTGGGCACTTAGCCTACACCTTGGCAGCACAGCCACTGACACAATAGGAGAAAAAAGCATAGGTCCTGAGATGTCTGGCAGTTGGTATTTATTAAGCAGATTCAAAGAGCCCTAGGAGCAGTCTGCTCACTGGTGGAGAGAATCCTGTCCGAATAAATGGTTTGAGGCCAGTTTCATAATTAAAACCTAATAGGATGGAAAAGCCACCAGTTTGTCGGGATGGCATATAAAGTTCATTGGGATAAGGTAAGGTGAAAATGAGATTGTTCAGGGGAGCCAAACTTCATGGGTTTGGCTTTCCCAATTTCTTAGCCTAATCTTTGCTGCAGAGTCCTTTTGCTTTTGGTAGTTAAGGTAGCTGCAATCCTGAAGACAATTGTGTCAGGTTTTTCTGTGGTGATTTAGCAATGATATGAGGTGAGAATGGGCAGTTTTTAAATACGTTTCTGGCATATCACCCATTAGTAGCTGGTGACAAAAATGAAGACGACCTCTTGGTTGATGCTGGACTTAAATGTGTCCTGTTATTGGGATAATATTTTAGCAAAGAACACGGGATATTTGCTCAGTGCTTGGTTTGCTTCCCCTGGCCAAATTGCTCTGGATAGAGGATCTTGTATTTTTTGCCATTTAGTATCTGTGTGAATTGGTGACTCAGTGCTCTGTTTGTCAGACAAGTGGTGACATCTTTTTGAACATTGGACGTGACAACAGGATGTGAAGGAAGAGTGTGGGCTTTGGAGTCAGATAAAACTGTTTTGGCCTGGCCCCTCCCCGGCAGTGTGCAGTAGGCACTGAGGATAATGCCCACTTTTCAGGGTCACTGTGGTCAGTGGGTACATTTGGGACACCCACACAATGTCTGGCATTCAGTGAATCTTCCTGCTTTCCGTACTGGAGAAAAATTCTAAGTAGAACTTTTACAGTCTGGTGTGTAAACAGAAGTAAGAATAACATCTGTGTTTTTGAAGGAAGTCACTTTATCTTTCACCTTTTAGGGTACTAGTCAGCTTATTTAATTGCCAGAAGCCAGTTGGGGTTGAAACCAAGTGGAAGCCATCTTAAGGCATCTCTTGCTCAGTGTCCTTGTTGTAGATGACAAAATGGTGAGGCTGTCTGGAGCGTATGGTGACTGTGCCTTCCTGTATTCATCTTTTGCAATTAGAATCTGAGTCAGTGCCACAGTCTTGGTAGGCCCCCTGAGAACTGGGAAGCCGGGACTGCCAACCAGGACCCTTCAGCAGGTCCTTCACCCTCTGCAGAGTCTGTGAGAGGAGTGAGCAGTGTCTGTCCAGCCCATTAACCTTGTAATCTGGCTGAGTCCTTTAAAGTTTTGTTCATTTGGCAGGCAGGCTTGTCCTGCGCTTTTCTTGGAGCAGAAAAGTTTTCAGAGGGGGCAAAGAATCCTTCTGAGAACTTTATTTAGAGTCGGGCTAGGGTTGTTAACTGCCTTTACCAGGCCTCGTATTTCCTTCCCATGTCTGACCCGCCTTTTGCGGTTTCTTGCCACGATAAAGATTAAGAGTTGCTGCTGCTACTGCAGCTCACTAATACCCAACTGCAAAGTAGGTGCCTTAAAAATCAATTTTGGGGTTGGGCTCAGTGGCTAGATCCCAAGCAGATCCATTGGAAAATACCCTGGCTGAGCACCTGGCTCCCCTGTCCCAGTCATGCCTGCCTGTGGTCCCAGCGAGGGTAGAGTGAACCCTGGAGCCACGAAGCTCAGTACAGCATGGATGCTCCCCTGTTCTTTCCATACAGGGCTGGCCCTCTGCTGGTAGAGAGATGGTGGAGAGTGAGGGACGGCTGTGGACGTGGGAGTCAGGCAAACCTGATGTGACTCCTGACTTACTCAGCTCCTAAGTCAGTCTCTTGTTTTCCCAAAGGGGCGACAGTACCACTTGTGCAATGTCAATGTGAAGGTCAAAGATTACCTGTCAGGGCCCTTCTGAGTGCCTCTCGTGCATTAGCTCATTTAACCTTCACCTCAGCCCTTCACCGAGAGACTGAAACAGGAACATGGAGTCACTTGTACCAGGTCGCAGAGTCACTGTGTGCTGTGGGCAGAGTTAGAACCCTGGCAGCCAGTCCCCAGACCCCATCTCTGTACCTGTTAAACTGTGCCGGGTCTGGTACAATATTTTTCATACTGCAGGATATAGCCATTAGTGGGACGTGAAGCCCATTTATTGGTTTGTCTCTTGAATTTGAAAACCAAAGAAATGAAAGAGGATAGAAAAGCAGAAAATGCAGTTAAAGTCGGCTTCGTGAAACTTTTGTTTGGGAGAAATGAGAAGGAGAAGATACAGGGCTGCATCTAGGATAAGGGTCAGGAAATGATGTTTCTCGGGCCAAAGCCAGCCTACCCAGCCTGTTTTTGTAGGTCAAGTTTGTTGGCACACAGCTACACTCATTTGTTCATTTAGGCAGCAGCTGCTTTTGCTCTACAACTGCAAAGTTGAGTAGTTGGGACAGAGACCATATGGCCTGCAAAGCCAGGAAGTTCTGTAAAGTTGGCACTTTACAGAAAGTTGCTGGCCCTTCCGCTGGTATGGCGTGCACGGTGGCTGGTGTGCCTGCATGGCAGTCATCACCATTGTTCTTGCTGCGCTGGGCGGGAGGGAATCAGGAACAGATACAGGTATTCTAATTAAGGCTGGCCCTGGGGAGGGTGGGAGCGTGCCACCCCTCCTCGGCCTGCCATGGCTCCATCATCCCTGCATTCCACTCCTTGTGAATGTAGAGGCCCAAGCCCAGGCTTTTGGATCCTTAAATGGAAGGGGTTTTCATTCCTTAGAAGTAACTGGAGACTTCTTGAGGCCCGGTGTGGAAGTGGATCATAGCTAACACATCCCTGCTATGGCCCAACCCAAGGGAGCTGGGCCCAGGCACTAATGTCACTTGGCTAGATGTCTGTTGCAGGTGGCTTGGATTATTGCCCTCCTCATTTTCCTAACAGACACCAGGGCTTAGATTTCCTCAGGATTCCAGGCAGGGCCTGCCACTGCGTGGGGTACCAGAGCAGTTACAGTAACCAAAGCCGATGGGCAACATATGTAGACTGCGTTCCTGGGAGCACCGCCTTCGTCTGCACTGTTTGTGCAGCCATCACTTTCTGGTCTATCTGGAAGCCCTTAATGAACACTCAGAGAATGAGTTTTTGACTGAAGACACTTCTTCAACTACCTCACCAGACTTTTAGGTGATCCACGTTGCCAAAGGAAGTTCCTGGGAAGTTTTTTGTGTCTATTGATGAAATTGACAAAAAGGGTGTGGCTGAGAGTGATGCTTCATTCATGTAGACTATGTGTTGAGGACCCACCTGCTTTGTACCTGGACCTGTGCTGGGCCCTTGGAAACTCAGGGTTAATGGGAGCCACTTTCTTAGCTGTCCTCAGGGAGCCCAGAGTGACATTAAATTAACTAATAGGTTGTATACAGATAATTGCAATTCTTCATAATAGAATCTTTAGTGGTGTATGAACAAATCTCAAGAATCCTAGGCCCAGGTCTATTGTTAGAGGAAAACATTAATACTTTATGTCAGTTGAATGTATGTTGTATGGAAATAGATTATTTCCTCTAAAAGGTTATTAACAAGGAAAAGTCTTAGTTCATAAGTTAAATGGTTGGACTTTGCTCTCTGGTGTAATAGAAATCAGTCTTCCTTGGATGAGAACCAGCATCCTTGCAGCTTTAAGCCATCTGAAGCTCGGTTGGCATGAGAAGGTGGTTAGAAAACTCTTCATTGCTGAGAAGCAAATTCCAGAGGTTCATATTGCCAGGAGAAACTTGGATCTGAGAGAGAGATACCTTTGCTCAAGAACGCTAGCTGTTTTCAGAGCTGGTGGGAGCGGAAGAATTGCTACTCAGGCAGAGAGAATGGCATCTTTGTTTCTGCGAGGTTCCCCTTGGTTTTTTCGTCAGCCTGTTTGAAACTGTACAGAAATGTTCTGCCTCAGAGGTTTGTGTGCTTGGACAAACCCTAGTGTGGACGCTGCACACTTGGGGGTAAAGGTGTTCTTTTTCCCGTTAGGAGATTGGAATTTCCCTCCCTTGGACTTGCATTGCGTTCTCTTGGTCTTTGGACGAGTCCTATTTGGTTTTTTGGTGGGATTCCTCAGGTCCTTCTGTGCACCTCTTATTCCCTAAGCTCTCCAAATAAATGTCTTTGGTCAGATTTTTGAATGCTAGCATTCCTGCATTTGGTATTGGAAACACTGTATTGGTCTTGTTTCTTTGCATTTTGATAATTTTAAGTTTGTGTCTTTGCATTTTGATAATTTTAAGTTTGTATCTTTGCATTTTGATAATTTTAACTTTGTCAATTTTTTTTATATTCGCCCCGCCCCCATAATTTTAACTTTGTATCTTTGCATTTATTGTGGGGTAGGTTTGTGCTAAGTGCTTGATTTACGTGGTCTTACGGAATTCTCCCCACGAAGCCACCCCAGAGGTGCGAGGGTTCCCTTTGCTTCATAGTTGAGGAAACTGGGATACAGAGTGTTTAGGGAACTTGCCCAGTTAGTGTACCTCATTTTGGGGGCAATTTTTGGAATACTTTTTTTTTTTTTTTTTTTTTTTGAGACAGAGTCTCACTCTGTTCCCCGGGCTAGAGTGCTGTGGCATCAGCCTAGCTCACAGCAACCTCAAACTCCTGGGCTCAAGCAATCCTTCTGCCTCAGCCGCCTGAGTAGCTGGGACTACAGGCATGCGCCACCATGCCCGGCTAATTTTTTCTATATTTTTAATTGTCCAGCTAATTTCTTTCTATTTTTTAGTAGAGACGAGGTCTCGCTCTTGCTCAGGCTGGTCTTGAACTCCTGAGCTCAAAGGATCCACCCGCCTCGGCCTCCCAGAGTGCTAGGATTACAGGCGTGAGCCACTGCGTCCCGCCCCATTTAATCTGTTTTATGTGTGTATGTCTTGTTTTTTTCCCACTTAATTATAAATTTCAGAGTGGGAACTGTTTTGTCACTTGACCTGTTTAGCAAATTATTCTTTTTCAGATAATTTCTAGTTATCTTAAGGGTAGAGGTTAACAGCTGGCCTTTCGGTTAGAAAGTCCTGGACTCAGATTCTAGTTCTGCTTCTTCCTGCTGTGACCCCATAGACAAATTTCTTCCCCTCTCAGAGCTTCAGTTTGCTTGTCTGTGAAATGGGGATGCTAATAATCCCTGCATAAGTTTGTTAATTATTTCAGTGAGAAGAGTACGAGTGAAGAGCTCAGTGTATGCCTGCCTGGCATGTAAGTTGCCGCTACAGAATATTAGTGACAAATACTTTGTACTGCTTTTGGACTTTACGGGACCCCTCAGGTACCCAGGCAGGTTTTGTGGTTGAGGAAAACAGGGCAGAGAGGTTAGGCCTTGGTGAAGGGTGTAGAGGCCCCCAACCGAGATTCCGGCTCTCTGCTAGGAACTTAACTGCTTGAGGAACTTACTACAGTGTGTCATCATGTTGCTGAGGTTGGCCCATTCAGACCTGCTTTTTTCTTTTTTAACTTCTTATTATGAAAAGTTGTTTTTTTTTTTTTTTTTTAATTTTTTAGAGACAGGGTCTTGCTCTGTCACTCAGGCTGGAGTGCAGTGGCATGACCAGTCATAGCTCACTGCACCCTCAAACTCCTAGGCTCAAGCCATACTCCTGTCTCAGCCTCCCTAGTAGCTGGGACTACAGATGCGTGCCACAACGCCTGGCCTCTCCTATCTGTTTTAAAGCAAACCTCATCTCATCTGTAAATTCTTCAGTACGAACCTCTAACTTTAGGATTTTTTGTTTAACATAACCACACGACTGTCATCATTCCTAACAATTAACAACAGTTACTTAGTATCTCAAATACCCAGCCTGGGTTCAGATTGTTCCGGTTTCCTCCATGTTGACTTCTGCCAGTAGGAGTGTTCATACCCGGATGCCAGCACCGTGCAGACGTCCTGCTTACGTTGAAGCTCGGGGTGCCGGTGCCTGGGCAGCTTTTCTCCCGTGGTTGAGCTGTGTGGTGATGTGGGCATGTTACCATGGAAATGGTGTGACATCACAGAGCGGGTTATGACCACGCCTGAGAATGTTGTGGGAAAGGGAGACACAGAGCCCATTTGTTCTTGATTTCTAGTTGATGAACCCAGGTAGTAAGGACACTGAAAAACATGTGCAAGACCCAGAGGTTTATTTCAAGAATTTCCCGGCTCTGAAAATACCTCAGTGAGGTTTCCCCCTGTGGCTGCTTCACCACGTCCTAAATCAAGGGAAAGTCTCAAGGGCCTTTCTTAGGCACGAACCCTGAGCTGATTTTCTAAAGGAAAGGCTCTGTGCCTTCAGTCCTAGTAAACGAGTGTCCTACAGGGTCAGATTTGGGGATCCTGGACTGCTCCATTTAGGCCGGTTGTTAAACATTTGAAGAGGCAGAGCCTCCATGTAATTTTTATAATTTTGTCCCTAGTTAATGGGTCATTCAGAGCCTACCCAGGCAATTTGTTGAGAGTCTGGGCAGTTAATGATCATAACCCTGACCTTCACATTAACCTAGCCACCTCTTGTCAAGGGCCCTCATGATCTTCAGGTAATAGCGGCTGCTCTCATGAGTTCCCATCTTTTCTGTTGTATTTTGCCTCTTTTTTTCCCCCTCCTTGTAAAGCTGGTAGATCCATAAACTCCGGGCCCCTTTCACCTTCTGTCCAACTCTCTTGTCTAGCGAGTTGTCATGTTGCCAAGCTTCATTTTTGTAGGGAGCCTTTGTTCCTTCTTCAGGGGGTTCAGCTCTTCCTGTGCTTTTTCCTCTCGGTCAGCCACTTGGTTGCTTTGTGGTACTGCCTAGATTAGAGCTGAGGAAGGGGAGATGTCGATTTTGTCAGTTTTGTCAGTAGGATTGGTTGTCGGTTTTGTTAGAGGGTGGTGCTTGTATGGTCAGGGCCAAGTGAAGCGTGAACTTGTTGACCAACAGTCAGCAGTGTCCCCCAAGGGGAGTTGGCCGTAGCTTCCCCATAAAGAACATGCTTCCCAGTCAGCATTCCAGCTGGTTTAGGGTTATCCATGTGAGGTGCACTCATGCTAGCTGGTTCTTAAAACCAGTAGCTGCTGTTTATGGGCTGCTTGCTTTGTGCCTGCCACTCACGTCAAGGCCTTTATCCATATTATCTCATTTAACCTTCCTACCACTCCCCCTCTTTTTTTGTTTTTCAGACAGGGTCTGGAGTGCAGTGGTGCCATCATAGCTCACTGTAACCTCAAATTCCTGGGCTCAGGCGATCCTCCTGCCTCAGCCTCCCTAGTAGCTGGACTGTAGGCACGCCTAGTTAAAACATTTAACCTTCACACCCCTTGTGATAGGTACTACTGTTATCCCTTTCTACAGATGAGAAAACCAGTGCTCAGGTTACATTCCAAGAGCACATTCTAGGGAAGAGGCAGAGCTGGTTGTGTTAATTGGTCTGTGGAAAGAAGCTTGATGCCCACATCTGTAGGAACAGGGCCAGCACCCTTGGACATGAGATATCTTTACCAGTTAACTACTGTTTTTGGCAAGCCTGTGGTAGGTGGTGCGCCCAGCCTGCCTCTGGGCCCTGTGGGGTTGGCTCAGTAGGCAATCCTTAGAATGGGTGTCCAGATCTGTCTATCCTTTGACTCAAGAGGAGGAGGAGCCAGCTCTGAAAATGGAAACTTAAATGCCCTGGAGGCTTTGTCCAGGAGGTACGAGGCAGAACTGACTCTAGGCAAGGCGTTGGCCTCTTCCCATTTCCTCCTGGGGGCCAGTTCCAAGTCAGGCTCCCCGTGTGCTTGGTTTCCTGTCCCTGAGTGCCCTGACAGCCGACCCAGGTGCAGCCATGCCTGGGTACTGCCGGTCCGGGCCCTGGGAATAGAGGTTCTCTGCGCAGGCTGGCGCGGCAGGCTTTTCTCCTGCTTGCTTGTCTCAAGAGGGTTTGGCAGGTCTAGATTGAAATGATTAGCACAGTGTGGCTTCCCCCACTTTTCTTGGGGGATTATGTCACGGTCTATTAAGCATGCTCCCTCGGTATTTAATCCCACTCTGACAAGGATTTTGCTGGCAGTCTGTTAAGTGGCGCTGCTTAAACTGGTTGCTGTTTTGTGGAGATTGCCATTGTGCAGTCGTGTCGATGGCCCAGGATTTGCACCCTCTTTCTCAGTTCCTTTTTTTTTTCTTTCTGTCGAACAGAGTCTGAAGAAAATAGTCAGACCTTGTATTCATGCAGGACATTTAGCTGAGAGAGTGACCATCAGCAGAGGGTAGCCCAGGGCTCTGAGGGGTTCAAGAGCATGACATGGCTGGGTGGCACTGAGAATGCACAGTGATTGGTCCAGTGTCACCATCCCATGCCCCTTCATAAATCACCAGCAATGTTTTCCTTTTTTGAGACAGAGTCTCACTCTGTTGCCCGGGCTAGAGTGCCGTGGCATCAGCCTAGCTCACAGCAACCTCAAACTCCTGGTCTCAAGCAATCCTTCTGCCTCAGCCTCCCGAGTAGCTGGGACTACAGGCATGCACCACCATGCCCGGCTAATTTTTTCTATATATTTTTAGTTGTCCAGCTAATTTCTTTCTATTTTTAGTAGAAACGGGGTCTCGCTCTTGCTCAGGCTGGTCTCGAATTCCTGACCTCAAGCGATCCACCCGCCTCGGCCTCTCAGAGTGTTAGGATTACAGGCGTGAGCCACCCCACCCGGCCTGATTTTTCTTAATCCTATTTATTTTTCAGCTTCTCCCAACTCTAGGAAAACAAAGTTGCAAGTATTCACTACCACTTTTGTAAAAAGTTGCGTGGGTGATTCTGGCTGAGCCCAGATATGCCTGGGCCTGTGAATAGAGACTACGTGGAGAATCCCTCTTTGGCTAAAGTCTTTGTGGTATAGATTTGAAGGCTGTACTTCCCTACCTTTGAAATGAAAAGGCTTTCTTCTCGAATCATTCTAGGTGATGATCTGGGCTCTTGGAATTCCTTGGGTGGTCTTTTGTCCCCCTAGCCCCAGGTGTTAGATGTAGAGAAGCCTGTCAGTGTTATTGGGACGGGGATGGAGGTTTCAGCTGACCTTGGGCAAGATCTTTGCCTGCCATGCTGCGGGTGTTGGGCACAGGTGAGAGGGATATCTGAGGCCACCATCCAGCTCTGGCTTAGCCCACCTGGCCCTGTTTATCCTGGAGGCTGCCTTATGGACTGAGTTTTTTTGTCACTTGTATCTTTTTCCTACAAGGAAAATGCAGAAAAGGAGGTAGTCAAGTACCTGGCACAAAGTAGGTGCTCAAAAATATTTATGGCCTGGACAGTGATCATGTCAGCCTTTGCCTTTCCAGATGAAAGTGTTGAGAGTGATGCTCTTTTTATTTTTAGCTTTTCTAAAAAGAAAACCAGCCTGTTATCTCCAGGCTGTCCTTCTTTCCCCGAGTTTCCCTGAGGTGTGGCCCTGGCCCGCCCCCGCTATTCCCACCAGGGACACAGAGGCGGGTTTGCTCCGGTCACCTCCCAGTCAGTGTCTGTGCGCAACTCCAGGCAGCAGGAAGTTTGCCATGTCACTGAAAAACAGCCTCTCCCCTGGGACAAACCAGTTTCCCCAGTCAGGTGGCGCTTTTAATGTGGGTGAGGCATCCAATGAGGGCTCTGCTCTGCTGGTTGGGCTTGTGGGCCACACCCCAGCCAGAAGGTACCTCCCTTGTCAGGAATGACACCTGCCCCCACCCTACCCCCACCCAATCCAGTTTGCTTGGCGTCTTCCGTCTTCCGAGGCGGCTAGGACAACCTCGCAGTTTACAGGAAACAAAACGAGGAGCACGTCGGTCACCTCTCCATATTGTTTCCTTTGAAACAGCAGAAAGAATTCTGTGTCCTGCTTTGAGAGCTGCCCTTGACCTTTGCCCTGGGGTATCCGTGGGGCTGGGCCACTTTGGTTTTAAGTCGACCGGTCCCCTTTGAATTGGGAATGTGAGTTAATAGAAAAGCCTCTCTTGAAGGGCTTCTTGATGTTTGGGGAGCAGCTCTGAGGCGGACAAAGGGAGTGCCCGAGTGAAAGGGCCGCGGAGGGTCCTTGGAGACGTCGGCAGTTTGTTGTTTCTCCACAAAGCCCCGTCAGGACCTCCGAGGGCTCCCGGGCCAGGCTCCGGGGCCAGGCTCGAGTAACAAGCGCCCATCTGAGCGGCGAGGGCCTTCTGCGACAGCAGCTCCCTTTGTGGTCTGCCTTTGGGTCTGGGCTCGTGCGTTACTCTTTGCATTACCTCTTCTCTTTCTGTGTCCTGGTTAACTGAGATGGAAGGGATTCTCATGCTCCCACGCGAGCCTTTCTGTGGTCATTCATGAGGAACTTTGGGAGATTTTTTTTTCTAAGTTAAAAAAAATTTTTTTTCCTTCACCAACTTCTGTACTTGTGAGAACTGTGTCTGTGGGTTTGGCTCAAAAACTGGATGCTTTGTCCGGCTGCTCCCTCCTAACTCTGTTTGGTCCCTCACTGCCCCTCCTCCCCCCTCCCCCTCCCCCCAGAAGATATTTAGAGGTGTAGAATGTCACATTGGCAGTGTCTGTCATGTTTTGGAGAGCACTTTTTACTTTTCAAAGTACCCAGGGTTGCGGCAAAGTGAGGGAGTTGACAAATCAGGAGAATTGTAGGGTGGGGAGGTGGAAGGGAGCTGAGGTGGGTCAGAGGAAGGGAGAGAGCAGGATCAGAGTAGTGGGAGGACCTCAGGAGAGGCCTGGGACCCTTCCCCCTCCTCTAGCCCCTCCGTGTCCCCTTCCTCCAGCCGGCAGTGTGGGACTGACTGGGGTGGGGCAGACCTGGGAACCTAGGGCTGAGAGCCTGTTCACCCGTGGTTCTTACGGGGCTTCTGTAAAAAGCACATTCGGTGTTGTAGGGCCACAGCCCAGGTCTGCCTGTGGGTGGAGCCCAGGAAGCTGAAGGACGGCCCTGGTGCAGAGCCACTGCCCTCTCTCCACTGTCCACAGCCTAAGGTGGAGCCGACGCTCAGCTCACAGAGGGCTGGGGCCCAGTGGGTGGCCCTGGGCCCCTGGGAGGGATGCTGTTAGTGTTCCTTGGGAGAAGGCACTTCTGTGGTCAAGTGCATTCCAGAAATGATTCAAAGCAGAGCTGTGGGGGGTTCTTGACTACAGGGCTTCTTGGAAGTTCTACAGCATGAAGCATCATTGCAAATCATTGCAAATTTCCTCGCTCAACTGACCACGAAACCTTGTTGATTTCTTCTCCTGAGAACTCTAGTCCCATTGGGAAATCCTGGCATAGATTTGTCCCAGTGTTAGTGGTAGTACCTTTAAATTCCTACCCCTGTCCCCCAGCCGGGTTAGACTAAAGCAGGCACAGTCCTTTCAGGGGCAGGATGAGGGATCGCATGAATGGCATTGGCCCCCATGTCCTCCCAGGGCCTCTCCTGGGAATTACAGCTCTGCTCACAGCAATCGGGCCCTCCGTTCCTGTCAGCCTCGGCCAGCCCATAGCCCTCAGCCCTCGTGGGTCTCCTCCCAAACCTCCTGTTCACTTTGGCTTTGGGGTTGGTTTGTAGGGAAGATGGTGAGTTGGAAGAAGGTGAACTGGAAGATGATGGGGCCGAGGAGACCCAGGACACCTCAGGAGGGCCCGAGAGGAGCCGGAAAGAAAAGGGGGAGAAACACCACAGTGATTCGGACGAGGAGAAGTCTCACAGGAGACTGAAGCGGAAACGGAAGAAAGAGCGGGAGAAGGAGAAAAGGAGGTCGAAGAAGAGGAGGAAATCCAAGCACAAAGTAGGTCTGGGGCAGTTCACTGGGGCTGCCACTTGCCTGGCATCAGGCCTGGCCGAGAGCCCCAGGGGCAGAGCTTGTCCTGTCATCCCCTAGGGCACTCTTAATACTGTGTTTTCCTGTCCCAAATTGGATAAAGACCTCTTTTTAAAGAGTTGGTAGCTTATGCTCCACTGCCACTCAATGCCCCTAGGTGAGGTGTTCCAGATGGAGCCCAGAGCCCTGCGGCACATTCTAGCATTGTCTGTCCCAGGGCTGATTGGTCCAGAGTGGCCTGCCTGCAGCGGATCGCTAAGTCCACTTCCCCTGTCGTTGCAGCGCCATGCTTCCTCCAGCGATGAGTTCTCTGACTTCTCGGATGACTCGGATTTCAGCCCCAGTGAGAAGGGGCACCGCAAGTACAGAGAATACAGCCCCCCGTACGCGCCGGTGAGTACCTGCTGGGAGCCAGGAGAGGGAGAGCTACTCGGGTTTATTGAGCACGTGCTTTGCAGGGGGCATTCTTGCATGGCACTTGACATGGATTTTAGTCCCGTGAGATTAGGTATTGTTTTTAATCCCCATTTTATGGGTGAGGAAACTGAGACTTAGAACTGTTTCAACAAGGTTGCCCAGCTCTGAAGTGGAGGAGCTGGGAATTGAACCCAGGCCGTAGCTGATCTCTCTCAGACACACTCTTGAGCCATCTCCAGGCCCAGTCTCCCCTGTGGCCTTGGCAGGACTCAGTATGTCGCAGAGAAAGATGCTGACTGGACCGAGTCATGAGTGACCGGCTTCCGCTGTTCAGAAATGCCCTTTTGTGGAAAATTGGCAAGAGAATCAAATGGCTATGGGAATAAATGATCCCAAGTGTCAAGTAGTCAGAAGTTAAATACTCATCACGTTATATCTCTGAGCTCAAGCAGAAATTTAAATTATTTGTTCAGTTTGTATACTGTTTTTTCCTCTAGAAGAATCTATAAGAAAAAAATAACCTTGAATTTTCAGGTTTTGATGAGAAATATTTTACAGTTCATATCTCTTTAAAGCTGTCCCATGTATCCCGGGACTTGGCACCGTCCAACATAAGGGAGGCTTTATTGTCAGGTGCTGGAGTCGCAATTGACCAGTTGTAGGTTCGGGCTTCAAACCTGGCGGGGCAGGGGATGGCAGGAATAGCGTGTGCTTTGATTGCGAGCTGCAGCTTGGGGCATTTTGAGATCTGCTCAAGTATTTGTGTATGTGTGTCTGTGTATCTGTCTATATTTTGTATTGTCCTGTTTTTCTATAATGAGTGTAGATTTTTTTAATTAATAGACTTTCTTTTTTGGAGCAGTTTTAGGTTTGTAGAAAATTGAGCAGGCAGTACAGAGTTCCCCCTCCCTCTCCTCCATTCCTATTATTAACAGCCTCACACATTTGTTACACTTGGAGCCAATATGGATACATTGTTATTCCTTAGATCCATCATTTATATGAGGGTTCCAAGGTTCTTTGTGCTTTGTCCAAGGCATGGTGTTACGTATTGACCAGTTCAGTTTCTTCTCATCCAGAAATAGGTTCACTGCCCTGAAAATCCTGTGTTCCTGCTGTTCATCCCTCTCTCCTCCTCCCCTGAAAGACCCCCTGGCAGCTACCAATCTTTTTACTGTTTCCACAGTTTTACCTTTTCCAGAGGTAAAAGGTACTGGCATGGTTGGACTCATACAGTATGTAGCTTTTTTAGACTGGCCTCTCTCACTCAGTAGTATACATTCACCGGTCCCCCATGTCTTTCTATGGCTTGGGAGCTCCTTTCTTTTCTTTGCTGAGTAATAGTCTGTTGTCTGGATGTACCACAGTTTGCCTGTTCACCTGTTGAAGGACCACTTGGCTGCTTCCATTTTTAGGTATATCTTTAGCTTCATCTGGTACCACTTGGCACCATCACACATTGGAAAGTGCCATTGGAAACAGCTGTGTGGGGTGACTGCCCAGCAGGCCGTGACTTGAATTCTAAGGCCCTGGGAAGATCGTGGCAGAGGAGCACCCTCCTGCTTTCCAGGCCCTCCCCACAGGTGGCTGCTCTGCGTCCCCGGAAATTACCCCCTCTCTCCCCATTCATCAGGGATCCTGGCGTCTGTGCTTCTCAATGTTCTTTCAAGCTGTGGCTCTTGTGAAGAACAGAAACATCTGGGCCCACTGCTCCCCACCCCTGGGTGAGAATCAGTCATGACCCAGGGACAGTAGAGATTCCAGACAGACATGTCAGTTCAGGAAACAGCGGGGATCTTGGTGGCCTGGGCCCAAGACCACAGGGGCTGGCTCACCCTCCGCCCTCTTCTCTCTCTGGTACGCAGTCCCACCAGCAGTACCCCCCGTCACACACCACACCGCTGCCCAAGAAGTCCTACTCCAAGATGGACAGCAAGGGCTACGGCATGTATGAGGACTATGAGAACGAGCAGTATGGGGAGTACGAGGGTGATGAGGAGGAGGACATGGGCAAGGAGGACTACGACGACTTCACCAAAGAACTGAACCAGTACCGGCGGTCCAAGGAGGGCAGCAGCCGCGGCCGAGGTGAGCCCCACCTGGCAGCTTCTCCCCCAGTGGGTGTGAGTGGCCTGTATCATGGACCTCGGTGGCCCGGCCTCCTGGAGCCTCCAGTCCAGGAGGGAAGACAGGCAGTCATTTAGGGCTGAGATAAGTGTACAGAGGAGAAGCCTGGTAGCTACACAACGTGACAGGGGGACTGGAGGTAGCCTCATGGGGGGCAGCGGGAAGAGGATCCCAGGCTGGGCTGTGGTTGGGGGTGGCGCCAGGTGTGTGACAGGGAGGAGGCCATTGTGGCTAAAGTTGTTGTTTTTTTCTTTTTTTTTTTTTTTTTGAGACAGATTCTTGCTTTGTTGCCTGGGCTAGGGTACCGTGGTGTCAGCCTAGCTCACAGTAACCTCAAACTCCTGGGCTCAAGCAATCCTTCTACCTCAGCCTCCCTTTTAGCTGGGACTACAGGCATGCGCCACCATGCCCGGCTAAATTTTTTGTATATGTTTTTAGTTGTCTAGCTAATTTCTTTCTATTTTTAGTAGAGACGGGGGTCTCGCTCTTGCTCAGGCTGGTCTTAAACTCCTGACCTTTGAGCGATCCTCCCACCTCGGCCTCCCAGAGTGCTAGGATTACAGGTGTGAGCCATCATGACCGGCTGTGAAGTTGTCTTTTAAATTCCTTTCCTGGGCAGCCATGGAGAGAGAGAAGGGACAGCTTCTCTCTCATCTGGGCCAGGCTAAGTGACAAGTGCCCTGACCGTCAGCAGTGCCCCCCATCCTCCTATCCCCCATCACCTGACAAGGTGTGACTGCAGCCTGGGCAACTGCCACACCTCTGAACCTTGAACCTGTGGCTGACGGGAGGATAGTAGGGGAGGGCCAAGCACCCGAGACCTAAGGCAGCCCAGACTGGCCTCCAGAACCATCTCCTGCCAGGAAGACATCCTGCCTGAGATGGACTTCCGGAGTCTTCCAGCACAGAGGTTCTTAGACTTGTGACCCCTGCCTAAGGCCCAGCTTGTTTGAGTGGCTGGTCATTCTCCCATTCTTCCAGCAGTCTTTTTTGGACAACTCTCTGGGGCAGGCCCTGTGCTTTGGGGAGATCCTGGACTAGTGCTGTTCGTGGAGATAGGATGCAAGCCACCATGTCGTTTCACATTGTCTAGTAGCTGCATTAAAAAAGTGAAAGGAGAGCCAGGCCCCTGTAGTCCTAGTTACTCGGAAGGTTGAGGCAGGAGGGTTGCTTGAGCCCAGGAGTTTGAGGCCACCCTGGCCACAAAGTGAGACCCAGTCTCTATTTAAAAAAAAAAAAAAAAGTGAAAGGAAACCAATTAAATTAATTTTAATAATCTACTTTATCAACCTAATACATTCAAAATTTTATTTCAACATGCAATCAAAATAGATAAATGAAACATCTTATATTCTCTCTTTTTTTTCCTTAACTAAGCCTTTGAAATTCAATATGTGTTTTATACTCATAGCGTCTCTTAGGCCGGGCGCAGTGGCTCACGCCTGTAATCCTAGCACTCTGGGAGGCCGAGGCGGGTGGATCGTTTGAGCTCAGGAGTTCAAAACCAGCCTGAGCAAGAGTGAGACCCCATCTCTACTAAAAATAGAAAGAAATTGCATGTACAACTAAAAATATATATAGAAAAGATTAGCCAGGCATGGTGGTGCATGCCTGTAGTCCCAACTACTCGGGAGGCTGAGGCAGGAGGATTGCTTGAGCCCAGGAGTTTGAGGTTGCTGTGAGCTAGACTGATGCCACGGCACTCTAGCCAGGGTGACAGAGTGAGACTCTGTCTCAAAAAAAAAAAAATAGTGTCTCTTAGCTTGGACTAGCACATTTCAGCTGCTCGGTGGCCTGGTGGCTAATGTGCTTGTGGCTGCCATATTGGACAGCACAGCTTTAACTGGACAAGTACCTGTGAGACAGGGTAGTGATTTCTGTAGCAACCATGTGTCCAGAATGCTGAGGGACCCCCCCCTCCCCCGTTGAAGGGACCAGGGGACCCTTAGTCTGCCTGGTGCAGCTGGGAAGGCTTCTTAGAGGAGGAGGAAGAAATGATTGACTTCAGGGGCAAAAAAATGGTTTGTCAGCCGGGTGTGGTGGCGTGCACCTGCAGTCCCGGCTATTGGGGAGACTGAGATAAGAGGATTGCTTGAGACCTGGAGTTGAAGGCTGCGTTTTGCTACGATTGTGCCTGTGAATAGCTACTGCACTCTTGCCTGGCGATATAGTGAGAACCCCGTCTCTTAAAAAAAAAGAAAAAGTGTGTTATCTTCTTTCTTGCCGGTGGGGTCTGCTCCCACTGGAGGCTCACTGTCCGAATGGTCGTGCAGGCAGCCGAGGCCGTGGCCGGGGATACAGGGGCCGAGGAAGCCGTGGAGGATCGCGAGGCCGAGGCATGGGCAGGGGCAGCCGAGGCAGGGGCAGGGGCTCCGTGGGAGGAGACCACCCTGAGGATGAAGAGGACTTCTACGACGAGGAGATGGACGTAAGGTTTTCTCTAGCCCTAGGGGGACGGGATGCGGCTGGTGCTCTGGGCTACAAGCGCTGTCGGGGGGAGGCCCGGGAGACTGAGGCGGCAAGTCATGTGGCCTTTCTGAAGGAAAGAAAACCGCGGATGGCAGGTTTATGTGTTTTAACAACGTTCATTTGTCATTTTGGAAGAGATAAAACTTTCATGCGGTTTAAAATAGAAAAGGTATCACAGGAGGGGCTGTGAAAAAAATCCCATCCCTAGAGATAAGTTTCCTGAAAGTTCTCTAGAACTATTTCATGCCTTGACAGTCAAGTACATATATGTTCTCCCCCACTGCCCCACCCCCACGGAGGGGACTGCGCTGCACTCGCTGTTCTGTTGCTACCCAGAGGCCTTCCACGCTGGTCCACGACAAGCCGCCATTTATTTTACAGCCACACAGCTGTCCGCCATGGACAGGGTGCCTGGCTGGATTCGCCCCGTGGGTGGGAGTTTTCGGAGTGAAGTCTACAAGGGAAAGGATTGAGACCACCCACCATTCGGGCCGTGACCTGTGAAGAGGGATCATAAGCATGAGTGTCTAGAGTTGGTCACCTGCCCTTCAGAGGGGGGCACAGTCTGTAGTTGGGGGTAGTATTTGTTGTTCCCTATGTGACACTTCCCTGCCCTCTTCTCTCCGAATTCCAGTATGGAGAAAGTGAGGAGCCAATGGGAGATGATGATTATGACGAATACTCCAAGGAGCTGAACCAGTACCGCCGATCCAAGGACGGCCGAGGCCGAGGTGGGCCGGGGCCTGGGCGGGGACGCACTCGGTGGGGGCTCCTGGCAGCTGTGGGAATAAGGGTCAGCAGGCTAACGCCGTCCCTCCTCTCTGCAGGGTTAAGTCGAGGCCGTGGCAGGGGTTCCCGAGGCCGAGGGAAAGGGATGGGCCGGGGCCGTGGTCGAGGTGGCAGCCGAGGAGGGATGAACAAGGGTGGAATGAACGATGACGAAGACTTCTATGACGACGACATGGGCGTGAGTCGACTCTTCTTTCTGATCTGACATTTTTGGCTGAGGTCCTTTCTAAGGTTTTTTTCTTCAATGAGTCATTCCCTGAGGCTGATCCTGTCCCCTTGCTCCTATCAGCCATTCCCTGAAGGGCTGAACAGCCTTAATTGTCTCTCCTGAGGAATGTGCTGCTGGTGAGACCCTCTGTGTTTAAAGCCGTGTCTTTAGCAGTACCTGCAGCTATGAGTCTTTGAGGTTTGGAAGCTTCCGGTTGATCCATCCAGTTAGCCCTGGAGGGTTTTTACAGGAAGACCCGTGCCGCCTCCCCTGGGCGGTAGATGTGTTCCTGCACAGGTGTGAGGGACTCGGGGCTGAGGTTGCCAGCAGCTGTAGACACCAGCACGCCGCACCAGGGGCTCAAACCCCTTGCAGCCTCGGTGGTTGTTGGGCACAAACTGCGGATCGGTGCTCTGTAAATGCTTGAGGGAGTGCTAATCCCCTTCTCCCGTTACTCTCATTCACTCCCAGCTGTCTCCGCCCTTGCTTTTTATTCCCCTTCACATCTACATTTGGTTTTCCTAATAGGATGGTGGCGGCGGAAGCTACCGGAGGGGTGACCATGATAAGCCCCACCAGCAGTCTGACAAGAAAGGCAAAGTCATCTGCAAATACTTCGTGGAAGGGCGATGCACGTGGGTAAGGAGCCACTTGAAGTTGAAGTACCTGGGTGCCTCCAGGGTGCAGGGCAGCAGCCCCCAGAGGACACATGGCCTCCAGGAATGTTCTGGAGGCTGTGGCTGGGTGGGTGGGAGGGATCGTGTGACAGTCCTTGTTCCTGTGGGCGCACTCATCAGTACTGAGAGATGCTGGGGCTGCCAGACTCACTTCACTTCTCAGAGTGAAGGAGGGTCCACAGCAAGATGACACTCGTCTTTTACCTTTAGGAAGGTTTTTTGGCCAGAAATTTGAACCAATCCATATGGCTTTGAATGCATTTATAAAGGTTGATGCTAATGCAAAGATGTGACCCATTCTGGTTAAGTTACTGAACTTCAAGGTTTAAGAAAGAATTATTAAAGCATCCATATAGAAAGGTTGTTGCGGGGAAATCAGGTTAGCCCTGGACTTCATAGCGGTGTTCAATGCCAGAAGGTGGATAAATGACCACAGAGTTCTGAAGGAAACAAGCATGAGCCAGTCAGTTCAGCCAGCCAACTTCTTATGTAAATACAAAGACAGCAGGTGGGTACTGGCCGCTGTGTGCTCAGGGAGTATTGTACCCATGCATCTGTCTTGGGAAGAAATAGGTATTTCAAACAAATATGTTGTGTTTAAAGTACTTCTAAATGATAATTCAGTATGTTTTTAGAAACGTGAAATAAATATAAGCAAAGAAAAATGAATGAATAGCCATTCTTGAGAGTTAGGGGATGGTGGTGAATGGTTCCTATGAAGCACTAAATAATGAGGAATGAAGACACAGAACACAAACCTTGATCCCACTTAGGTGGGGTTTTTCTTTTTCTTTTTTTTTTTTTGGCTTGTGTTCAACTGGCAATAAAGGAAAACTTAACTCCACTGGCTTCATCCCATAGACATGGAAGGAGTCTAGGGGTGGGTGGGCAATACAAGGCTGGTGCAGTCGTCAGTGGCACCCCTGGGGACCTGGGCTCCTTCCTACCTTCTATTTTGCTGTATTTGAACATGTGGCTTTTGTCCTCCTGGTTGCATGATAGCTGCGGTGCCTCTAGGCATCATACCTAAGGGCTATGAGGAAGAAAAATGGGTGAAAGGATTTTTTTTTTTTTTTAATTCAGGAAGCGTCCTACCTGGGGACTTTTGCCTACATCTTTTTGGCTGGATCTGCAAGAGTGGCTGGGAAATAGTATTTTTAACTAGGCACATTGTTTCCTAAACAAAATTGGGGTTCTGTTAGGAAAGAAATGTGGGCCTGGATATGGGTAGGTGACTAGCCCTGCCTGGTTGCCATACAACAAACAGTAAAAAGTGGTGAGTAAATGAGAGAGAGGGACAAGAAGAGGAAGAAAGGGGAGGAGAGAGAAAGAAGCAGGGATGAGGGGAGGGGAGGCATGGGTACCGGGGGCGCGTGCTCCATCAGAAACTCCACAGTTGGGAAGCCGCGTTTGTGAGCCTCACAGCAGCACCACCTCACCATTTTCATGGCTTCTCTTCCAGGGAGACCACTGTAATTTTAGCCATGACATCGAACTCCCAAAGAAGCGAGAACTGTGCAAGTTTTACATCACTGGATTTTGTGCCAGAGCCGAGAACTGCCCCTATATGCACGATATCCTTTGGTGCCTGCATGTGATCTGAATGAGGGCGCAGTAGTGACACCTGACCCTCATTGTACTTTGCTCTTTCTGTGTGTCTCCATCTCATTTTGCCCTCGTACCCACCCTGTGTCAGGTCTGTTATTCCCATTCTACAGATGAGTAAACTGAGATGCACGTGCCACATGTTTTCTCTTACATGTATTCTCAGGACTGGCCTGTACCTTTTTTTTTTTTTTTTTTTTTTTTTTTTTTTGAGACAGAGTCTCTCTCTGTTGCCCAGGCTAGAGTGAGTGCCATGGTGTCAGCCTAGCTCACAGCAACCTCAAACTCCTGAGCTCAAGGGATCCTCCTGTCTCAGCCTCCCGAGTAGCTGGGACTACAGGCATGCACCACCATGCCCGGCTAATTTTTTCTATATATATTTTTAGCTGTCTATATAATTTCTATCTATTTTTAGTAGAGATGGGGTCTCGCTCTTGCTCAGGCTGGTCTTGAACTCCTGAGCTCAAACGATCCGCCCACCTCGGCCTCCCAGTGTGCTAGGATTACAGGCGTGAGCCACCGCGCCCGGCCTGGACTGGCCTGTACCATTGCCTGAGATTTTCCAACTGGTTTTATACCGCTGGGCAAGTCATTTAACTTTCCCTTTCTGGTTGAGAATCAGAGGACACAGCCCCGAGGCCAGCGTGGTGGGGCAAGAAATGTTCTAGAGCAGGGGGCCCGAGAACTGGGGTCTTTCCTTGGATCTGCTGCCAGCCCGCTGTGCAGCCCTGAGCAAGTCACCTCATCTCTCCAGGCTTCAGTTTCCTCAGCTCCAAAACAAAGGGGGTTGGACTCTGCCTTTGGGTGGTTCCATGAGATGAAGCATTTGCCTTAATTTGCCATGAACGTGACTTTCCGTGTAAGTTGTACCACACAACTGGGAACTGCATCAATGGCGACGACTGCATGTTCTCCCACGACCCTCTGACTGAGGAGACGAGAGAGCTCTTGGATAAGGTAATGTCTGGGAGGTAAGGTGGGGGCCCTGGCTAGTGGGGACCAGGAGGTGTGCTTTCATTGCCTAGCACTGTATGTAGCCTGCTTCCCTGGCCTCTGCAGTTCCCAGTCCTATTGATCTGGAGATAAGCACGTTTTTTTTATTTTAAAGAAACAGGGTCCAGCTCTGTCTCTCAGGCTGGAGTGCAGTGGCTTGATTACAGCTCACTACAGCCTCAAACTCCTGGGCTCAAACGATCATCCCAGCTTGGCCTCCCAAAGTGTTAAGATTATAGGCGTGAGCCACCTTGCCAGGCCGCGATTTTAAGGAACAAACAGGGACTGTGTTCTTTTCTGCAGGGAGTTGAGGTGGTTACATATGTATCTTATCTTGGAGGGGGACTGTGTTCTTTTCTGCAGGGAGTTGAGGTGGTTACATATGTATCTTATCTTGGGCCAGGAGAGGCCACACTGTTGTCACTGGGGCACAGCTACATGAAAGGAATGATGCCTGGTGTGTCTCCACACATCTTTTGATTCCTCAGTCATCGTTTAGTGTGAGCCCACAATATACAAAAAAGAATCGAGAATTCTATTTTGGTGGAAATATCAAATGTTTCTTTGAAGCTCTTAGGGACTATATTATGCAGCAGAAAAGGCAGAGGGAAAAATTTGGGGGGCGTCTGCGAGGATGTGGAGAACGGGGAACCCTTGTACACTGGCGGTGGGAATGTAAATTAGTGCAACCACTCTGGAGAACAGTATGGAGACTGTCACATTACGCAGTGGCAGGGGCCCTGTGCAAGCAAAAGAAAGACTGTCCACTCCTTGTTGGTAAGGCACCATGAGAAAAGTAATCATCTTTGCCAGTCCCTCTGGGGAGCCTATTCTAGGGTTTTTCTGCAGTGTAAGTGGCAGAAGTGATGGTGGCCTCATTTCTTATTGGAAGTACTAAACCTGACTGAGGACTGCCCCCTGCTGGAGGTCCAGAGTTTGCACTCTGTGCCCGTGCTGTCCCACAGGAATGCCAGAGCCACTTAGTTCATTAAAATTTTTCAGTAGCCACATTTAAAAAAAGTAAAAAGCAACAGATTAATTTTAACAATAACTTTTATTTAACCAAAATCATTTTAGTAAGAAATAATGGAAAATTGAGTTTTTTGTTTGAAAATTTTTTTTTTAAAGACAGTGTCTTGCTCTGTCACCCAGGCTGGGATGTAGTGGCATGATCATAGCTCACTGTAACCTCGAATTCTTCAGCTCAAGTGATCCTGCCTCAGCCTCCTAAGTAGCTAGGTGTACGCCACCATACCCAGCTAATTTTTTTTTTTTTTTTTTTTTTTTTTTTTTTGAGACAGAGTCTCACTCTGTTGCCCAGGCTAGAGTGAGTGCCGTGGCGTCAGCCTAGCTCACAGCAACCTCAAACTCCTGGGCTCAAGCAATCCTCCTGCCTCAGCCTCCCGAGTAGCTGGGACTACAGGCATGCGCCACTATGCCCGGCTAATTTTTCTATATATATATTTTTAGTTGTCCATATAATTTCTTTCTATTTTTAGTAGAGACAGGGTCTCGCTCTCGCTCAGGCTGGTCTCGAACTCCTGACCTTGAGCGATCCACCCGCCTCGGCCTCCCAGAGTGCTAGGATTACAGGCGTGAGCCACCACGCCCGGCCGATACCCAGCTAATTTTCAAATTTTTTGTAGAGATAGGGTCTCGAACTCCCACCTTGGCCTTCCAAAACGCTGGGATTACAGTTTTGAGCCACTGCAGCTGGCCAAGACATTTTGTATTCTTTTTTTTTTTTTTTTTTAAGTGGGGTTGGGATTATATTTGGTAACTGTTGGTTTCTGTGAATTGTGATACTTGAACCTGTTAAAAAAAACTGCCACATAGAGAAATGTTTTCTGAAAGCAAAACTTAGTATTTACAGAACGTATAGGCTGGTAGGTTTCTGATTGGGAGTGTGCTTGCAGACCACTCCAATGTAAATACATATACTCTACATTTATCTGAGGGGATTTAAGCAGCTCTTTTTTTTTTTTCTGAAACAGAGTCTCACTCTGTTGCCTGGACTAGCATGCCGTGGCATCAGCCTAGCTCACAGCAACCTCTAACTCCTGGATTCAAATGACCCTCCTGCCTCAGTCTCCAGAGTACCTAGGACTACAGACATGTGCCGCCACCCCCGGCTAATTTTTTCTATTTTTTAGTAAAGATGGGGTCTTGCTCTTGCTCAGGCTGGTCTCGAACTCCTGAGCTCAAGTGATCTTCCCACCTTGGCCTCCTAGAGTGCTAGGATTACAGGCGTGAGCTACCATGCCCGGCCTTAAGCCTCTGTTAACATCACATTTATATTCTTTTGTGTGTGTGCTGTCTTTGGAATCTGGTATTAATTTCCCACTTAGAGTCCATCTCAGTTTGGACCAGCCACGTTTCAAGTACTTACTATCCACACGTGGCCAATGGCCACCATATGGGGCAGCATAGCTCTAGATGCCCTAGTTAAAAACCAAAGTGGCACGTTTCAGTGTCTGGCCACTAATATTTCTAACCTTTCTTAGGTTAGAAAAATCATACCAGAGTCCAATTGGGATGGTTAGAAAGTGAAACTTACAGCAACTGTCTTGGAAGGGCTTGGATTAACCCTGACGAAAGCCGTGGGGTCCACCATCACCTTGCCTGGAAAGGCACAGCTTGGTCCACCAGGGCTGGGAGCCTGGAGCTCCTGGGCAGCCCTTGGGTCCAGGCTGTGGTGCCACTGAGGACTAGGCCCCAGCCACCCTCTCTTGAAGCATCTGTGCTCTTTTCTCCTCTCCACCCCGCTTTTCTTCAGTCTCATTTTCCTACTCCTTGGTGACATGTCCATCTGTTTAGAAATGTCAGTTTCCATCTCTCCAGTCTAGGTTTGGAAAGTTGCCTGCATCTGGGGTTGGTGGTGATGCTTATGTGGGAGCAGGTGGCAGGAAGGACACGAAGAATTCCCTCCACTCAGATTCGTCTGTTAGTGATACTTTGCCCTGTCGCGTTATTACTTGCTCTTATTTTAGTTTGTGTGTGTGTGCGGGGCTTTTCCTTGATCCACTTGAGAGTAAGATGTGTCCATCATGGTTCTTTACCCTTCAGTACTTGGATGCACAGAGTTTTTTGGTAGTTAGGTTTCTTGAGGCACACTTGGTGCCCAGGAAAATCCTCTGTGTTAATTTGCATTCCTGTGGGCTTTGACAAATACATGGTGGGCATGTCTCCACCCCAGCATCTGCATACAGGAAATCCATCCCATCACCCCAGAAACTCCTCTGTGCCCTTGATAGTAAACGCCTCCCCGTGTCCAGCCCTTGGCAACCACTGATCTGTTTTCTGTCCCTGTGGTTTTGCCTTTTTAAGAATATCATGTAAATAGAATGTATGTTAAACAGCCTTTGAGAGAGAGAGAAAGTGTGTGTGTGTGTGTGTGTGTGTGTGTGTGTGTCTGTCTTGAGGCTGACTTCTCGCACTCGGGATAATGCATGTGAGATTCACCCGTGTTGTTGTGGTCGGCAGTTTGTTGCTGGTGGGACTCCACTGTGTGGATGATCCACGGTCATTGAGTCACTTGTCAGTTGGAGGGCATCTGGATGTTTCCACTTTGGGGCAAAAACTTAGACTTTATAACCAACGGCCTTGAGCTTATTTATCTGATTTGATGAAGCTTGGCACACTTGGCTTAGCAGCTGTTCTCATGTGACCATCGTTTTTGTGTGGGAAAGGTAATTTTGACATTTGGAAGCCCTTGGATCACCGAGAATCAGCCCTGTAAATCAATCTTGTAAGGGAGGTTTTTGGCACCAGCAGGTCCTTGCTGGTGGAGAGGCCAGGGTGCGGCTGTGGGGTGGTCGGGGGGTAGAAGTGCCCCTCCATGCCTGTGCACTGGGAGGCAGTTTGTGTTCAGCCCTTTTAATTTCTCTTATGTATTTTACATAAGAGTGTCTGTGTCTTGAGCTGGGGTCCTCTTCGGGACACCTTGGGGTCGGTGCGAGGCTGCGGGAGACTGTGTGCTGGCCAGGTCCTGAAATGGGGAGGCAGGGCACAGGCAGGCCTTCTGGTGGGAGCGAGGGAGGAGGAGGAGGAGCTGGCCACTTGAAGAGTTGTGCTGGGATGAGGGCCTCCGTGAACTCAGTTAATTAGGGTGTACGTAAGCGCCTGCTGTGTGCTGAGCTTCAGGCTGGTTTGCGGAATAGCAGTCTCCCCAGAGCTGGCAGTCTGATGGAGAAGGGGGCGTGGGCAGGGGTTCACGCATGCTGAGTGGTACCACGAAGTGCTGCATGTTCTGTGGCCCCGAAGGGCTAACCTAGTCTTAGAGGAGTGGGGAGTCCTCTGGGAGATCTGGAGTAGGGAAGAGACTGGGAGCAGGAGCAGGAGCAGGTGCCAGGCAGGGAGGCCACGTTGCAAAGAGGGCACCAGGTATTATGGGTGGGAGCTTGGGCGGTGACGGGGAGTGAGGCACACCCAGAGGCCAGGCCATGGAGGGGCGAGGTGGGGGCAAGGACAGAGAGAAAACTGTGGTCAGGTTTGCTCCTGTTTACTGTGGTGTAGCCTTGGTAAGTTTTGCCCTTTACTTGAAGACATCGAGGCCGCATTGAAAGGACTTAGCAGTGCAGGGGTGTGGCCATCTTTGGGACAGTGAAGGTTGCTCTGCTGGTGTGCAGAGGGTGACTTTAGGGCCCAGGATGGAGGGTGGGCGTGAGGACGTCCGGTGAGCCACGCAGAGGGCCAGGTGGCAGCTTCAGGACTGTGTTCGGGTGCAAGGAGGAGTCAAGACAACATCCCAGACAGATCCTGGTCAGAGCTGGGCAGGTGGAAAGTTCTTCATCCACAGAGCCGAGCTCATGGCCCGGGGAGGAGGAGCAGGCACGAGAGGCACAGGGTGCAGCCAGGTGGAGGTGGCGCTTGCAGGTCTGGTCTGAGGAGTGTGGGAGCCACAACCCAGAGCCAGGGTAGGAACCAGACCGTGGTTGGGTCAGGGCCTTGGAGACAGGGCTGAGGGTGGAGGTATGTAGGGGACCCTCCAGAGAGCTGCGTTAAGGGTGGGGCAGCAGATTCAGCCAGTCAAAACCTGAACTCTTTGCCCCCGTGCACCGGCCCCAGCCTCCGCTGTCTTGATGGTGACGAGTTGTTCTCTGGTGTTCAGGGACTGCAGAGGGAGATGCCTTGGGTTTGTTTTCCTTGCCTTTTTTTTTTTTTTTTTTTTTTGCGGAGCCCTTCTGCCGTTTTCCACCCCTCCCCCACTTCATTCCTTGCCTTTTTGTTCATCCAACAAATGTGACCTGCACCTAGTTTGTGCCAGGCAGCAGAGAAGGTGGAGGGACAGGATGCCACCTCGGCCTGTGCTGATGCCTCACGGAGAGCGGGCCGTGAAGAAGACGTGTAGGAGCCCAGAGGTCCTGTGCCGGGGCCCTGCTCGCCAGGCAGACGTTCAGGGAGGCTCCGTGAGGAGGAGACGCTGCACTGGCGCCCGGATGTGCGGGAGTCGGGACTGAAGAGTGAGGGGATGCGGGTGGCAGACACAGCTACACACACAGCTGAGGCAGTGAGAGGGCCCGGGGCTGCGACAGACGTGAGTGGACGTGGGCAGTGACGTACGTGGCCTGGGCAGCCGTGTTGACGGACGGCACAGGGCACTGGGCTCCCCACAGAGTGCTCACCTTGGGCAGAATGTGGTTGTGGCCTCCAAGGGGTCCCCCCGCACTGCTGGTCCACACGCAGGCCTGCCTGGAGTGGTGGCACCAGGGACTGACGGTTCCACCTCTCGGTTTCCCATCCCCACCGCCGCAAGCCCATGTTCTTCTCGGACCGAGAGTCATCGAGTCTAGACACAGCTGCTGATGGCGAGGAGAGAGGAAAGCCGAGAGCTACCTGACCCACGCCAGGGGATCCTGCCTCTGCCACTCCAGGGCGGAGGAGCAGGATGAACTTATCCTGATCCCGTGTTAGGATCCACTAAGGGATCTGTGCCCAGGTAGCTGGGGGACGTATGGCCAAGATTTCACTGCAGTGAAAGGACACAGAGCAAACTCAGCTGAGGGAGAAAGGTGCACGTGGGGAAGGGCAGAGGGAACCAGACCCAGGCTCTCGGAGTCCTCTTGGTGGTGGCGCAGAGGGCGCGTTTCATTCCTCAAGTCGTGACAACGCGAGCGGAATGCTGTCTGCCTGGGAAGCCCATCGGAGACCCGGTCGGCACCCAGGGTTTTCACTGGGGTGGTCCGTAGGCAGCCTCTGCCTGGCATGTACCAAATTCCAGACTCTCCGAAGGAAACCAGGCATTCGGCATAAACCGTCTTGTTTGCACAGTTTAGGCCCAGTGAGCCCTTCTTACTGGTGAGGGAATGCTGGAACCCTCCCAAAGTGCAGGTTCCCAGGTGCCAGCCGAGGGCCACCTTGCCAGCAGGCCTTCCAAGGAGAGCTGCCAGGCCTGCTGTGTGAACTCTTTCTGCACAGGACCTGAACTGGTGAGACGTTCTGGTCCAGTGCACTGGCATCTCCCCGGTGTCAGGTCCTGTGTGGGCCCTGGGCATTGAGCAGGGAAGAAACTGTCCGGCCCTCGTGGAGTTGACAAGGACGGGCAAGCCATGGGGATAAACAAGGAGGCACCTGGAGACGTGATCTGACAAGGCAGGGGCAGTGCCTGGACAGGAGCTCGTACATACCGCAGACCAGGCGATCACTCTGTGTTGACATTTAATAGGAGACCCCAATAACTGGGTGACAAGGAGCCACACAGGAATAGAGGGAAAAATAAAAAAGCCTGGGGAGAGGCGTGGTCCGGGCTGTGGCCGTGTGGGGCAGAGCTTGACCATCTTGGACTGAGATGAGGCTGGGTACACGGGGGCAGGGAAGGAAACGAAGCGACCGGGGAGCTGCTCAGTCCCCCCAGACACCAGCCCTGCTCTCAGGCCCTGAGGATCACGTTCAAGATTTGGGTTTCATTGTAGGTGAAATGAGAGGCCCTTAAAATCCAAACAGGACAGTGGAGTGTCATTCAGTCATAAAAGGGAACGCAGTACTGAGAGGTGCTGTCACGTCGGTGAACCTTGCTAAGTGAAAGCAGCCGGTCACAGAGGCCTCGTCCTGTGCAGTTCATGTGAGCTGTCCGGGAGAGACAGATCAGGGAGACAGAAAGCAGATCAGGGCTTGCCGGGGCCGGGGGCCGGGGTGGGGAGCGGCTGCTTAGTGTGTGCAGGGTCTCCTTTGGAGGTAATGAAAATGAACTGGATAGAGGTGGTGGTTGTGCAACATTGTGAATGAGTTCAGTGCCACTGAATTGTTGCTTTAGAATGGTTAAAGTGGTATACTCTGAGCCAGGGAACAGGACTGGCTGCCCCCGCCAGCAGGTCCCAGAGAGGGAGCAGAGTGGTGTCTGGTGATGAGTTTCATCGCAAAGAGGAATCTTGGTCTTTGGCCTTTGCTGTGGGAGCCTCAGGGTCCTCGTGTATTAGATTTTTCCTCATAAACTTCAGCTGTCAACACCAGAGAGGCCCATTCCATCCTGCTTCCTGGCCACGCTTTAGACAATCACCCACTTTTCTTCTCTTTCTCACCCACAGATGTTGGCTGATGATGCAGAAGCGGGCGCTGAGGACGAGAAGGAGGTCGAGGAGCTGAAGAAGCAGGGCATCAACCCTCTGCCCAAACCACCCCCAGGCGTGGGGCTCCTGCCCACCCCTCCTCGGCCCCCTGGTCCCCAGGCCCCGACCTCTCCAAACGGCAGGCCTATGCAGGGTGGCCCCCCACCCCCACCTCCACCCCCACCTCCACCCCCTGGGCCCCCGCAGATGTCCATGCCGGTGCACGAGCCACTGTCTCCGCAGCAGCTGCAACAGCAGCAGGACATGTACAACAAGAAGATCCCCTCCTTGTTTGAGATTGTGGTACGGCCCACAGGGCAGCTGGCTGAGAAGCTGGGTGTGAGGTGAGTGTCCTAGGCCCCAGGTCAGGCCGGTGGGGGCTGTCCACCTGTCAGCGCGAGCCTGGCTGGGGCAGCGTCTGCCTCTCTGAAGCTGTTGGAGTCCTGCTCTGCAGCCCATGACCTTGGGCTTGCAGCCTTCCACTTGGTGCTTGTTCGTCTGTGGTGCCCTCCGCGGCTCCTTGGGGGTAGCCACTGCCCTGTTCCCACAGCTTCTCTCACAGACACCATTTCTTCCTCTTCTAGGTTCCCTGGACCCGGTGGACCCCCAGGGCCAATGGGTCCTGGGCCCAACATGGGACCCCCAGGGCCAATGGGTGGCCCGATGCACCCCGACATGCATCCAGACATGCACCCCGACATGCATCCGGACATGCACCCGGACATGCACCCCGACATGCAGATGGGCCCTGGCATGAACCCTGGCCCGCCCATGGGACCTGGTGGCCCCCCAATGATGCCCTATGGTCCTGGAGACTCCCCACACTCCGGAATGATGCCCCCCATCCCACCAGCCCAGAACTTCTATGAAAACTTCTACCAGCAGCAGGAGGGCATGGAGATGGAGCCGGGACTCCTGGGGGAAGCAGGTATGTGGGGCTCCGGGCGTGGCTGCTGGGGCGGGGGGCTTTGCACGATGGGGTAGAGTTGGGGAGATGTGAGTTTTCTTCCTTGGTCCGAATCTCTTCAAAAGCATGAATTCAACTCCCATCTCTGTCCCATTTAATGGTTGAATGTTTTCAGTGACATGGATTCATTATCCTGTTGAGGCAGAAGAGAATATTATGTTGATTGTCAATATAAAATTTATTTAATCTTTAAAAATGTTCACATGGCTGGAGTCAGGAGCGTGGGAAGTTAGAGGGACGAGTGTGGAGTGGTGTGAGGCTAAGAGGCTGATAGGCCGTCAGGAGTAAGTCAAGTGTCCTGGCCAAAGTCACCTCCTTCCAGACGTTCTCGGCTTGGAGCTGCCAGTGTCGACCCTGTGACTGTGCATGTTGTGTCCATGTGACTGGCCATTTTCCTTCTTTTCCTTGTGTATCGGTACCGTCCTGGATGGCAGGGGCCTAGACGCCCCCTGCAGCAGTGCCTCGTGCCCGCCGCAGAGGGGATGTGCTCTGCTGCCTGGGGTCAGTGCTCGAGGCCGCCACACCCCTTGTGTCAGCTGCATTGCAGCGGAGGGAGGCAGGTGGCAAACTTGTGAGGAGGGGATCGTGGTGGGGCAGGCTCAGTGCCTCTGTAGGGACGGTCACAAAAGCCTCTCTGAGAAGTGAAACTGGAGATGGGATTGGGGGGGTGGGCAGCCGTGTGCCCCAGGTCTACGCAGGACGAGGGAAGGGGTCCCAGCGCACGGGGCTGTTGGTCGGCAAGGGGTGGCCTCGTGGCTATGAAGAATGTTGGGGTGTACAGGGGCCACAGATACTGGGGCCAGGGTAGAATGGGGATGCTTTGGGGGCTGCCATGGAGTTGACCTGGGCAGAGGTGAGCAGGGTGGCAGTCCCGAGGTGGCTGGGAGTAGCAGGGCAAGGCTTCGAGGTTTAGACGTGGCCCCAATGGGGCCAACATGCCCCCTGCCTGTGTTCTGCAAGGCAGGCAGGAGCAGCATCGAGGATGGGTTGGTGGGCTGCAGGGGGCCTCGGGGGTGCTCGCACTGTTCCTGATGCAGCACGGCCTACGGAGAGCCTGGTCGGGGAGGGTGGCAGCACTTCGCTTCAGCCACGTTAAGTGTGAGATGCCCCTTTTCAGGGGGCGGTTGGAGGGGCGTCGGGGAGACGCCCAGGCTGGAGATTCAGGAACATGAAGATTGTGGGCATCTAGGTGATGTGTGGAGCTGTGAGAGCAGGTGTTTGGGGGAGAGCCGGGGCTTTAGAAAGACGCGTCCGAAGTCTTGAGTGAGCAAAGCAGGCTTCTGAGAGAGGGGGCTGGGGTTCCCACGGCCCTTGCTTTTAACACATGTGTATGGAGAAAGCTCTGTGGGGGCAGGTGCGGGGGAAGCAGAGTCAGTCAGGCTGTTAACAGTAGGTGTCTTCTATTTTAGTTCCCATGCCATAAAATCTACCCTTTAAAAGTTTGCAGTTAGTGGTGTTTTCTTTTATTTTTTGTAGAGATGAGATCTTGCTGTGTTGGCCAGGTTGGTCTTGAACTCCTGGCCTCAAGCAATCTTCCCATTTCAGCCCCCGGAAGTGCTGGGATTGCAGGTGTGAGCCACTGCACCTGTCCTACTTAGTGGTTTTTAG
The DNA here is from genome assembly GCF_041146395.1 of Eulemur rufifrons. Classification (NCBI taxonomy): domain Eukaryota; kingdom Metazoa; phylum Chordata; class Mammalia; order Primates; family Lemuridae; genus Eulemur; species Eulemur rufifrons. The sequence goes on along the minus strand of NC_091006.1, from coordinate 11,426,869 downwards.
TATATTCACAGACTGTTCCTTCTGTGAAGGGGAACCTTGACTGTATTGGTCGCTGGGTGTCCCAGGTCTGAACAGGGGTGTGGCGCAGTGTAGGCTGGCCCATCAGGTTCCCACGATGGAGTTCAGGTGCTAGCAGAAGGCGACTTTTTGCTTTTTGCTTTATATATTTTTTGCATGTGAAACGTTTACAAAATTAATGATTTTTAATTCTATAAGCTTAATGTAAATTAAATGACAGATTCCCTTTCTTGGTCACACTCACCACATTTCAGACGCTCCACAGTCCCAGGAAGTAGTGGTGGCCATGTGGCCCGTGCAGACCTAGAGCGTTTCCATCTTTGCAGAGCATTGCTGTGGGGCAGCCCCGACTCTAGACATGCCCCGTCTTGGTGACTTGCTGTGTCCCACACGCGTGTCATTCACACCACACAGTGCGTGCAGGGGTTGATGCTAAGTCTGCCCTCGTCACCGTGCCTGCTGCGTCCCCTACAGGAGCTGTGCTGCTGTCGCAGCTCTTGGCTCCGGTGCTGGTTGGGTCTGGGGTGAGGTGGCTGGTGCCGGTGCCGCCTTGCGGGAGTGGAGGCAGCCCCTCCGCCCCTGCTTCCCGAGGTGCCCCCTGATGCAGCAGCCGCTTAGAGACACTTGCGGGGTTCAGGACCCTGCGCAGGAGGAGAGGGCTCCACCCACCGGCCTCTGCGGTGACGCGGTGACGCGCCGCCAGAACAGCGTTTTGGTGTATTCCGTTCTTTTCTTTGCCTGGCTTTTGTTGTTTGGCATGGTGGAGTTCACACTGTGGGCTCACCGTGAGGAACGCTGTTTTTCTTTATTGATTATGACAAAGAAACCACGAAACTCATGCTCATAGCAAATAATTGCACCAGAAGGATGTGGAGTAGAAAGTGAAAGAGCACCAGCCCATCTCTCCAGAGTCTCCTTTCCAGAGGGACTGTTTTCTGTCTGTCTTTTCAAGGCCTTTTCTGAGAGTTTTACAAAATACATAGTGTTCCATCCTGTTTCCACCTCATGAGCATTTGCCCTGTCATGAAACCCTCTCTGTGACCCTCATTCTTCACGGTGGCGTCATAGGCGGGAGTCCCTGGCGAGCTGCACCGTTCCCTCGGTCGTGCTGGCCGCAGCCGCAGGCCTGGGGAGGGCAGGCGGATGGCCGTAGGTCTCACCATCGCCATCAGGGGTTGGGTTTTGCAGCGAAGGGAAGGGGGGTTGCAGTTGGCACCTGGAGGCCCTTCTCGACACGAACCCTCGGTTCTTCCCTGCCACAGAGGACTACGGGCACTACGAAGAGCTGCCGGGGGAGCCTGGGGAGCACCTCTTCCCCGAGCACCCTCTGGAGCCCGACAGCTTCCCTGAGGGAGGGCCCCCAGGCCGGCCGAAGCCGGGCGCCGGTGTCCCCGACTTCCTGCCCTCGGCCCAGAGGGCCCTGTACCTGAGGATCCAGCAGAAGCAGCAGGAGGAGGAGGAGAGAGCGAGGAGGCTGGCTGAGAGCAGCAAGCAGGACCGGGAGAATGAGGAAGGCATGTGTCCTCCCAGGGGCAGGGGTGCAGGCCCCCCGGGCCGCTGTGCAGGGGAGAGGTGGGGAATGCCTAGGTCGGGTTTCCTGTTGGGAAAGAGCCTGTGGCCAGGGAGGACCCCCGTCCAGGACAGGGAAGCCAGGCTGGGGCTGCTGCATATTCCTGAGGAAACTGGAAGTCAGGGCTGCCCTCTGTGTCTTGGGGTTTGGGAGAGAACCTGGTCCCATGGAGAAGGACGGCGGGCTGGGCCCTGCAGGAGATAGCGGCGGACAGGATTGACTGCCCGCGCCCTTCCTGAGGAGGCTTTAGGGAGACCTCACAGCCCCCATCCCTAGACCACGCTCTCGGAGGCCAGCAGACAAGAGCTGGTCGTTGAAATAAACCAGTAATAACTGTAGTCACAGACAGCCACCAGGTCTCAGCGCCGAGTGCTCAAGCTGGTGGCATCCTCCCCAGGGTAAAATGGACAGGTGGTGTCTAGATCCTGAAGCCAGAGGCCACAGGTGGCCCTGACAGGAGCCCAGGAGCCAGTGGGGACAGCAGGAGGGGCCCCTGGGCTGGTGGTTCACATCTCCCCTGCCTGGAAGGTTGTGCTCAGGCCAGGTTCTGAGTCTTCCCCTGGCTTCGCTTCTTATCAGCTGGTGATGCAGTTCATCAGCATCTGCCCTTCCCTGGGACGGGGGACATTGTGAGTGGCCTAGAGGCAAATGTCTGTGAGCTCCAAGCCCAGTGAGAGCTGAATCAGCAGTGGCTGCTGCCAAGACCTCCAGAAAGAGGTGCCCGAGCTGGATTTGCCATGTTGGGGGCTGAACCAGCCGGAGAGGAGGGGTGGGCAGCAGAGCCTGGGGCCCAGGAGTTCTCGTGTGGTCCTGGCCCTGCCCGCAGTGTGAGGGCACTGTGCCTCTGTTTTCTCTTCTGTCAAATGGCCATGATAGTAACACTACTTCCTGGGTGGTTGTGAGTTATTTAATAAGACAAACCACTTAGCACAGTGCCGGCACAGCAGGAAAGCTCCGTAAACATCAGCCCTACACCAGCCCCTGGCCTGCGGAGCCCTGCTCTCCTCGGCAGCCCGCTGCAGGGAGGGGTCCCGGGAGGGGAGGCTCTGAGGCTCGCAGAGGTAAGAGCAGAGGAGCCTGTCACCCAGTGGGCTGCTTTGGGGTCAAAGGAGGCGGATGGTGAATGTGGTGGCCACTCACCCCCTCCCTGTTGCTCTGTTCTTTCTCAGGTGACACCGGAAACTGGTACTCCAGTGACGAGGACGAGGGTGGGAGCAGTGTCACCTCCATCCTTAAGACCCTGAGGCAGCAGACATCTAGCCGACCCCAGGCTTCAGTCGGGGAGCTGAGCAGTGGGCTGGGGGACCCCCGCCTCCAGAAGGGACACCCCACAGGAGGCCGGCTGGCTGACCCTCGCCTCAGCCGGGACCCCAGACTCTCCCGCCACGCTGAGGCTTCTGGCGGGCCGGGCCCAGGGGACTCGGGGCCCTCGGACCCTCGGCTGGCTCGCGCCCTGCCCACTGCCAAGCCTGAAGGCAGCCTCCATTCCAGCCCCGTAGGCCCTGGCAGCTGCAAGGGGTCTGGGCCATCCCCCGCGGAAGAGGAGGAGGGAGAGCGGGCCCTGCGGGAGAAGGCCGTGAACATTCCCCTGGACCCCCTCCCTGGGCACCCGCTGCGGGACCCGAGATCACAGCTGCAGCAGTTCAGCCACATCAAGAAGGATGTGACCCTGAGCAAGCCAAGCTTTGCCCGCACCGTGCTCTGGAACCCCGAGGACCTGATCCCCCTGCCCATCCCCAAACAGGATGCGGCACCCCCAGTGCCCGCCGCCCTACAGTCCATGCCTGCCCTGGACCCCAGGCTGCACCGTTCCACCACCGCGGGGCCCCCCAACGCCCGGCAGCGCCCGGGTACTTCCACAGACCCCAGTACGTCCGGCTCCAACCTCCCTGACTTTGAACTCCTCTCTCGCATCCTCAAGACTGTCAATGCCACAGGCCCCACCACGGCCCCCAGCTCAAGTGACAAGCCCAGTGACCCCCGGGTGCGGAAACCCCCCACCGACCCTCGGCTGCAGAAACCAGCAGACTCTTCGGCCGCCTCCCGGGCCACGAAGCCCGGCCCCACGGAAACGCCGTCTCCAGCCGACAGCCCCAGTGGGGAGTCGTCCCCGCCAGCCACGGCTCCCTACGACCCTCGCGTGCTGGCAGCTGGTGGGCTGGGCCAGGGCAGCGGGAGCGGGCAGAGCAGTGTACTGAGCGGCATCAGCCTGTACGACCCGAGGACTCCCAACACGGGTGGCAAAGCCGCAGAGCCGGCTGCCGACGCGGGCGCCCAGCCCAAGTGCCCCGAGGGCAATGGCAAGAGCTCAGCCTCCAAGGCCAAGGAGCCGCCTTTCGTCCGCAAGTCCGCCCTGGAACAGCCGGAGACTGCTAAGGCCAGTGCCGACGGGGGCGCCGCCACCGCCACAGACAGGTACAACAGTTACAACCGGCCCCGGCCCAAGGCTGCCGCAGCCTCCGCCGCCACCACGGCCACCCCACCGCCGGAGGGCGCCCCACCCCAGCCCGGGGTGCACAATTTGCCTGTGCCCACTCTCTTTGGGACCGTAAAGCAGGCGCCCAAGACGGGCACGGGAAGCCCATTTGCTGGCAACAGCCCAGCCCGCGAGGGCGAGCAGGACGCAGGGTCCCTGAAAGATGTTTTTAAAGGCTTTGACCCCACTGCCTCCCCCTTTTGCCAGTAGTGTTAAGCCAGAGGCAGCACTCCCGCCACCCTCCCCGCCCAGGGTGGTGTTTAAGGGCAGCAGCCGGAGTTGGGAACCTGGGGGTGGCGGGGGGGCTCTGGGTGTTCTTTCTTTTTTTCTTTTTTCCCCTTTTCCTTTTTCTCTCTTTCTTTTTTCTTTTCCTTTCTTTCCTTTCTTTTTTTTTTTTTTTTGAGTAGTACTTTCTTTGAGACTTATAAATTGTATATGACCATCTTCAGTTCTGGTCAGTGCTGTGGGCACCCAGACTCCCACCGAGAAAACCAGCTCGTGCCCGCGAACAGTTGCGAGCGCTCGGGCTGCAGCCCCAGTGGGCCCTGCCTGGCCGGGCCCCCCTGAGGCCGGGGGCTCCGTGGGTTTTCTGGGCACCGCTTGGCCCCTCCCCCCAGGACAAAGGGAACAGCAGGCGTCTGAGAAGGCACTGGACGTCACTTGCCCTGTGCCACTGGGCACAGAGAGACGTGGGATCTCGGCCACAGCAGGGCCCGAGTGGAAGCAGGCCCAGGCATTTATTTCTAGAACCCTAGCGTGCACCGTCCCCGTCTCTTGAGCACAGGCTGTGACAGCCCATTTCAGGAGATGCTGAAAGTGAAAACGAATCAAAGAAAGAAGAGCCCTTGGCGGCGTCCCGGGAGCTCCCAGCCCTCGCCTGCTCTGGTCTGTCTGGATTGGCACAGGCGGCCCTCTCTGCCACTCTCCATCAGAGTTCGTCCCGAAACCAACACCCTCCATCCTGTGGCAGACTCCGGGGCGAGATGGACCTGGAGGCAGCAGGGGCCAGTGCGAGGCGGTGGCCCCGGAAGAGCTGCGTCCAGGAGGCAGCCCCCCGGAGCACGCGCTTTCTGTCAGTATTACCCGGCCTGCCCTGTCGGGGCTACGTCCTCCTCCCCCCTGCCGGGGTCTGCCCTGGTCCTCAGAAGCCACAGCACCCAGTGTGCCCGCACTGCCGGCCCCGGCCTCTGCAGACAGCTCAAGGATCCGAGGTGTGGCCACTCGCCAGGCCCCAGTGCAGGGAGCCCTGGCGCGGCTCTGTAGCCAAGTGTTTCTTCTCTCCCCGCTTCTCTGCGCCTCGTTAAGCTGCGTTCTATGTAGGGCACGAGGTACTGGTGTGTTTGCTTTCCTCTCCCCAGCCGACAGGTGCAGGGCTTCAGAGGCGTGTCGCGGTGTTGGGTTTGTGGACACTTCCAGAAAGGGAGCCTGAGGGGAGGGTGGGCGCCTGTGGCCAGGGCAGGAGAGGGGCGCGCTTGGCCCTTTCCAGGAGAGGGACCAGGACCCCGTTGGGGAAAGGAGGGACCGAGGACTGTGTCCTCCCCTCATCCGGCTAAGCCGAGACAGGGGAGACGTCTGCAGCGGCTTCTCCCCACCCCCATCCCCAGCTCTCCCACCCCGGCTGAGGTCCAGCCTCATCCACAGAGCCCAGAGGAGGCTCAGCCCGTGGACGAGGCCGAGGGAGACTGGCCCCAAGAAGTGTGTTTACTTGTGTGTCCATCTCCTGCCCGCCTCTCCTGGTCCTGCCGCTGGCTGAAGGCCTGGGTCTCTTCCTTGCTGACAACGAGAACACCTGGTCACCAGCTAAAGGACTCCCCCTCCCACCTCCTTTCCGAGGGAGGTGAACAAGGCTCCTATACCATCCCCACCCCCACCCCAAAAAGAGAATGAAATGAAAAACTCATGAGTTTGGGGCCCAGAGGCAGGGCAGGTGAGGCAGGGCCCCGCAGGGCCAGACAGCCCGGGCTCCGTGCCGTGATCAGGTGGGTTGGTTTGTCTTTTTGTCTTTTTTATTTTGTTTTGTTTTTTAAGCAATCATTAGTGAGATTTGTCTGCAGCCACCAGTGTTGGCCTTGCAGCAGAGGCTGCGGCCCTTGGTGTTTGTACAATAAGTAAGAATACAGAGTGTGGCAGTGTTTGGGGTTTTTTTTTTTTCTCCTTTTGAGAACTTTCTTTTGTAAAGGAAAAATTAAATATTTTTTAAAACCGAAATCTGTGGATGAAATAGAAGCTGGAACCCTCCTCTTGGAATATTCAGCCTAAGAACCTCATGGGACTATGAATTCACCCGAAATTTTCATTTGCCATCAGGCCGAGCTTTTAAAGAAAAATTGTTCTCTAACCAGGATTGTAACAAAAGTGTAAATACTATTTGAGAGTTGAGAGTTGATGGTGCAAATATGTATATAACGTACTGTATTTTTACAATGATCGTCGCATGACTCTATTCCACCCCCCTTTTTGTACTCCATACCTGTCTTCCAGAAATGTCACCTGCCTTTTCTCCTGTGGTCTCTTAATCCAATAATTGTATTACTGCCATTAAAGGATGCAGTTATTTTAAAAAGCCTGTGAGTCTGGTCTCTCCCGGTGGCCCAAATTGTCCCTTGCCTGGGAATTAACAAGGAGGAGGGTGGGGACAGCCAGGTGAGGCCGGGACTTGTTCTCTCAGTGATTGGCGAGAGGACACGGTGGGGCAGTTTGTGACTCCAGACGGCGTGCGCTTTCCTCAGTGATTGCAGATCATCTGCCAGCAACTGCACCCCGAGGTTCCTGAGCTGCCACTTGGGCCAGTCTCAGCACTTGGGGTCCAGGGGTCACCCGTACAGGCCCCTGAGGAGCTCACAAAGAAAGGCCAGTGGTGAACACAAATGGGACACCCGGCCGGCTTCCATGGATGGGAGGGGCTCATCGGGTCTCCCTGAGGGAGCGGTGTCTGGCGGGTCGTGCAGGTGGGCACGTCTCCCCTGGGTGGATTTTGGCCTCTGTCTAACTGAGTGGCCTGTGTTCGTTTTCCATGGCTGCTGTACACATTAGCAAACTCAATGGCTTAAAACAACACAAATTTCTTAATAATGGTTCTGGGGCTCAGAACTGTGACATGGGTCTTAATCAAGCTGTTGCCGAGACTGCGTTTCTTCGTGGAACAGGGAGCATCCCTTCCCGTGTGTCTTCAGCTTCCAGAGGCCACCAGCATTCCTTGGCTCACGGCCTCTTCCATCTTCAAAGCCAGCAGTGTCACTCCTCTCTGTGGCCACGACTGGGAAAGCTTCACGTCTGAGGATCTGTGTGATTAGGTTGGGCCACCTGGGTAATCCTGGCTAGTTGTGTCTCCAAAGTTCCCTTTGCCATGTAAATGACATATTTCACGAGATTAGGGAATTCACGAGGATTAGGACACGGAGCTTTGCAGGGCCATTTTGCCTATGAACTGGCATCCCCACATATTCCTTAGAGAAGGGTTCTCGTTGGCCAGCCACTGGTTGCTGGTCTAAGCAGACAGATTCTAGGTTTATGTCAAAAATTTAGAGTTCTGTCTTTGAATTTCTTCCAACGCACCTGTATTGTGTAAGGATGATTTTACCTGTAACACAAAACTCCAACTCAACTGGCTCAAACAGGCAGGAATCCATCGTCTCATGGAACAATGTCATGGGGCAGTTGCTGGGCTGGTAGAGTTGGGTAGAGTCGCCCAGGCTCCGGCCATCTTTGCGTTGCACCCGTCCTGGCCGCGGCAGCAGGCCTCATGACTGCAAGATGGTGAGAGCATCTTCCACCTTGACCTTCCCTCACCAGGCGCAGAAGCAGGAAGGGCCTGGTTCTCCTCCTGTATCTTCTTACCAGCAAGGAAACACTTCCCAGAATCCCTTCAGCAGACGTTTCTTCAGCTCCCATTGGCCAGGATTAGATTGTGGGCCCTTCCCTGCCTCCAACACTGGCAAGAGGGGAATAGAAATCTCACGATCAGACTTAATCAAAGATCCACTGTCCCGGGGCTGAGCTGAGGTGGGGGCACCGCCATCGTTTCATTGCAGTGCTGGGGCTTGCATGGCTCTGGCCAGCACTGGGGTACAGTCAAGGTGACTGGCTGGCTGGGTGAGGACCATGGGGGGAAGGAAGACATCACCTGGACTTGGGGAGGTTGGCACAGCCTGGAGAGCCTCAGAGGCTGCATTAGAGATCTGGGGAGCTTGAAGGTCATCACACTTGGAGTCTAGAACCTTCCTTCTGCCCAGGTAATAAATAGGAGATGAGGAGCCAGGGAGCCTGGTGGATGACAGGTGACTGAAGCCCAGGCAGTGGTGGGGGCTGCGAGCAGATGGCCTAGAGACTCAGGGCGTGAGGAGATAGGACTCGGTAACTGGGTTAGGTGTGGCGGGGGACAGAGAGGGTGTCTGAGGCGGCCGGCAGGGGCCAGCTCCCTTGCTGAGATGGGCGCATGGGGTGGGGGTTGTTCTGGGAAGGGCCGAGTGCAGCCGTGCACCCGGAGCTCTGGGCTGGAGGCTGCGGGAGGCCCCTCCATGGAGTTGGTCATTAAAACTGCAGGGGTGATGATGTCACTCAGGAAGCAGGTGGAGCCCCGAGAAGCATCACGGCTGGCGGAAAATACAGAGGCTGAGGGAGGCATCAGCTGGAGAGTGAGGCCAGGAGCCGTGTGGAGAGCCTTTCACTGCCAAAGGTCACCTGGACACGGGGAGCAACGGTCCAGGTCCTCGCGCGCCTGCCTGATCCGCTGCTCGGGTTCCACAGGTGTTAACGTCGTACTGTATCTGCCGTATCATGCAGTTAGCCATGTGCCCTTCCCTCCCTCCACTCCTCCATCGCGCCTGTTGATGCATTTCACAGTAGGTTCCAGACATCAGAACATACCCCCCAGCTCCTTCAGTATGTGTAGCATTAAGCAACGTTCAATATTTATTCACAGTTCGGTTCCTTTTTTTTTAGGTGAAATTTCCATATCGTGAAATGCACAAATCTTATGTGTACACTGACTGGCTGAGTTTGAGAAGTGCATACATCTGTGCAGCTCAAACCCCTGTCGATATGGAGAACGGAAATTTCCCTCCTGCGCCTTCCTGCTCGATCCCTTCTCTCACCCTCCCAGGGGCAAGCGCTCTTCTGGTATGTTTCCTTCTTCCGTTGCTTTGGCATCCAGGTTGGTGCATGTATCAGTAGTTCATTCCTTCCATTGCTGGGTAGTGTTACATGGGGTGGATGCACAGCTGGGCACCCACGCACCTGCTACTCGTAATAGCTCCAGACTGGGCCATTTCCAGTTTGGAGCTATTATGAATAAAGCTGCTATAAACATTTGCATGTTTGGCCTGACCTAGTGATCATACCTGTAATCCCAGCACTTTGTGAGGCTGAGACAGGAGGATTGCTTGAGCCCAGGAGTTTGAGGTTGCTGTGAGCTACGGTGATGCCACTGCACTCTAGCCCGGGCAACAGAGGGAGACTGTGTCTCAAAACAACAACAAAAACCCAAAAACCATTTGCATGTAGGTCTCTGTTTGAATACGGATTTTAATTTATGGGTACATACGTAGGAGTGAGATTGCTAGCCACAGGGCAGGTGTCTGTTTAGTTTTATAAGAAACTGCCAAACTGTTTTCCAAATTGGTTGTACCATTTTACATTTCCACCAGCAGCATATTAGAGTTCCTCAATAAAGATGTTAAAAGTATAAAAATTAGGCCTGGTGCAGTGGCTCACTCCTGTAATCCTAGAACTCTGGGAGGCCGAGGCAGGAGGATCACTTGAGGTCAGGAGTTCGAGACCAGCCTCAGCAAGAGCGAGACCCTGTCTCTACTAAAAGTAGACAGAAATTATATGGACAACTAAAAATATATACAGAAAAAATTAGCCTGGCATGGTGGCACATGCCTGTAGTCCCAGCTACTCAGGAGGCTGAGGCAGGAGGATCGCTTGAGCCGAGGAGTTTGAGGTTGTTGTGAGCTAGGCTGATGCCACGGCACTCTAGCCCGGGCAACAGGGTGAGACTCTGTCTCAAAAAAAAGGTTCATCTCCCACTGTAGCATGTATCACAGCTTCTTTCCTTTTTATGGCCAAACGGTTTAACTTTTTTTTTTTTTTTTTTTTTGAGACAGAGTCTCACTCTGTTGCCCGGGCTAGAGTGAGTGCCGTGGCGTCAGCCTAGCTCACAGCAACCTCAAACTCCTGAGCTCAAGCGATCCTCCTGTCTCAGCCTCCCGAGTAGCTGGGACTACAGGCATGCGCCACTATGCCTGGCTAATTTTTTCTATATATATTTTTAGCTGTCCATATCATTTCTTTCTATTTTTAGTAGAGATGGGGTCTCGCTCTTGCTCAGGCTGGTCTCGAACTCCTGAGCTCAAACGATCCGCCCACCTCGGCCTCCCAGAGTGCTAGGATTACAGGCGTGAGCCACCGCGCCCGGCCACGGTTTAACTTTTGAAGAAACTGCCAGACTATTTTCCACAGCGGCTGCACCATTTTACCCTCCCAAATAGCAGGCACTACAAGTGGTGCCACCATGCTTGGCTAATTTTTAAGTTTTTTGTAGAGGTGGGGTCTCACTCTTGCTCAGGCTGGTCTTGAACTCCTGGCCTCAAGCGATCCTCCCGCCTCGGCCTCCCAAAGTGCTGGCATTACAGGTGTGAGCCACTGCACCCAGCCTACTATACATTTAAAAAATATGTTTCAGTACCGCTGGGATCATGATTGTTTACTTTTTTGTAAACCAGAGGGGCTTGAGCAATGTCTGCCGCCGTGGCCCTGAAGTGGAGCTGGTCCCCAAGTTGGTCAGGGAGCCCCTTGCCTGGGGAATGGCCACTTCCCTGCCCAAATGCCTTGTCCTCATTTCACAGCACATTTGAATGCTCTGCCTCAGGGGAAACCTCCTAGGTCTGCTTGCTTCGGGAAAATGCCGGCTGTGTGTCTGGTGAAGAGCTGGCCTCGTTCCTGCAGAGCAGCCCCCAGCCCGGATTCTGCCAGAACCCCGGGGACTGATTTCTCCGGATTCCACTTTGGCATTCCACTCAAACTGGCTTGCTGCCGCAACAGACAACCAAAAACGGGGTGGCTTAAAACAACAGAAATTTATTCCAGAGGCTGGAAGTCTGACATCAAGGTGTGGGCAGGGCCACACTCCCTCCGAAGGCTCTAGGAGGGTCCTTACATGTCCCTCCCAGTTTCTGGCAGCTGCCTGGCGCCCCGGGGCTTGTGGCTGCATTGCTCCATTCTCCTCTGTGTCTGCGACTTCTGTCTCTTATAAAGAGATTTAGTCACTGGATTTAGGGTCCACACAAAGTTAATTTCATCTTGTGATCCTTAATTAACCTGCAAAGACCCTGTTTTCAAGCACAGTCCATTCACAGCTTCCAGGGCTTAGGATGTGGACATATATTTTGGGGTCTACCATTCAACCCATCATCCTGCTCTTTGAGCTGATTCAGGGCATGTGGGCAGTGAAGGCTCTAATGAATTGGTTGCAATTTACCGATGTTCTTTGTGGTCAAGCTGGAATGTGTGCCACAACTGGTACTGGTGGGTATTTCACGCCTGGCCATAAAATCTTCTGGACGTCTTTTAGAACTCATTTTCCTGACAATCGCTGGATCATCCCTTAGCCTTCAACAAGCTTCTGCCCAGAGACGAGACACAACCATGACATAATATCCATATGATCATTTACTCCAGTTAGGCGACCCAGATATTTACAAAAGACCCACCCAGGGAAGATGAGCTGCTTTTTCCTGTAAGCAGTGTTTCCCACGTTGTGAGCCTGGCAAGGAGCTCTTAACAGTACTACGGAACAATTTTTTAAAATGTGGAGCCTATCAATTGTATTAGGAAGAACAGGTGAGGTTATGCTGCGGAAACACAAACTCTCAAATCGCGGTGGCTTGAAGTAGCCAGAGTTGAGTTCCCATTTACAGGCCAGCAGAACGTTCTGCCCATCATAGCCACGGGGGACCCGATGGATTGAGGCTTCTCCCCTGGAACATCCCGACAGGTGGCGGGTGGTGGAGAAGCGCCCGTCAGCTCCCACTGCGTCCTCTAGGGCTTCACTTCAGCTCGGTTACATGGGCTCACTCGAGTCACGCGCGCAGTCTCGCGTCAAAGGGACGGGGGCTGCAATTCCACCGTATGGCCAGAAGGCGGCGCTAATGTCAACCGTGTCGGCCGCCCGGTCCACGCTGTGCGCGGTGCCAGCTCGGCGGCCTCGACAAGCGCCTCTCCGGCCGAAGGGGCTTCCTTCCTCAGCCTCCTTCTCAGGGGAGGTCGCGGGGCTGTCCCTGCCCCTCAGGCCCCCGGGCCTTGCCGTTCCTCCCCTCTCAGCCACTTTCTCCCACGCATCTCCTGCACGGCCCCGACTCTGGTGGCGCCTGCGTCTCGGAGGCCCCGGGGCGGGCAGGAAGCACAACTTCGGTGTTCGCTAGTGGCCCTCTTGGGGGTGCCCAACATAGGGTTTGGCTGCAAAGTGTGGCTGGTCATTTGATCAAAATGATAGCTTAAGTGACTGAGATCAAGAACTGGCCACACCTTTGGCTGCTGCGTTAGTACCTGGAGAAACATAGCAACTGTATTAGTCAGGGTTTTCCAGAGAACCAGAGCCAATAGGATATATATGTAACCGCAGAGAGCGACATAGATATATAGATACAGATAGATCTCAATCTAGATCGATATATACATATCTAACTGTGTCCCTATATGCGCGTATCTAGATTGAGATCATCTATGTATACATGTCTGTGTCCCTGTGTGTGTGTGTGTGTGCGCGCGCGCACATGGGGGGTATTGGTTCCAGGACCTCTAGAGGATACCAAAATCCACGGATGCTCAAGTCCCTTATATAAAATTGTGTATTTTTGTTTTGTATTGTTTGTTTGAGACAGAGTCTCACTCTGTGGCCCGGGCTAGAGTGCCTCGGCATCAGCCTAGCTCACATTAACCTCAAACTCCTGGGCTCAAGCGATCCTCCTGCCTCAGTCTCCGGAGTGCTGGGACTACAGGCGCACGCCACCATACCTGGCTAACTTTTCCATTTTTAGTAGAGATGGTGTCTCTCTCTTGCTCAAGCTGGTCTCCAACTCCTGGCCTCAAGCAATCCTCCTGCCTTGGCCTCCCAGAGTGCTAGGATTACAGACGTGAGCCACTGTGCCTGGCCAGGAATTACTTTTCATTAGACCCTGTAGTACCATGTTCAACATAAGTAATATTTTTAAAATTAAAGAAATGCCATGGAAAAAGATTCTCAATGCCACGAGCCAATGTTCACAATATATTGTTATATGGAAAAAATTAATTTGTCAAATGGCATCTTATTTTACATCCGCATAGAAAAAAGACTAGAAAACAACAAAAAATTAGGAGTAATCGCTCATTGGTGAGATTTCTGGTGATTTTTACTCTCGTCTCTGAGCTCCACGTGATTTTGCAAAAATTCTACATTAAGCATCCCAAGTTTTGTTTTTTCTGGCCATTGGACTTAACGTTATTAATAAAAACTACAAGTCCCAGCAGACATCTCGCCCACAGCTTGAGAAGACCGGCCTTCCCCACACGCAATGAGTGCTGGGATTCGTAGTCCAGGGGCAAAATTAAAAAAGGGACGCGCACTACCGGCATAGATGACAGAGGAGGGAATTATTACCATTGCGACCAATGGGCCGGGCACGCCGGCTATGAGTGGCAGGCGCAAAACCAATGGCTAGTCCGATCGTCCTGAGTGACGTGAGCTGGAGCCTACAGGCGGCCCGTGGGGCGGTACGGCGCGCAGCGGCCGTAGTGTGAACCATGGGAGGCGGCTGGTGGTGGGCTCGGGTCGCCCGCCTGGCCCGTCTCCGCTTCCGGAGGTCGCTGCTGCCGCCTCAGCGGCCCCGGAGCGGGGGCGCCCGGGGGTCATTCGCCCCCGGTCACGGCCTCCGCGCCGGGGCTTCGCCGCCCCCAGTGTCCGAGCTAGATCGCGCGGACGCTTGGCTCCTCCGGAAGGCACACGAGACAGGTCCGTGTCGGGGGCTGGGGTCTGTCCGGTGGGAGGGGTCTGGAGAGCCGAGCAGCCCGCGCGTGTGAGTGGGCGATGCGGCTGGGCCTGCTGCGGGATGCGGGGCCCGGGATCCGCGGGAGACCGGCTTCCGTGCGAGCGCCGGGAAGCGCAGGCTGCCCGCACGGGGGAAGGGCTTGCGGGGGGGACGGTGAGTCCAGTTTCTGGGGCGCAGTCGGGATGGGGTGGTCCGGCCAGGAGAGGCAGCCTTGCAGAACTGCGCCCGCCCGACTGAGAGAGGCTTCCAGAGAGCGCTGAGCGTGGGGGAGTTGCGGCAAGAGGGGTCCGTTCGGATTGCAGAGGCGACCACTCCGCGAAGAGCGCGAGTGTGGATCTCCGCAGGAGAGGGGACGTCCGGGATTGGAGCAGGGGACAACCAACAGCAGGAAAGCTCTTGGCTGATTGGAGGGGAGGTGATCTAGGCTGCAGGGGGGAGGAGCCTCCTATGGGGAGCAGGTCCAGGTTGGAAGCGACCGGGCGCTTAGATAGGATGGGGAGGACTGGGGCGCTGGAAGGATGCCAGCGCGTTGGCACCGCAAGTTGAATGCAGGCGGACGTGGATGGGATCGGCACAGGTCATACCCGGTAGGAGGTGGTGGCATCTGAAGGGACGTGAAGGGGGAGGCTGGAGAGAGGCCGGCTTGGGGAAACAGTTTGTCCCGAGTTGTGAAAAAGAAATGACAGGGCAGGCCGTGGGGATGCACATGGGGGAGCGGTTGACCAAGATGACCCCTCGGCATGTCCTGTCCTCAGATTGAGGTTCTGCGACGTTGGTTCTGGGTTGTCCTCCAGAATCTGCAGAGACCGTCTTGAATCTCTGGTGTTGCAGAGTTTGGGGGAGAGGACACGGGGACATGGGGTTCGGTGGGGGGCTTTCTGGAGGAAGTGAGGATTTGGGGCGGGTTCGCCTAGTGGCTGGCTAGGGTGGAGCGGGGAACAGGGGAAGCCCCTCAGTTTGACAATTTGGGCTGCGGGGGTCTAGGAGGCAGGTTTTGGAGTGATGTTGATACTCCCATCTCCCCCTCCCTCCAGCCTTCCTTTCCTGGTTCCGCAATGGCCTCCTGGCATCCGGCATCGGCGTCATCTCCTTCATGCAGAGCGACATGGGTCGGGAAGCTGCCTATGGTGAGTGCAGACCCCCCACCCCCGCCAGAGAATGTGGACGCCCCCTCCCTGACTGGAGCATGCAGAGCCCTGGTGAGGGTGGGCTCCCTCTTGCCCCTTCCCACACCCAGTAGTAAGGGTAACGCCGCCACTCTTCCGCCATCGAAAGACGCCCCACTCCCTGCTGATCGTCCCCACACCACCGGAGTGGGTGGCCCAGGGCATGGCTATGTCCCCCAGTCTGACTTCTCAACAAAGATGAGGGTCCCAGACCCGCATGGCCCTGCCCTTGCCCCTGCCCCCCAGACCCGCCCGGCACGCCCTGTGCCACCCCGACCCCGACCCCCGCCGCAGCACTGACCCCCGCCTCCTCCGCAGGCTTCTTCCTGCTGGGCGGCCTGTGCGTGGTGTGGGGCGGCGCCTCGTACGCGGTGGGCCTGGCCGCGCTGCGGGGACCCATGCAGCTGACGCTGGGGGGCGCGGCCGCGGGCGTGGGCGCCGTGCTGGCCGCCAGCCTGCTCTGGGCGTGTGCCGTAGGCCTGTACATGGGCCAGCTTGAGCTGGACGTGGAGCTGGTGCCCGAGGACGACGGGACGGCCACCGCAGACGGCCCGGACGAGGCGGGCCGGCCGCCGCACGAGTGAGGACTGGGACATTAAAGCCTGACCCTTGCTCACTCCAGATGCCTGTGGTGCGTGTGACTTGGGGCAGGCGGCCTGGAGAGGGTGGCGCGAGGGAGGAGGGGAGGTGGAGACCGGAGGAGGAGACAGAAATGGAGCGAGAAGCTGCCCACGGAGCAGGCGTTTAATTGTCACGGAAGGAACTGGCGAGCGCCCCCGTCCGTCCCCGTCCCCCGCGGGGCCCCGGCCGTCCCGCAGGGCCCGGCTCTCCCAGTCCTCAGTCCCCCTTGCGCTGCGCCCTGGCGCCCGCGGGCCCGGGGTAGGGCAGGCCCAGGGTGGGGTACAAGGCCTCGGGGAGGGCGGCGCCCGGGCCCAGCCGCGGCAGGTGCGGGTACACGAGGCCCAGCTCGGCCGGGCCGTAGCGGATGGTGCCCGGCGTGCACAGGCCCCGCACCACGGGCGGCAGGAAGCCCGCGTGGAGGAGGGCGGGAGGGGGGTCCCCGGGGGGCACCAGGCCCCACGGCCTCGCCGGGTCTTGCTTCAGGGACCCCGCCCGGATGACAGAAGTGAACTCGGGCCGTGGCGGGGCCGCGTGGCTGGACGGCTCCTCATCGCCACTGTCCTGTGAGCCTTTAGTTTCCCTCGGGCCGGGCTCCACTTTGGTGCGTTTGCCCTGGGTCTGGGGGGCCTCGTTCTTGGCCGGGGGCGCAGCCTGCTTCCTTTCCGCTGGAGGCTCCGGCTCTGCAAGAGGAAGCGCCTGAGGACACCGTGTGCGTCCCTAGCCCTCAGTCTCCCCATCTGCAGAATGGAGCTGTGCTCAGCAGGCCAGACTGTAGTTCTCAGATGGGAGCGCTTTGTACCCCAGGGGACACCTGGCAATGTCTGGGGACATTTTTGGTTGTCACAACTGGGAGGAAGGTACCACTGGCATCTCATGGCTAAACATCCTACAGAGCGCAGGACAGCCCCCACAAGAAAGAATCACCTGGCCCTAAATGTCAGTAGGGCTGGGACTGAGAAACCCTGGTCTAGACCTGTGCTGTTCAATAGAACATTCCAGAATAGAACTAACTTTCTGTGGTAATGGAAATGTTCTGTGTCTGTACTGTCCCAGGAGGCAGCCACTGGCCACATGTGGCCACTGAGCCCTTGAATTTTCATGTTAATGTAAGTAAGTGGCCACATGTGGCTAGTGGCTTCTGGACCGGACAGTGCGGGTCCCAGAGGTTATTTGGAGCGTCACCGGCCGAGGTGGGGCTTACTTGAGGGCTCTGGCGCCGGGCTGGGCTCGTCCTCACGGGCCACGCTGGCTGGAAGCTGGAAGGCGTCCAGAGGTGTTTGGCCACCCTCGGCTTGACTGGGGACAAGACAGATGGGGCTGGGGGCCAGGGGTCCTCCCGGGCTGCCCAGTCTGTGGTAAGTGTAGACTTCCCCTGCCCGTCTGTCAGTGTAGACACCCCCCGCCAGTGAATGTGGAGCCCCCACCCTGGGGCCCTTAAAGGGCTCATCGCCAGACCCCCAAACTGCAAGTCGATTTCCAGCCCAGCCTGGCTCTCTCTGAGGCTAGACCTATATGGCCTGTGGCCACCTGGATGTCACTGCCTTGGTGTCCCTTGGCACCGCACGCTCATCTGACCTCAGCGTCTTCCTTCCAAACCTGCTGCTTCTCTCAGGAGCCCAAACCCAGGCCCAGCGGGGCCAGAGACCTGGGCAGGAGGTGGCCGCCTCCCTCCTCCACACTTAAGAGTCCGGCGTCCCCAGGACCTGCCCCAGCCTCCTCCCTGGTCCCCCAGTGCCTGTCTTGTCCCTCAGTTCCCCTTCACTATGGCAGCCAGGGGATCTTTCTCAAAACTAGACTTGAGCCGGGCATACTGGTGCACACTTGTAGTCCCAGCTACGTGGGAGGATTGCTGAAGCCCAGGAGTTTGAATCTAGCCTGGGCAACCCAGCAAAACCTCATCTCAAAAAACAAACAAAAAAACCAGATTTGGCCGGGCGCGGTGGCTCACGCCTGTAATCCTAGCACTCTGGGAGGCCGAGGTGGGCGGATCGTTTGAGCTCAGGAGTTCGAGACCAGCCTGAGCAAGAGCGAGACCCCATCTCTACTAAAAATAGAAAGAAATTATACAGACAGCTAAAAATATATACAGAAAAAATTAGCCGGGCATGGTGGCGCATGCCTGTAGTCCCAGCTACTCGGGAGGCTGAGACAGGAGGATCCCTTGAGCTCAGGAGTTTGAGGTTGCTGTGAGCTAGGCTGATGCCACGGCACTCACTCTAGCCTGGGCAAAAGAGTGAGACTCTGTCTCAAAAAAAAAAAAACAAAAAAAAACAAAAAAAAAAACCAGATTTGAGTGTGACCCTCTCCAGCTCTAAAGCCTTCTATGGCTCCCCAGTGCCCCCAGAGAGAAAAGGCCCTGCAATCATCCTCAGCCTTATCTCTCAGGACTTTATACTCTGTCCCCAAGCACGACTGCGTTCCTGGGACAGGTCAGGCTGTTGCTCTGAGCCTTTGCCTCTGCTGTGCCCTCTGCTGGGAGTGCCCTTCTCCCCGACTGGCTGCTTCCCACAAATTGCTCTGCTCTGTGGCCCTCCCCTGGTAAGAGCCTGCCATGGCTCCCCAGTGCTCCAGAGTCAAGTCCAGACCTTCAACCTGGGCTGTGGCCGCTGTGAACCTGCTCCTGTCTCCCTCAAAGGTATTGTCCCCCTGCCCCCAGCAACTCCGTCTCCTGACAGAGACCTCTCATTCCATCGCTGGGCCTTTGCTCTCACCGTCCCCCTGTCCCTTTCCTGTCTGCAGACCCCTCCGGGCTTGTCCTGTTCTAGAAACCCTCCTGGAAGAGCCCCAGCCCGAGGATGGGGTCCAGGTGGCTGGGCCCTGAGCGCGTGGTGGGAGGGGTGGGGCACGGCCCTCACCTGAGCACGTGGCTGACCCAGAGCACGTGGTGCTCCCCGGGGCTCTTCCCGCTCCCAGCCACGGTGGCCACGGACTGCAACCACACAAAGCCCCCGGCGCGCTGAAGCCAGCGGTAGTAACCGGTCATCACCTGACCCTTGTCCAGCACTGGGCCCAGCCCGGGCGGGGGTGGGGCATGGCAGCCGGAGAGAGACAGACAGGTGGACAGGAGCAGCAGGTGAGAGGGAGAGAAAGCCAGGGGAGGAGGACAGGGAGACAGGAAGGGGAAGACAGCGGGGAGGAGAGAGCCAGAGTCAGAGAGACTGGGACACAGCCCAGCATCACGGCCACCTAGGCTCTTAAGGGTGGCTCAGAGGCCCCGCAGTCCCCTTGCTCCCGCTCCCACCCTGAGCCGTTGCTCGGGGTCTCCTTGCTGCTCTTTCTGTGCTGAACTGAGCCCCGGGAGCTGGCGGTGCAGCAGGAAGGACTGTGGCCAGGCCTAAGGAGGACTGCCAGGGGGCTGGGCGGTGGGGTGCTTAGGTAGGTCTGGGGGCAGTCGGTGGAGGCGTGACTCACAGTCCAGGTGGCTTTGGCGGATCCTGGTTGCATCCTGTCCGTGGACAAACTGGTAGCAGCTGCGGCCCACCAGCTCTGAGGGCCCCAGGTCCATGTGGTCACTAACTCTGGGGCAAGAGAGAGAGGAGGGCAGGAGGATTCTGAGAGCACGGTGGCCGAGAGGGAGAGTTGGCTCCAGAGTCACCTGGGGTTCCAACCCTGGCTCCGGGCCTCCGTTTTCCTCTCTGCAAAATGGGCATAATTAACAGTGTCCCTCCCAGGGTGGCAGTGAGCATTCAGGCAGATGGTAACTGGCCAGGCCCAGGCACTGTGGAGAGGCTCGGCGTGCAGGGACTATTTCACCGTTTAACTTCCCCCTGCGCAGGGCAGGACAGGGAATGGACGAGAGGTCAGAGAGGAAGGGGGCTGAGACGGGCGGACCTCTGCACAAGCAGCCCCAGAGGGAAGTCCTGGGCCTCAGCGTCCCCACCAGGCACAGCCCCTCCTCCCCTCCTCCGTCCCTAAAGGCCCCAGCCCTGCCCCCACCTTGCTTTCCCTCCCTTCTTCCCCTCACCCCACCCCTGCTGCTCTTACCCCTCCAGGGCTGCCCCCCCGCCCCCCGCCAGGTCTCCTGTGCGCCCCCATCCAGCCCCCAACCCCGGTACCTGCTCTCACAAGCAAGGATGGTGAGGCCCAGGCTGAGCCGGAAGACGATCATGTGTCCATGCAGTGGCAGCTCAGCCAGCGGGGCTGGGGGCAACGTGTGGCCTAGGGCCACAAGGCCCAGGGCGTGGGCCCGAAGGCGCCCAGTCACGTGGATGACCTGCTGGCAGTGGGCGTGGTTGGAAGAGGCTCAAGGCAGGGCCAGTGGGGCAGGAGAACCATGACCATCAGGCCACCAGGCCGGGTTCCACGTGTCACCCACAGGTGCTGGGGCACCAAGGGCAGTGTGTGACACCCCCAACCCCAGTTCCTAGACCTGGTTTCCAAAGCCACATGCAGCCAGTGAAGCCACCAGCCTGGTCCCCTAAGTCCCCCTGGGGCCAGGAGCATAGCTGGTGGGAATGCAGGAGCCCTCCCCGCCAGGGCAGGGAGCGTGGAGTCAGGCTGGGGCCCGGCCACCCACACCCACCTTGTACCCCGAGGCCTTGACGTGCAGCCCCCGCTTGGTGAGGGTGGATTTCATGCGGACGAAGAAGGATCGCTCCTGGACCAGGGAGGAGGGGGGCACCTTGGTGGGGCTGGCCTCTGGGGTGGACAGGGAAGGAAGGTTTTTATGGGGCCCTGAGGAGGAAACACACGGGTGCCCCCACCCCTGCAGAGCCAGCCGGAAACGGGGTACCCACAGGGTCACAGCCACACGCGCTCTGAGACACGCCTGCGGGTCCTGCAAGCTCACGATGACGAGTTCATAACCTCCCTGTATGTGGCTGCCCGCTGAGTCTTTCTAAAGCTCACATCTCACCCCATCCGTCTCCTGCTCTGAGCCTGCTGTAGCTCACTAGTGCCTTCAGAGGAAAGCCCACCTCTCTGGCTCCGTCCTCCAGGAAACCCTCCCTTCTCCTGGGCTGGGTCAGCTGCCTCCTCTCAGTGGCTGTTGTCTAAGGACAGATCAATCTCCCCCACTGGACTGTGAGCCCCAGGTGGGCATGGCTGGGGCTGTCATGGTCACTACTGTGTCCCCAGACAGGGCCTGGCACAGAGCAGGGGCTCGGGGAATAGCAACAATTAAGACTCACGAGTCCAGATTATTCTGTGAACCCCACAATACAATCTTATAAATAGGCTCACATAGATGACCTGTGCGTCAAACCCAAGGCCAAGCACAGCCACACCCCCGACCAGTCCCGCACACGTTGCAGACACCTCCCCACGCTTGCGCGCAGCTGACAGCTCAGATGTTTTTCGTGTGAAGCAAACCCAAGATAGGAAAGTCCTATTTACAGGACAGCCTCAGAGGCCCCCTACATCTCAGAGCTAAAAGGAGCTGTCGGGTAATCTCCAGTCCCCTCCCTCCCCAGCACGGGTGCGGAAATTTCCACTGGAGAGAAGGGTTAGGAGGACTGACCCTGGAGCGGGACAGACTGGGCCACAGTCCAACTCAACCACTTACAGCTGTGTGACCTGCAGCAATTAACTTGACCTCTCTGTGCTGTGCCTCAGTTTTCTGCTCTGTGAAATGGAGATAATAGTTCCTGCTTTGTGGGCTTGTGGTTAGGATCCAATGCAGTTATATACTTTTTTTTTTTTTTTTGAGACAGAGTCTTGCTCTGTCCCCCGCAGAGAGTGCAGTGGCGACTAGAGTGCAGTAGCGTCATCATAGCTCACTGCCACCTGAAACTCCTGACTTCAAGCGATCCTCCTGCCTCAGCCTCCCGAGTAGCTGGGACCGCAGGCCTGCGCCACCGTGCCTAGCCTCCAGTGGTGTCCTTAAAGGCACAGCACAGTGTAGATGTCCAATAAGCCCGCCTTGCTATTATTTACCAATTCAGAAGCCCCTCCCACCTCCATCCGGCAGCCAGGGCGGCGGGTCTTTCTAAAGCTCACATCTTGGGGAGCCAGGCATTCTTAGGGAGCTAGGTCTCACGGCCTCCATTTAGACTCTGATGCGTTTTGCAAAGACGCTGCACAGCTCGAACGAGAGTGGCTTCTGTGTAAACGAGGCACGGCTGGATACGGTGCACCAGGCGTCCCCTGTCTACCCTCAGGCTTCGTTCTTTGGGGCCCCTTAGAATTACCGATCTCGGGAGTATCCGCCAGCGAGGAGGAGGAGGAGGAAGAGGAGGAGACGGAGGGCGGCGTCGGGGGGCCCGGGGCCGGGGCCCGCAGCCCCAGCTGCTCCAGCACCTCGGAGTGGTCCCCGGGGTGGATGTAGTCGAAGACGCTGCTGCCCGTCAGCTCCACCTGCCGGCGGCGGGGGGGAGTGCAGGGCGGTGAGGTCGCTCGCCTGGGGGCCCGTGCGCTTCGTGCCAGGCTTGCGTTTTTATTCGCAAAAGATTTTTAAAAGGCGGATACAAACTTAGGCTCCTCTCGCTTCATACACAGAGATCAGTGAGGATTCCCTGCCCCCGACTCCTGCTTGCTCCCTCCCGCCCGCAGACAGAGCCATCGTGCCCTGCCACGCGTCCCGGGATGTCCCTGCAGGAATGGGATTCAGAGTACAAGCAGTGGACTGGCTTTCGAACTTTTTAAAGAGTTAGGACCTTTGAATCAGACACTATTTCATTCAGAGCTTCCTTCCAGAGCTCTCTCGCAGCAACCCCCTTCTCGCCCCTTCCCCCAGCCCAGGCCCCCCGCCTTCTCCTCACTGTGTTCCCTCCCCAGCGTCCTCACTGGCCCTCCGGCCTTCTGTCCCCACTCAGAGGCCATGGCCCCCTTCCCTCTACCCTCATCACTCTGGGCTCCCGCCGCACACCAGCTTCGAGCCTGTCCTCCAGTCTCCCTCCCTCCCTCCCCTCCTCTTGTCCAAAGTCCCCTCCCTTTGGGTCTTCCTCCTCCAGAAATCTCTAACAACTCACTGGAAAGCTGCCCCCAAAGAGGAAATTGCCAATGCACTGAATTTCCCAAATTTCCCATCTGCCAACGAGGTTTGTTAAAGTGACAAAAGTCGACAGCAATCTGCAAGGCCTGCGGTGCTGTGAAAAGCCGGGGTCCCAAGGGGCTGTCGGCAGCTCCCTGCCGGCCTTTACTTGTCAGCCCCCTGCTGCAGGAGCCAGGGCAGAAACAACAGGCTGAAATAAGGACAGACATGCAAGCGGGCCAGCTGAAATGCCACAGAAAGCCTTCAACGTCCTCCAACCCTTCCGATACGAACTTCTGAAAAACCTTTAAAATTGTCAAGAAGAAACAAGTGTTGGCAAATACGCAGCATCTGGCCAGTCACTGGCAAACTGATCTTCCAGCTAACTTGCTTTCCTCCAATGCACCTGTGACATTGATAACCCTCCTCCGTCTATGGGGATGAGCCATGTTGGGTGCCATGCAGGGTTCCAAGGAACACACTTTGGGAACCACATATCCAGTCCATTTTTCTTGCTGGGATGCTGAGGCCAGAGGAGAGGAAGGGCATGCGTGGGCCCGGCCAGGGAGTTGGCGGCTGAGCCAGTACAGGTGGCCCACTGGAGGCCCCTTACCTGTGAGAGACCCAGATAAATGGAGACCGTCTCTGAGATGTAGAGGAATTTTCCTTCCTGGTTCAAGGCGAACACGAAGCCATCCAGGGACTAGAGTTGGGACAGACAGGGAGGGGGAAGGGGAGGATCTGGTGTCTATCCGTCCAGCCGCCGAGTGGTAAGAGAAGTTCTGAAATCTGGTCTCTGGGATGGATCGTTCTGGTGGGAAGAGGACTTTAGGGGCCCTAGGGAAGGGCAGGCAGGAGGGGAAGCCCCAGCACTCCGCCCCCCAGTTCTGGTGCTCCCCTTGGGACGGATGCTGGAGAAGAGGCTGCTGTCCCCAGAGGCGGCCACCAGGTGGCAGCAAGGAGCAGCAGGCAGGGAAGGGCCTCACCTGCAAGATGTGTCCTCCCAGGTGTTGCTCGAAGACTTCGGACACCAGCGCCGCGGCGCCCCGGCGGCCGGGGGCTGGGGGCAGAGGGAGGGATGAGGCCCGGGCCTGTTGGTCTGGCTGACGCTGGCCGGGGCAGGCCCCCGGAGTCAGTCTACAAATCTCCCTCTTTCCCCCAGACCTGTAGCCACCTTGGGGTACTGGGGGGCCCTTTGGGGGAGAGACTTGGGGTGTGGGAGGGGCAGAGGTGGGCAAACAGAGTGACTAAGACACACAGAGACAGAGAGACAGCCAGGGACTGCATAGAGGGATTCATTCATTCACTCAGCAAAAGCTCCCTGAACACCTGCTGCCACAGATCCTGTCCTGGGTAGCGCTGTGGACAGAGAGGTGACCAGGACAGGGCAGCCTGCCCTCGTTGGGCCCCCAGGCCAGGGGCAGATGAACAACAAGCCAGAAACTCGTAAATATAGAATCGTCATTTGTGGCCAGGGCTATGAAGAACCGAATAGGTGATGTGAAATGCCCCGCGGGCAAGGGCTGCCGAGGGAGGGGGCGTGTGACTCGGCCCTGCAGGGTGAGGGGAGGCAGCCTGGACAGCGACAGGCGGAGACAGGCAGAGACAGAGACGTGTGAAGGAACAGAGAGAAAGAGACAGGGATGTTCCGGCTCAATAACAAAAAGACAACTCAAAATGGCCAAAGAACCTGAATAGATATTTCTGCAAAAGAGATAGACAAATGGCCAACAGCACATGAAAAAAGATGCTCCACACCATTAGTCATTAGGGAAATGCAAATCAAAACCACGATGAAATACCACCCCACACCCACCAGGACGGCTAGCATCAAACACACAGGAGACACATGTTGGCGAGCTCGTGGAGAAATTGGAACCCTCGTACACTGCTGGTGGGAATGTAAAATGGTGCAGCCACTGTGGAAAACGGTTTGGTGGTTCCTCTGTAGTCCCAGCTACTTGGGGAGGACAAGGAAGGAAGATCACTTGAGCCCAGGAGTTCGAGACCAGTCTCAAAAAAAAAAAAAAAAAAAAAAAGTGAACTATCCATACAATGGAATACTATTCAGCCATAAAAAAGAATGAAGCTCTGATACGTGCTACAGTGTGGATGAACCTTGAAACCGTTCTGCTAGTGAAAGGAGCCAGACACGGCCACGTGTTGTATGACTCCGTTTATGTGAAATGTCCCTGTCCCGAACAGGCAGGTCCACAGAGACAGAAAACAGATGAGTGGCTGCCAGGATCGGGGTTAGGGGGATGGGAGTGACTGTTTAATGGGCGTGGGGGTTTCTTTTGGGTTGATGAAAATGTTTTGGAACTAGATAGAGGTGATGGCCACACAACATTGGGACTATACTCATTGTCACTGAATTGTATACTTTATTTATTTATTTATTTATTTATTTTTGAGACAGAGTCTCACTCTGTTGCCCGGGCGAGAGTGCCGTGGCGCCAGCCTAGCTCATAGCAACCTCAAACTCCTGGTGTCAAGCAATCCTCCTGCCTCAGCCTCCCGAGTAGCTGGGACTACAGGCATGCGCCACCATGCCCAGCTAATTTTTGTATATTTGTGTAGTTGTCCAGCTAATTTCTTTCTATTTTTGGTAGAGACGGGGGTCTCGCTCTTGCTCAGGCTGGTCTTGAACTCCTGACCTTGAGTGATCCTCCCGCCTCGGCCTCCCAGAGTGCTAGGATTACAGGCATGAGCCACCGTGCCCTGCCAACTGTATACTTTAAAATAGCTAATTTTATGTTGTATAAATTTTACCTCAATAAAATTTTTTTTAAAAAAGAGATAAGGACAGAGACATATATAGACATAGAGAAATTGACACAGAGATTGACAGGGAAACAAAGACAGAGGGATATAAAGAGATGGAGGCCGGGCGCTGTGGCTCACGCCTGTAATCCTAGCACTCTGGGAGGCCGAGCCAGGAGGATCGCTTAAGGTCAGGAGTTCGAGACCAGCTTGAGTGAGAGTGAGACCTCGTCTCTACTAAAAATAGAAAAAATTAGCCCGGTGTGGTGGTGCACCCCTATAGTCCAAGTTACTCGGGAGGCTGAGGCAGGAGGATCGCTAGAGCCCAGGAGTTTGAGGTTGCTGTGAGCTAGGCTGACATCACGGCACTCTACCCAGGGTGACAGAATGAGACTCTGTCTCCAAAAAAAAAAAAAAAAAAGAGAGAGAGAGAGGAAAAGAGACGCAGAGACAGAGAGACAGAGACAGAGAGAGACGGATGCAGAGACAGAGATGGCGAATGAGACACAGGTCCCCGCCCCACCCCCTACAGTCAGGAGCTGGCCCACACCTTGTGCTGGGGGTGGGCAGAGACCTGGGAGTCCCAGAGCCTGTCCCCACCCAGAACCCCAGGTGACCCTAACTCTGCAGAGGACAACCCCCCAAGGGACATCTAAGCCCAGTGCTGAGAGCAGGGAGTGAGGGGAAGAACCCAGTGACCTCGGGGGTCCCCCAGTGCCTGCTTCCTGTGGGGCTAAGGGTCTGGGTCTGGTATCAAACCCCAGTGCTGGCGCCGGCTACGTGCCCCGGGCACAGCCTCTTCACCTCTCTGTGCCTCAGTTTCCCCCTCTGGCAAGTGGGTTTGCTAGGAGCACTGCATTCGGTGCGCTCACCAGCCAGTGCTCGGCCTGGCACACAGCAGGTGCCGCGGAACGCAGAGCGGGACTGGCATTAATAGTGTGATTACTATTGTTATTACCAGGCCATCAAAACACCTCAGGAGGCCCCGCCCCTCCCCCACGCAGCCCCCCCAGTGTCTAGGCCCCGCCTCCTCCCAGGAGCCCCCACAGCCTCCAGGCTGCCCCTCCCTCCACCCCCGCCTGGAGCTCCAGGAACAATAACTGGGTTGGGGGGGGTGATGGGGACCCCTCTCCCGAGATGCAGCTCAGAACCAGCCTGGTGACAGGCAGGAACAATGCTGCCTGCTAATTGTCGCAATTTTCCCCTGTCATTTTTGCTAATTCCTTCATTTTCCCTCTCCCAGGATCAGCCTGGGTCAGACTGAGCCGCCGCAATTAACAGCGTTAATGGGTGCGTCGGGCTAGGGGGGGTGTTGCGGGGACCCACACACGGTCCCGTCCCCTGTGACAAGGACCCCCAGAGTCTGTCTCGATCACTGACTGACGTGTCTTATTGCCCCTGACTCCACCTCCGCAGTCCCACCAACTCCACGCCGCCTCCCCCTCATGTTTCTCCCCTCCCCTCGAAATGCCCCCACTCCTCTGCCCGTCCCCCAAATTCCGCAAGAGGCTCCTCGATACTTCCAGATCTGCCCCCTCCTCACGGACCAACCCCAGTCACCATTCCCGGCACACAGAAGGGGCACCAAGGGGCACCAAGGGGCACCAAGGGGCAGAGGCAGCGAGACCAGGACCCAGAGGCAGGGAGAAGCCGAGGCCTCCTCCAAGTCCCCAGGGCTTACCCTCCACCTCCCATTCTCCGAGTCTCAACTGCCCCGAGGGGATTTGCTGACAGGGTATTAGCGAGGACAGATGTCATCACCCTGCGAAGTGGACACGGGGACCCTCCTCACACGGCCCAGTGCCTGGATCCCTGGGGAGGCGCCGTGCTCACAGCACTTCTGCCTATACTTTGCTCAGCCTCATCTGCAAAATGGGTCTGGTGATAGATCAGAATAGGCTCGTGCGTGGCGAGTGCCTTCCGAGCACACAGCGGGCATACAGTGGGTGCCTAATACCTGAGTCCAGCCACCATTCTTATCAGTATGACTACAGATAAGGTGCTTCCTGGGGTCTGGCCTCTCTCTCTCTCACACCTGCATGTATTTTCAGCAAGTCCCTGTCTGGGCCTGACCATGTCCCCTGCATCCGACTGCCACTCACCCACCTGGCCGGGACCCCTGCACCTGTCACCCCCCAGGGCTCCCTGCTTCTGCTGTCACCCCCTCCCCAGCTCCAGGCTCCCTGGGTAACAGCCAGATCGTCACCACGGTCCACGAGGCCCTGCACGCGTGGCCCCCACTGACCACTGTGTGTTCACCCCCTGCCTCACCTGACCCCACCCTCACCCCTGGCCTCATGGCTGTGGCCTGCACCCAGCAAGCTGATCCTGCCTGCCTCAGGGCCTTTGCACTTGCTGCTCCCTCTGCCTAGAACAGCCTTTCTCATAGCTTGTTCCACACCTGCTTGGAGTCTCAGCTCCAAGGTTACTGCCTGGCCTGTGACCTAAGATGTCACAGGTCACTCAGCTCCCACAGCGGCTCAACAACTAATGATTGAGCCCTCCGTGTGCCCCAGGCCCTGTTCTAGGCTCAGCGACCAAGGGCCTGTGGGGGAGAGACCCACAGTAACACAGTAGACAAGAGAACTAAATACAGAGTCTCTGATGACAATAAGTGCTATGGAAAGAAAGGTGAGAAAGGAAGACACGGAGTGCTGCTGAGTAGGGGTGGTGTTGGGTGGTGTTATTGTGTTTAATGAGTGGTCAGGGAAGGCCTTACTGAAGAGCTGACATTTTGAGGGAAGGGAGTACCTGGTGGCCATCACAACATGTGCAAAGGTCCTGAGGTAAGGAACATCAGCATGTGCAAAGGCCCTGAGGTGAGGAACATGCTTCTCTGAAGAACAGCAAGGAGGTGGGTGTTGGGGGGAGGAGATCAGGAAGGGAGGGCGGGCAGGGGGCCTTGCAGGTAAGGTTTGGAGGTTCCACTCTTGACAGCAAGGACTTTGTTTTGTTCCCTGTGGTGTCACCAGCACCCAGGCCTGGCACGGGGAAGATATTCAGTGGGTGTTGTTGAAAGAACAGGGAATGCTGACATGAGATCCAGGCTGTCGCCTCCCCAGACTCAAAGGCTCAGGGCTACAATTTAACATCCGTTGTCCCACCTTACAGATGGCGGACTGAGGCCCAGAAAGGCAGCGACAAGGTAGGACCCATCCCTGTGGACCCACACACAAGCCAAGGACGGTGGTTCAGGAGGTGGACTCTGGAGCCGGGCCATCTGCGCTGCAATCCTGGCTATGTGACTTTGGGCAAACAGCTGTGCCTGTCTGGGCCTCAGCTTTCCCCTTCTGTAAAATGGGATCCCCTCTGATACAGCAAGTGACTTTGGACACAGTGCTTACCACGGTGTCTGCCACATGCATCGTCCATTATTACTATTATTTGTGAGGAAGGCGTGGGCGCCCCTTCCCTTTGGAGAGTGTGGGCCACGGTGCTTTGCTTTCTGGCTTCAGCTAAAGCGGCGGTCCTCAGTTTCCCATCCGAACTATGGAAGCAGGTGCTTGGCCTCTTGTTAGGGACCTTGTAGAGCTAGAAACGCCCCTGTCCCCTGAGTTCCCAATTGAAGGACTGTGGGGGTCCACGCAGTACCGCACTCGCACACACTGTGCTGGCCGCTCCTGGTACCGGCGGGGGGGGGGGTCGATTAAGTCCGCGGTTCGGCCACCTCTGGGCTGTGACCTCAGCGGGCCCCTGCCTCCTCTAAGCCTCGGAATGCCCATCCGGGTAATGGGGAGCTGGACGCGGGGCTCTCTTAGCCCCCGCCTTCCGTCCCTCCAGCTCGGGGACAATAGACAAGATGTTTATCCCCTGCCGGCGCACATGTTGTTCGCGGTAATGACAGTAATCAGCGGCGCTAATGCCGCATTCTCTCCGCGCCAGTCAATTCGCCTAATTACCGCCTGGGAAGCCGGATTATTTAAATTTAAATGGTGATTTATTGCGAGCTTAATCAATGCTATTTTCTCTCCCCCTTCTTCCCTGGGATGGGGCAGGAGGGGAATTGGAGCTCCTCCAACCCCACCCTAAGGACACCCCCTTCTCCTGGAGGGAGGGACTTGGGTAGCCTGGGGTGCCCTGTCCCTTTCATCTGAGACCTGAGTGCCTTAACAGCAAAGCGCTTGGATGTAAAATAGAAGTAATAATAACAACATAACCATGTTATTAGGGCTCAATAATAAAGTCTGAGTAATGATACAACTAGATATCTGTGTATATCTGTATGTTATATATTCTATTTTTACATACTATAGGTTATATATTTTTTTATTTCTTTATTGTTGTATCTTGGCCACTAGGATGCCAGCTGCTCCAGGACACGGACTTTTGTCGTTTCCTGCTGGATCCCAGCGCTCGAACCTGCGCCAGACCCGCAGTAGATGCTCAGTAAACGGCAGCGCCAGCAACCCTGCAGGGCACCGCCGGTGACAGCCTGGCCACCTACTAACTCTTGCTCTTAGCTGGGGACGCCCAGAGGCTTTGCCAATACGGCCTGGGCGACCCCTTCCTCAGCCCCCTGGGGGAGGTTTGATCCCCATTCACACTTTACAAATAAGGGGCGCAGAGGAGTGAGGCGACCTGCCTGGGGTTACAAAGCTAGGGAGTCGCCGGCGGAGACAGGGACTCAGGCGAGTCTCCCTGCAGCTCCCCATCTTACCCGCTACATTATACTGTCTCCCTCTTGCTCCCCCAAACGGAAACCCCGACTCCGGAGTCCTTGGGACCACTCTGGGGCCCCTCAGGTCTGGGTGCGGGGTCTCCCGCTTATTAGTGAATGGGACACCCAGGGTGGGTCCCCTCTTTCCCGCCCATGCAGCTGGGGGTTTCTTTTGTTATAGTAATGCTTCGTCTCTAATAAAAATACAGTCATAACTTTTACTAGTGGTCTGATCCCTAGTATTGCCAGGCCCTTGCTTAGACCAGAATTCACGAAATCATCCCAACCTCTTGTGCCCATTTTACAGATTAATAAACTGAGGCTTGGAGAGCAGAAGCCACCTTACCTGATAGGGACACACAAAGGTTCTGGCTAACTCCAAACCCCGAGGCCCCTCCTGGCCAGAGAGAGCTGGGCGAGGGCAATCCCGGCTGCACCGAGTCGTCCTAGGGGGAGCTGGGGACCCTTGGCCCGCGCATGCGCACTCACCCAGCCCGGCTGGCGGCGCGGCGGCCCTCAGCCCCCAGGGCGGCGCCCCCAGCGCGGCGAAGCGGCGCAGGCGGAGGTAGGTGACGCTGAGGCGCACGATGGACGCCTTGTCCAGCTGGCTGGAGATGGCGCCAGGCAGCGGGAGCAGCTTGGCCAGCTCGAAGAACTCCAGGTTCTCCTTCCCGCGCCGCGAGCGCGCCGCGTTCCGGGACTTCTCCTTGCGCTGCGCCTGCAGGCTGGGCGGGCGGCGCGGAGGAGGCGTCAGCGGCCCGGGGCCCAGAGGCCTCCTGGGGCCTTGGCAACGGGACAGGACGTTGGGAGTGGATTTGACACTCTGGAGGTGGGAGCAGACTTGAGTGTGACTTCTGGACAGCGGCCGTGGGGACAGAGCCTTGGGTGTAAATTCCGAGGAGGGAGGAGGAAGTGGGAGCGATAAAGGATGTTGGGCACGAATTCCGAGGAAGGGACCAGAGGCGACGCAGGGGAAAGGTGCAGAACGGCGCTGAGCAAGTCAGGGTAAGCAGTTCTGTCCCCAGGGGCGGGGCAAAAAGCTGGGTGTGAGTTCTCCCAAGGGATGAGGACAGAAGATCGGTGTGAACTGTCCCCGGGGACGCCTCCCTGGGGGCGGGGCCACTGCCAGAGGGGCGGGGCTTTGCTCACCAGGGTCCCGGCGGGGCCTTGACCATCAGCCCTGGCAGAAAGTCCCACGGGACGCCGGCGCCGCGGCTTCCCCCGCATTTGACCTCGCTTCCTCCGCCGCTGCTGGGGTAGGGGGCCGCCATCTCCCGGAGGGCTCGCTCAGGCGGGCTCTGAGCCCCGCGTCTCCTGCGGCGGGAAGGAGCCAGAGGCAGCACTCAGTGCCCTCGGGAGACCTTCTAGGGAAACTGAGGTCCGTGCGGGGTTCGGGGTCCCAGGGTCCCAGCAAAGACCTGGGGCTGGATGGTGCCTCAGTTTCCCACTCCTGGAAGCCCCGGTAAGAGGCCGCAGCTCCCACCCTACCCTGCCCGGGACTGGCGCTCTGGGTGAGGACGTGCCCGGCCGCCGCCTCCCCCGCGCCGCCCGCCAGCGCGCCTGCCTCACGCCCGCGCCGGGCCGGCTCCCGCATACCAATGGGCGCACGCGGCGCGCATACGGATCGGACCGGCCCGCGCGCTGCGTGCCAAGCATGCCCAAGCCGAGCGGGGGGCGGCTGCCTCGCCAGGGCCAGGCACACCCGGCGTCAGCCCCCCAGCCCTCTGCCCCGGGGATCCGCCCCCCAATGCCCCCAGGCGTCCGACCTCCTGATTCTGTAGGGAGCCTATTTCCCCGGCTGGGCTAAGGAGGTAGGGGGACAGAGGGCAGGGACCCCATCCTATGTCCTGCCCAGTGAACCGCCCCCCCAGCTCCTCGGGGTGGCGCTACGTGTCCGGGCCGCCAAACCCCACAGCTTCAACTTCCTGAAGACCCCGGCAGGGGAGCCCCAGGCCCCGATGCAGCGGCAGGGTGGACCCTCCCGCGGGGCCCAGGTGTCCTGGTGTCCAGATCCGCTAGAACCGGGGCCGTGTTCAGTGGGTCTGCATTCCCCCAGGACCAGGCGTGCAGGACACCCCTTTCCCCCAGGAGGGTCCAGGTCCCCAGCAAACCTCTCCGACCAGGTGTCCGGATGCCCCCAGACCCCTGGCGTCCAGGACTCGCGGCCCCCTCTTTCCCCGGGACCCAAGCGTCCGTGTACCTCTTCCCCCAGCCTCGGGATACAGGCGTCCGGACACCCCAGCCCCCAGGACACTAGAGTTCCAGCTCCCCCATTCCTCCAGGACCCAGAAGTCCCCCTTCCCCTCATGCCAGCCTCCAAGCGTCACCTACCCGCAGGACAACCAGCCCAGTTACCTGGCCGCAGGGCGGGCTCCGGGCGCGGCGGGGGGCCGGCCGGGCGGCGCGGAGGGGCCGCTCCATAGACCCCGGGCATGCGGGGCGCAGCGGGACGCGCGGGCTGTGGCGCCCGCTCTCGGTGCCCACCGCGGGCTCGCAGACTTGGAGACGCCGGGACAGCGCCGGCGGGGCGGGGCCTACCGGAGCCCCGCCCTCGGCCCCGCCCCTCGGCCCCGCCCCGGTCCGGCCCCTCGCGCCTCTCCCGCCTGCGGGGTCCGGCTGCCCTGGTGACCGAGTCCTCGCGCCCCCCGGCAACAGCGAGGGGCAGAATGAGAACCTCGGAGTCGGAGCTTCCCGACCCCAAGAGGGGAGCTCCGGGGCCCGGGCACCGTCTCCACACCGCTCGGGAGGAATCTAGCGCCCCAGCAGCCACTCGGACAGGGCCAGTACCCTGCACCCGAGCCCCTGCAGCAGGGGAGACTCACACGTCAGCGACCACTCCGGGGACACGGATTCAGGCGTTCGAGACCTTTCCTTTCCAGGAGAGAACTCCCGGGTGTCAGCACTCTCTCCCAACAAGGCTGGGACTTCGCACTTGACCAAGCCCCGCCTCCCTCACAAGGCGAGAAGTTGCCATCGAGACCTACCCCCCTCAGGGACCAGGACCCAGCTATCTGAGGCACTCCAGAGACCAGGATCCAGGGCTCTGAGCTCCATCCCCCGCCGCTGCAGCGACGGGAACCCCGACATCCGAGCTCCCCATTAGATCATAAGTGGGTACTCGGGGGTTGTAGTACCTCACACAGAGGACGGGGACCCAGGTGTCCAAGCCAGGGCTTCCCTACTCCGATTGGCGATCCTACATCTCCCCTTCCCGTGGCCCACTCTGGTGCCCCGTGGCCCTCCTCTAGCTGCCTGGCATGGGGGTCCCCAGGCACTTAGAAGCCTCTAGGAGACCCCAACAAGGGGAATGAAGATGGAATGGGGTTCTCAGGCAGACAGGTGCTCACAGCATGGGCCTGCCTCTGGTTGGACAGATGGGGAAACTGAGGAAACCGAGGCACATATAAACACCCGTGCGCACTGGCTCATGAGCACTCAAACTTGTTCATGACAATCATAGTTAACAACATAGTTAACACTTGTTTTCTGCTAGTCCTGTATTCTATAGCCGCGTTCTGGGATGGGCTCTATTACTAGACCTCTTTTACAGTTAGGGAAACTGAGGCACAGAGAGGCTATGTAGCTTGG
Organism: Eulemur rufifrons; assembly: GCF_041146395.1. Taxonomy (NCBI): domain Eukaryota; kingdom Metazoa; phylum Chordata; class Mammalia; order Primates; family Lemuridae; genus Eulemur; species Eulemur rufifrons. The sequence continues at coordinate 11,393,072 of NC_091006.1, read as the reverse complement.
TTATGATGGTCTCTAAGTCAGTATTTCCCTATTTATCCCCAGGAAGACTTATTAGGGTTTCAGGGTATGGACTCAAGCTCGGTTCACTGGCTGCTATCTCCTGACACCACTTCCTGGCTGTGTCACCTGGGCAGGGGACATGCCAGCCTTGAGAAGTGCCCTCACACCGTGCAATTGATTAATGATTGCGGGGGTTGAACCCCAGCTCTGCCACTGACTGCTGTGTGACTGAGCAAGTTACTTCCACTTCTCTGGGCTTTAAATTTTCTCCTCTGTGAAATGAGGATAATTTAATTCTGGTACCGTCTCACTGCATCATCACGAACATTAAATAAGTTCACCCAGCAGGTCTCAGTGTGACCTGGGAGCTGATCCCGGAGAGCCTCTCCAATGTCTGCCAGGTCAAATTTTCAGATTGAGACATTCTCTGCCTTTGTCACTTCATTCTCCCACCAGTGTCTACTGGAGTTTTCCAGATGTTTTATGGAGTGATATATCAACAACAGACCGATTACAGAGGCAGGCATGAGGTCCAGGCATCTTCTACTAAGTTGGACAGTAGAGAGATCTGCAAAAAGAGGAGTGTCTCTCCTCTCGCTAACATTTTTTGTATTGGAAAATATATATTTTTTTCTTTTTGAGACAGGAAGGACTTCACTCTGTTGCCCGGGCTAGAGTGCAGCGGCATCATCATAGCTCACTGCAACCTCAACCCCTGGGCTCAAGCGATCCTCCGGAATAGCTGGGACTTACAGGTGCATGCCAGAAAATACATTTTTTCATAAACTCTATTAGTTATGTTAATCATGATGGGTTTATCATTGCTATCGTATTTTGTTTTATTTTATTTTTGAGATAGAGTCTCGCTCTGCCGCCCGGCTAGAGTGCAGTGGTGTCGTCATCATAGCTTACTTCAGGCATCAGGCACCACGCCCGACCACCATTGATATTTTAAAATGAATATATATATATTTAAAATTCTCAGCTTTAATTTCTAACATAGCAAAGTTCAATGCTTTATAAAACAAAAATAAAAGCTGTTGGGAGTGTTCAAGAAGAGTGTAAAGATGTCTTGAAACTGGCCGGGCGAGGTGGCTCACATCTGTAATCCTAGCAGTCCGGGAGGCCGAGGTGGGAGGATCGCTTGAGACCAGGAGTTGGAGACCAGTCTAAGCAAGAGCGAGACTCCGTTGCTACAAAAAATAGAAAAATTAGCAGGCATGGTGGCATGCCCCTGTGGTCCCAGATACTAGGGAGGCTGAGGCAGGAGGATCCCTTGAGCCCAGGAATGTGAGGTTGCAATGAGCTGTGATGACACCACTGCACTCTAGCCAGGGTGACAGAGCAAGGCAATGTCTCAAAAAAAGAAAAAAAAAAAATGTGCTGAGACCAGTGAGTTTGAGAACTGCTGAGTTAGGCCATTTAAAGCTGACTTGAGCCAGGCATGGTGGCTTACGTCTATAATCCCAGTGACTTGGGAGGCTGAGGCAGGAGAATCACTTGAGGTCAGGAGTTTGAGACCAGCCTGGGCAATGTAGCAAGACCCCATCTCTAAGAAAAAAATGTTTGATATTATTTATTTACCCAAAGACACATGTGCTGTCACATATCCAGAAACAAATAGTCTTACCTATACATTAGCCACAGAGTCACTGATATACCCAGCCACCCACCCACCCACCCACACGCACACACACCCCATTTGGGCCTCAGTTTTCCATCTGTGAAATGGGTGAGCTGCTCCATGATCTATGCCCTTTGTTGTTCTGATGACAAGGTGAGAAGCTTCTAGGCCTTGGGTTCTGAGAGGTTGGGCCCTGCGTCTGGGAACTGAGGAGCATTTCTTAAGGAGCTCTAGACAAAAGTTTGGGGAAATCCAGAAGGGCTTGGGGCAGTGCCCAGGGCGGGCAGAGTAGGAACAATTCTGTGTGTGTGTGAAAGGGCAGGGGAAGGAGCTGTTTGGGGACACTGGAGAGTGCAGTAGCTGAGACCATCACGGAGGGACACAGTCAACCTAAGGCCCAGCTACAATAAATCCTCCCTCCAGCCCCTGCTCCCCTATTTCTAGGGCCTCCTACTGGCAGAACTTAGCTTGCAGCTGAAGATTGAGGAAGACTGGGGTGAACATACACAGCGATCAGACTCCTGGGGCGCAGAGCAGGG